>NC_135647.1:9706810-10011206 GCF_053574225.1 Canis aureus
TGATCTCGGAGACCTGGGATCAAGTCCCGCGTGGGGCTCCCTGCATGGAGCCTGCTTCTCCCTCTGCCTGTGTCTCTGCCCCTCTCTCTCTCTTTCTCTCTCTCTCTCTGTCTCTATGAATAAATAAATAAAATCTTAAAAAAAAAAAGTCATACTGCTAAGGATAGATAATAGGTTTTTATTTCATTCATCAATAGAATTGCAATGCCTTGAATGACAATATTGCAAATATTTTCCATGCAGGCACTGGAACCATCTGTTTTGTAAGGCAGAGGTGTCTCTGAAACCATGGACAAGACAAGAACTTTCCTGGATGTTAAAGAGTACCCCGATACTGAGGTACAGAAAAACCGAGTACTGACTCTGGAAGAATGGCAAGAAAAGTGGGTGAGCCGCAGAATTGGATTCCATCAAGAGCAAGGACATAAGTAAGAAATGTTTGGTATATGACAGAGAAATGCTCTATTGGCAACTGACTTTGGAAATAGAAGTAGTAATATTGGTACACATTATTTGATTTTACAAGGCACATTTTTATTTTTCGCATTTCACCGTCTCTGAAATAGAATACATCTCTGGCATGTCAAAGGTTAATGGGCAACCGTATCTCTTCTCAGAATGTATAAATAACCGCGTGACAATTGCAGGCATCTGAGATTTATGAAATACATCTTTTTTTAAGCCCCTGTAGCCTCTGGGTATTGGTCATACATATTTATATGTACAGCAGATGCTCACAGTAACGTGTATATCTCTTTGTACTGAAAAGTGGTGGGGTTCTGACTTTGCTTTCGGACAGTGTGTGTTCAAGTGTAAAGTGTCATCTGTGTGGTGGAAGGAAAGAAGCTGAAAAAAGTTAATACTTGAGCCAGGATGTTGAGCAATGTGTTAGTAGTAGTAGGCTTGAAAACAGCAGTGATATATCTGGGCCAGTGCTAAGTAAAGTGGTCATTCTTGTTCTAGGCAGCTACCCTGACTTCCCAGGGGATGATACAATCATTATTATTATTATCATTATTATTGCATTTGCATACTGAGTGGTAGTTGGAGCATCTTCCCAGAGTCTTTGTATGGGTTATCTTTATCATGCGGTGACCTTAGAAGAACCACGTCTCTACAGAAGGAATTAACTACAGAATTAGACTTCCCAGAGCTTTAGAGTCTGAGACTGAGTACATGTTTAGAGAACTTCCCATAAAACAAATGTTGAAAAATTCAGTGAGTCCAGAGGCTCCCCATCTCTCTCTCTCTCTTTCTTTCTTTCTTTCTTTTTTTTTTTTTTTTTTAATTTTTATTTATTTATGATAGTCACACACAGAGAGAGAGGCAGAGACACAGGCAGAGGGAGAAGTAGGCTCCATGCACCGGGAGCCCGACGTGGGATTCGATCCCGGGTCACCAGGATCGCGCCCTGGGCCAAAGGCAGGCGCCAAACCGCTGCGCCACCCAGGGATCCCTCTTTCTTTCTTTTCTTTCTTTCTTTCTTTCTTTCTTTCTTTCTTTCTTTCTTTCTTTTTCTTTCTTTCTCTCTCTCTCTCTCTTTCACACACACATACATATTCAGGGAATTAAAGAATTTTCAAAGCACAAAGAAAAAATAACTTTTAATTACTAATGAGGAAAACCCTAGGGTTAAATTGATTACCTACTCACTAGCTATGTGACTAAATGAGTTATTTCACCTTTCTTCTTTCATATATAAACTGGAGAGAATAATAATTCCTGTTTTTTACTCTCTCAAGTTGTAGGGTATATTCAGGGAGCTAATGCATGAAGAGTCCTTAGCCTCATACGAGGGTAGTCCTTTCCTCTGTGCATTGGGCTAATGAAAACATATATTTTTTCTTCCCCAGGTTATTAAAAAAGCATTTGGATACTTTCCTTAAAGGCGAGAATGGACTGAGAGTATTTTTTCCTCTCTGTGGAAAAGCAGTTGAGATGAAATGGTAAGAGCAGATAAGCATTCACACACTTTCTTATCTTAATGACAAATACACTGGGTGAATATTTAATCTAATGTAGGTTTAAAAATTCCATTCTCAGGAAATGCACAGGGATTCTTTATTTGAAGTAGAACAAGACTGATGGGTTCATAGAGATAATATCCTTAAACAGTAAGACACAGCACGAAGCGCTGGTGTGGTCTAGTCTTTCTGTATCGAGTTTCTAAGGAAAAAAAGCTATAGTTAGGAACCAATTTTGGGGTCTCAGGATACAGAGGACTAGGTGTCCCTCTTATGTCTGCGATCTCTTTGTGCAGTTTCATTTGTGGGGGTGGTTTAGGAATATGGCTGAGTTAATTTTAGATATTTTTAATAGAAGTGGACAGAAAAATTTTAAATGAATTGCAACTCTTTGGCAAGACCATATATAGCCCACCGTTCAGCCCAGCTGTCCCATCCCGCTACGAGCACATTGGTGATTATTTTCAAGAATCCTTCTTTTGAAACCAGTGATGAGGATTTCTTGTGAGTAATTCTCTGTGAAGAGAAGTCACTTGAATTAGCAAGCTGCAATTGCTAGAGATTACCCTAAAGTCACAAACCTGGCAATCATTTTCTGTAGAGAACTCAGTCGCAATGATACTACACAGACACTATTGTACATACCATTAGTTCATAAGCTTGATTGTTGAGAATTTTGGTCCTTAGGCAAAACATTTTAAAGTATTTATTAAAAAAAAAAAAAAAAAGATTAGTAAATGAAACTCATAGTGACTTGGAAATGCTCTGTTTCCTATATAAATATAGGCGGTGGACCCAGAGAACACGAATGTGTTCGGAGCTGGTTTTTGGGTACAGACTCTTGCATACAGACCAGACCGCCCCCTTGCTCAACTTGTAGCTGAGTATTTGGGACATGGCTGCTATGGCATCGGACTCTAGTGTGGCCATGAAACTGAGAATGCTTAAACTGTATTACGAGACTTACCCCTAACCAACTCACTGAACCAGAAGAGTCGCTTTGGAAGCTACTTGCAAGAAAAACATTAACTCTACAAACAGACTGTCTTATAGCCGTATCGTTAAGTGTTAACAATCTAGCACTGGCAGAGAGTTTGAGACAAGATTAGGAAGTAGAAGGAGAAAACAGACAATTACATGTGATTGTCGACTAGGTCTAAAGTCATTTGTAATAAAAATACCAGAACTAAGCTATTTCAATTGCCGGTAAGTGCTTATATTAGAGGATTTTTCATCTATGTATCTAATTTATGTATTGAGGTCAGTCCAGATATCACATGTGAATAGATGACTATGCGGCGAGGCCCAAAAGCACTAAAATAAAATGTTTAACACATTTCCTTAGGTGTTTTTTTTTTTTTTTTTTTAAGAACATCATCCATCATAACCCAGCCTGTGCCAGTCTGTAATAGGCTCTGCTTTAATTTCAAAGTGTAAATAAAAATCCTCACAGCCAGCTTGGATAACTTTGTGTGGAGAATAAAAAAAATATTTCCTGGAGGCACCTGGTTGGCTTAGTTGGAAGAGTATGCAGCTCTCGATCTCAGGGTCATGAGTTCAAGCCCCACATTGGGTGTAGAGCCTACTTAATTAAAAAAAAAAATTCAGGGGTGCCTGAGTGGCTCAGTCAGTTAAGCGTCTGCCTTTGATCCCAAGTCCTGGGATCGAGCCCCACGTTGGACTCCCTGCTCAGTAAGGAGTCTGCTTCTTTCTCTCCCTCTGACTGGCCTCCCTGCTCATTCTCTCTCTCACTCTCTCTCATAAATAAATCTTTTTTAAAAAATTCAAATTATTTAATAAATAAATAACAGGGCAGCCCAGGTGGCTCAGTGATTTAGGACCTGCCTTCAGCCTAGGGTGTGATCCTGGGGCCCCGGGATCAAGTCCCACGTCAGGCTCCCTGTATGGAGCCAGCTTCTCCCTCTGCCTGTGTCTCTGCCTCTGTGTGTGTGTGTGTATTTCATGAATAAATAAATAAATAAAATATTAAATAAATAAATAAATGAATGTCTCTGCCCCTCTCTGTGTGTGTGTATTTCATGAATAAATAAATTAAAATCTTAAATAAATAAATAGCAAAATAAAACATTAAATATATTCCCTGTAGGTTAACTTATAAATTCAGGAGGAAATATGAAAGACAAGTTATTGATAGTGTTTATTTTAGATCCATAAACAGTTCATGCTCGGACCTCATTGCAAGTAGTAGTCTCCTGTGGGCAAGGGGTACAATCAGTTCTGCTACCCCTCTTGTTTTGATAATGCAATTTCACTCTGACTCCATTGGTAAATCAGGGAACAATTTGAACGTGATGTGAATTTCACATTCACTTCTGTATAATTTCGTGTGTAAGAATGTGAGGTAAGAGTAGAAAACCACACACAGCTGAGTGCAGCCGTGTGTAAAGGGACAGGAGGCACCTCAGTTGACTTATGTGCTGTGAGCCACTCCCATCCGCAGCTGGTGTTAGAACTTTCCAGTCATCTCCCCTCAACGCACAATAACTCACAAGCTGCAGCCCTTCCAAACGCTCTGTACTATTTATATATATATATTTTTTTGTAAACTTTTAATGTGTGTTATATACTCTGTGACCATTTCTGTTAGGTTCCTGTCTCTCTCTTTTTTTTTTTTTAAGATTTTATTTACTTATTCATGAGAGACAGAGAAAAGCAGAGAGCCACCCAGGTGTCCCATCTCTCTCTCTGTTTTTTTTAAAGATTTTATTCTTCAAAGTCATCCGGGGCAGCCCGGGTGGCTCAGCGGTTGAACACCGCCTTCAGCCCAGGGCCTGATCCTGGAGACCCAGGATCGAGTCCCATGTCGGGCTGTCTGTATGGAGCCTGCTTCTCTCTCTGCCTCTCTCTCTCTGTCTCTCTGTCGCTCATGAATAAATAAATAAAATCTTTAAAAATAAATAAATAAATAAAAATAAAGTCATCTCTACACCCAACATGGGGCTTGAGCTCACAACCCATGGAGATCAAGAGTCACATGTTCTACCTACTGAGCCAGCCAGGGGCCCCCTGTCTTTTTAATGTGCCACTGATGATGTTTTCTTTTCTTTTTTTTTTTAAGATTTTACTTATGTATTTTAGATACAAGAACGAGTAAGAAAGAGAATGAGCAGGGGTAGCAGCAGGGAGAGGGAGAGGAGGAAGCAGGCTCCCCACTGAGCAGAGAGCCCAACACACAGCTCTGTCCCAGGACCCCAGGAACATGACTTGAGCCAAAGGCTCAACCACTGAGCCACCAGGAGTTCCCCAAGTTTTTTTTTCTTATGCATTATTTATTCAGTTTATTTCTAAATTTTAACTGTGTTTTTGAGAAAATCCTGGTTCACAGAGATGTTATGGCAAATGTGTAATAGCTTTTTTAAAAAAAAAACATAAAACTTAAGGTATTCTTGACATATAACAATGTGTTAGTTTTAGGTATATATAATAATGATTTGATATTTGTATTTATTACAAAATGATGCCCATGGTAAGTTTAGTTAACATCCATTATCCTACGTAGTTTCAGAATTTTTTTTTCTTGTGATGAGGACTTTTAACATCTACTGCCTGAGCAACTTACAGACATTACTAACTATAGTCACCATGCTGTGCATTACATCCCCATGGCTTATTTATTTCAAAACTGGGAATTTTGACCATCTTTGCTTGTTTTGACCACCCTCCACCCCTACCTCTGGCAACCACTAATCTGTTCTCTGGATTTATGAGCTCGTTTTTTTTTTCTTTTTCTTTTTTAGATTCCACATACAAGTGAGACTATACAGTATTTGTCTCTCTGTGTTTAACCTACTTCATTTAGCATAATGCCCTAAAGGTCCATTCATGTTGTCACAAGTGGCAAGATTTCATTCTTTTTTATGGCTGAGTAATATTCCACTGTGATAAAGTTTGTTAATGTTCTGTGGCAACCCCCATTTTCCCCATAAGCCTTTCAATTTCTATTGTAAGATATTGCATAGCACAGTGATTTTTTTTTTTAGGGATGCGTATGTTGCATTATAGCAGAACTGACTGTATGTGTTTATTTGACAAAAATCAATACTGTACCACTAACACTGTTTCCTCTGAATCCAAGATTCCCAAGACTATGGATCCTGTAATTTAAAAACTTGTCAGGAAAACACTAGTTATTTGTTTATGGCAATTAGGTAAATTTCTGGGTAGTGTTTATTGTAAGTAAATGGAAATTGTAAGATTATAGAAATGGACACTAATGTTCTGGAGCCCTGTGCTCTAGCACCGTGGCCACTAGCCACATGTGCAGATTTCATTTTAAACTAAATCACACTTAAGGGCACCTGGGTGGCTCAATCAGTTGAGCCTCTGACTCTGGATTTCGGCTTAAATTGCTGAGCCACTCAGGGATCCCCCCAGCAGAGGAAGTTTTAATGGACAGAGCTGATTTAGAGAAATTGAAAAGCATCTCTAATCCACAGGGTGCTTTTAAATTAGAAACTCATCTAATCAAATCCATTTGTAGTAGATCAACATTTTAAAGTATAGTTTTCCAAATTTTTAATTTTTTCATATGGTCATATGGATCAGTTTTTCAGAATTCCATGTACTATTAAGTTTCAGAACATAAAGATCCACTTCCATACAAGTTCTATGAAACCCTGTGACCCCAAATTCATAAAAATCCCTTATAATTAAGGGAAATGTATGTTTGTTAGAGGTATGTCCTTTGATTTAGTATTTGGAATAAAAATTTAAGTGTAAATATGTGATTTCATGCAGGTTTGCAGACCGAGGACACAGTGTAGTAGGTGTGGAAATCAGTGAACTTGGGATACGGGAGTTTTTTGCAGAGCAGAATCTTTCTTACACAGAAGAACCCATTGTGGAAATTCCTGGAGGCAAAATATTCAAGGTTTGTTTTGTTTTTGGTAAATAATTGTTCCCCTACCCCCATAGGAAAAGTCATTCTTAGGGTGCATAAGTTACAACTGTTATGTGACTTCACTTTCTCACACAGACTCACCTGGTGGTTATACAGTCTAAGGAGCGAGGGCTTAAAAAGATAGGTGATAGGTAGGGGTACCTGGGTCTCAGGGTTAAGCATCTGCCTTTGGCTCAGGGTGTGATCCCAGGACCCTGGGATCAAGTTCCCCATCCGGCTCCCTGCAGGGAGCCTGCTTCTCCCTCTGCCTAAGTCTCTGCCTCTCTCTGTGTGTCTCATGAATAAATAAATAAAATCTTTAAAGAAAAAAAAAAGATAGGTGGTAGCTAGATATGCACAAATATATACAACAGCTGATGGCAAAGCCTATCTATACTCATGGTTTTGCTTTGGGTTTGTTTGTTTGATTGATTGATTTATAAACAGGCATTTCTGAGAATGTCTTGGGCCATACCCCGTGTAAGACCTTGAAGAGATAGAAACACGGTCCCTGCCCTAATGAATATCTTAGCTTAGAAGAAAAGAAAAACACAGAGAAAGCCATTTGTCCCTTGTGGAGCTAAGCGTAATGACACAGGGCATGAAGGGAACAGAGAGGAGAGCTCCCCTCACCCAGCCTCGGAATGCCTACTGATGCATGGTGACAGGTAGGATTGGCTTGGGGAGTGTCTTTCTTCTCTGGTTCATCTTGAGTTTGAAGGGGGAAAGGTGATGACAATTAAGGAGGCTGGCAGTCACTGACACATCATCAAGGCAGAGGCTGTGGCTTGGCTTCCCAGGCTGGCTACGGCTGGGTCCAGGCTCTCTAGTCCTGTGTGGTCTGGCCATTGTCTGTTGGTACAGTCAGTCTCTCATGAGGTGCCCAGTTTTCTAAATATTGAAACTAATTGCAGGTCAGTAGGAGGCTTAAGAGTACTTTATTTTACAGCTTCCTCCCACTCTGTTCTCAAATCATCCCATGAGCTTACTCAGTCCAAAGAGGCTAGTCCCAGAGCAGTGGTTCTCAGCCTCAGGGGCACATTTGCAAAGGCCTGTGGATCTTTCAAAATTCCCAATCCGAGGGCTCACCCCAGGCCAGTTAAATCAGAATCCTCAGGGGTGTGGGGCCCAGCGTCACTACTGTGGAAAGCTTACCTGAGTACTTCTCTGAGCATCCATCCTATATTCCTCTACCTCACCCACAAGACTGCCTGAGCAGTGTTCGTGCAATGCCTCACAAAGTGCACATTTACCCCGTCTATTCTACAGGATGCCTTCCTGGTCCAACACACAAGGTCAAGTTGATGTAACTCGCTGTTAAGGAACATCATCCCTACTTCATCTCCGAGCCTCCCACAAACCATCATAGGGTCAACCTCAGCCTCAACAGACTAAATTTCATAGAACACATCTAACTTTTTTTGCCAGCTTGGGGTGTGGGAGGGAGGAAATAGGTCACTTCCAGTTTGCTAGCAACTCACCCAGTTTTCCTGATAGCTTAAAATTCACTTACACTTATAGCTGGGACGTGTCATGCATGTGTCCTGGGAACTGGGGGCAGGCAGGGACTTGCTTGTCTGCCAGCAAGATCCCCCAAGTTGAGACTTGCTGCCCGTCCTCCCTGCCATCACACCCACCCCTTGGGTTCACCCCCACGGTGCTTCCAGACTGATCTTTGGAGACCCTTCCTCTATTTGTAAACCTCCATTGGGGCCTCACTTCAGAATACTATCTAACAGTTGCATACCTGACCTCTCCTTTCTTGGCCTTCACCCTCACCCCCACCCTCCAGGCTTCTCACATCCCTTGGATCTAGTGGAATCCATGTCCCTTTACTCCCCCCTGGGCTGCACCCCCAGCTCAGCCCCCTGTAATGTTAGCAGATGCAGGGGCACCTGGGTGACTCAGTGGTTGAGCATCGGCCTTCGGCTCAGGGTGTGATCCTGGGGTCCTGGGATCAAGTCCTGCATCGAGTCCTGCATCGAGTTCCCTGCATGGAGCCTGCTTCTCCCTCTCCCTATGTCTCTCTGCCTCTCTCTGTGTGTCTCTCATGAGTAAATACATAAAATCTTTTTTTTTTTTTAATTTTTATTTATTTATGATAGTCACAGAGAGAGAGAGAGAGGCAGAGACACAGGCAGAGGGAGAAGCAGGCTCCATGCACCAGGAGCCTGACGTGGGATTCGATCCCGGGTCTCCAGGATCGTGCCCTGGGCCAAAGGCAGGCGCTAAACCGCTGTGCCACCCAGGGATCCCCATAAAATCTTTTAAAAAAAAATATGAGCAGATGCATCCAGATACCCTTTCAGAGGCTGCCTCTTGTTGGGCTTTGCCTGTTGCCCTCAGGCAGTTCCCAGCTCTGTCTTCTGAGTCCCCATGTTCTCTGGCACACAGGCCATCCCGTCCTAACTTCCTAACTCTGCCTCTGCACCCACGCCTCTCTGCTCTACCAGGCTTTCCTCGCTATGGTCAGAGGCTGTGTTGGATTCACACCCACTCTCTGGAACCCAGGATAGTCCTGCCCACGAGGGGCTCAGGCAATAAATTCCCATTAGCCGATGAATGAAAGAGAAAAAGCCAGGAGTGCACACAACTGCACTTTGCAGGAATGTCTTCCAAGATATCTGACCTTCCTCCATCAGCCTGCCTGGTAGTTGATTGACCTGTTTATTTATCTTTAACAGTGTCAAAATATCAGGGCTCTGCTAAAACAAACATTGCTAAAACAGAACAAGTTCTGGAGATAATAGCTAACTAATCTCCAGGGTTAACCTCACTGTGATTTTTCTTCTTGAGTTGATCCCAGAGAACCCCATACAGGTCTAAAAAAACCAACCAACCAAACCAAACCAAACCAAATCAAACCAAAAAACAGAGTGCCATTAAAAAAAATTATTTTAGAAAAATAAAAAATAAATAAAAAAATTATTTGTAGTGGTGGTTCCATCAATTAGGCATCTGCCTTCAGCTCAGGTCATGATCCTGGGGTGCTGGGATTGAGCCGTGCATCGGGCTCCCTGCTCCACCGGGAGTCTGCTTCTCCCTCTCCCTCTGCTGCTCCCCCCTGTTTATGCTCTGTCTCTCTGCCAAATAAATAAGTAAAATCTTTAAAATATATTTGTAGTATTTTCAGTTAAAATTATTTGCGGTTCCATTGCATTCTTCATGTTGAGTTACACATTCCCTCTCTACCACCTTTGCTGTGCTTTGCTGCTCGTATCTTTCTGTAACCATCCATGTCACTCCTATTTAAATAGCATCCCCCCCCCCCTTGACTTTCATTACAGAGCTCTTCAGGGAACATTTCGCTGTACTGTTGCAGCCTTTTTGATCTTCCCAGGTAGGACCAAATTCCACCTCTGCCCTTTGAATAACCTGAGTGCTTGCCAGGCAGTACTTCTGATTATCCCTCTCCACTCCCAATTGCATGGAGTTGAATCTCTTCTGCAGTTCTTTTTACTACAGCCCACCTGTCTGCACACTTGATAGCTTTCGTGTCCTTGGATAACTTCCAGAATACGGAAAGCATTGTCATGCCTCTAGGCAGGTAGGGAAAAGGAAGGAAGAGTAAGACCATGTCTTCACTTCACAACTGACCTGTAATGGAAAGAAATTTCAAAGTGCAGAAGTGATACCTTAAGTGATACCTTATCCCCTGGAAGTCCCTGATACTTCTGGGGGCTGGGAGCAGGTTGTCACAAATTGTCCTTTAGCTCTCCTCTATGCTCCCCCGTCAGAGCAGAAGGGGGAAGCCACTGCCACCAGTTCCTAAAACTAGAAGGAGCTCCTCATGTCCACATCTGCATGTCCCTGCTGACTCCAGAAAAACAGACAGAGATCCCAGTTTCTTGACAGCTAGTGAATACCAGCCTGAGCCACCGGAAATGCCGTCCTTCTTGATCAAGACTCGATTTTTGTTACCTAAGATATTGTACTTTTGTTTCTTTCTCTTCCTGATAGAGCAAATATCGGCAAATTTGACCGGATCTGGGATAGAGGAGCATTAGTTGCTATTAACCCAGGTGATCGCGAACGGTTAGTAATTTCGTTTCTTTAATTACATTGGGTTTTCCTTTTTGGCCTTCTTAATTTAATATGCTGTACTTTTTGAGAGCTCCAGAAAATCAGTTAGACTTTTACTGGTTTGAAATAGTTCACGTATCTGGAATTAGAAGATCTAAATTCGGTACCATCTTTGTGTGAAAAAGGATAGGATTGGGCAGCCCGGGTGGCTCAGCGGTTTGGTGCCACCTTCAGCCCAGGGCCTGATCTTGGAGACCTGGGATCGAGTCTCACGTCAGGCTCACTGCATGGAGCCTGCTTCTCCCTCTGCCTGTGTCTATGCCTCTCTCTGTCTCTCTATCCCATAAATAAATAAATAAAAATCTTAAAAGAAAGAAAGAAAGAAAAAAAAGGATAGGATTTGGCCATGGCCATGGGAATCTGGTACAAGGCTTGTTGTTCCATCACTTCTAAGCTGTGCTGCCTCGATCAAAGTATTCAACTTGTCCAGGTGTCAGCTGACTCCTCTGCAAGATGGTAGCATGTCCACTGATATCACCCCCACTGCCTCCACTAACCCAGAAACCGTTCTGGGCAATTGCCATGTGCCAAGTATTGCTTAACATACTCTGTATACCTCTGCTCCACCAAACAACCCTGTGGGGCATATTGCTACCATTATTCCCATTTTATAGATGAGGAAGTTACAGTAAAAAAAAAAAAAAAGAAAAGAAAAGAAAATTAAAATATGAGAAAGCATACAGAGTAAAACATGGCCACTCCTATGTACATTCCATTCCAAATACCGCCCACCTACTTATTTGGAGATAGCATATAAATATTAAATTATTTCATAGTATGGGGCAGACTCTTCACATATATCCAAAGTCCTGCATGCCCATCAGTGAAATAAAATTTTTTTAACTATTTTTTTTAAGATTTTTTTAATTTAGTCATGAGAGACATACAGAGAGAGGCAGAGACACAGGCAGAGGGAGAAGCAGGCTCCATGCAGGGAGTCCGATGTGGGACTCGATCCTGGAACCTCAGGATCATGCCCTGAGCCAAAGGCAGATGCTCAAAGGCTGAGCCACCCAGGCATCACGAAATAAAATTTTTTATTTCTTAAAAACTGTTTCATGAATACAGCTTATTGACACACCCAATCTTCTTTAAGTAGACCATGCCACATTTTCTTTCTGGAACCTTCCCCTTCCTCACCTGCCTGGAAGTGGCCATTCTCTAAGGGCCCATCCATAGCATTTGCTGTGCCCGCCTGTCTCTTACCCTTGCTGCTTTACTGAGCACTTCAGTTCTATCACTTTCATTCAGACACCCAATAAATGCATACTAAGTTCCCACCAAGTTCTAAATAGATACTGTGCCATATATTGGGGAAATAACAGAACACATCGTGCCTGGCATCTGCCCTTATCATTGTTACATTTCCAGCCCTATTTTTGCCCTCAGATGTCCACATCACATTTTGGTGTTTGCTGTGTATTTCTTGTGTGATATCAGTGTCCTTTAGCAACTCAACATGTTATGTGGAGCCTCTCTGCTTCCATAATACACCACATATGTATACTAAATCCACTTCTGCTAGATGTCTGCCTTTTTGGGTGTTTCCCACTCCCTAAGGATGTTCATCCTCCTCTTTGGGGTTAGTCCTCACAGGGGCTTTGATCTGTGTGGTTCAAATCCACGAGGCAGTGGGGAGCAAGCTGCAAGTCACAGCTCACTATGAGGGCAGACCATGCGTGTTGTATCATTCCCCAGCTGCTGGCAAAGTGTGTATCTAGCACACAGTAGGAGCTTAGTACATACGTGTCAAATAAACGAATGAGAGCAAACTAGACCCACAGCAAAGGAAATCCACTGTTTGCTACCAGCCACCCACCACCTCCTCTGTCCTGGGTATAAAGGTCACCTAAGTGGCCTCTGGACTGTTACTTCATGGTTAACAATGAGTAGTGAAACCCCATCTAGAAGGCTTGTTTCAGGAATCCAGTTCTAGGTTGGCCACTCTATGGTCCTCCCTGGTTTCCCCACTCTCTTTCCTCCCAGCCTGGCCACGTGTGTGTATGCACGTGCACACACGTATGTCTGTGCGTGTGCGAACCTGTACGTGTGTGTGATCACAGCCCCAAGCACACCTGAGAACATGTTGGCCTTTGTTACCAGAAAAACAACTTACCTGAGGCCAATAGAAAAATACACTTCTTTATCTTCGTCTTGGTACTTAGCATGTTTGAACTTTATTTCATTCCTGTCATTAATACCGGGCAGCTTTTCTGTTTTGATTGCACGTGCACAAGTCCTGAGGTGTTTGATGCTGGGCCCCTCAGGTGTGTCATCTAACATAAATCAGTGGGGCAAACCTCTCGTTTTTCTGAATTTTTTCAAAGTGGTTGAGAAAGTCCACATTCCAAAGGGAATGAAGTGTGTCAGTCCTAGGAAACCCTGCCAAACCAGTCTGACTGATCACTTTCAAGGGGATGGCAAATTACTTCTTCCTTCTTCTTTAAGAAAAAAATCTTATTTATTTATTTTGAGAGAGTGTGAGTGGGGGGAAGGGGCAGAGGGAGAGAGACCCTTAAGCATGAACCTCTACCTCCCACTAAGCAGGGAGACCCAACTGGGGCTCAACCTCATGACCCTGAGATCAAGACCTGAGCGGAAATCAAGAGTCATTCTCTTTAACAGACTGAGCCACCCAAGTGTCCCGCTTCTTCCTTCTTCTTAAGACCAACAATCAGTAAGCTAAGTAAAGGTTTTTTGTTCAAAAGTTTCCTTTGATCCAACACTTTCTCTTGCAAGGACATGTGACCCACTCAAGCCAGTCCTAGCTGGGGGAGTCTGCTAAAAAGAATAACAAGGGGCACCTGGGTGACTCACTTGGTTAAGTATCTGCCTTCAGATCAGGTCATGATCCCGGAGTCCTGGGATCGGGCCCCACATCAGGCAGGGAGCCTGCTTCTCCGTCTGCCACTGCTCCTGCTCCCCCTACTTGTGTGCTCAATCTCTCTCTGTCAAATAAATAATAAACAAACAATAACAAAACTAACCCGGGTGTTTACGTCATACCAGGCCATGTTCTAAGCACTTCACGTGTATAAACTCATTGAATACACACCACAACCTGTGAGTTGGTTACTAGTCTCATCCCCATTTTACAGATGAGGAAACTGAGGCCCACAGAGGTTGAGAATGTGTCAAGCTTATGTAGCCACTACGTGGAGGAGCTAGGCTTCAAACTCTGGTATCTGGCAAAGTCCACACTCCTAATCCCCATGCTAATCCCCTCCCCAGTTTCTCACAGAGCCCTGGACAGAGATCCCAGTACACCCAAGCCTAGTAGAAACTGTGTGCCTAGAGCCAAGGCACCTCCCTCAGAGCTGGGGAGTCTGTCTCTGTCTGCCTGTCCCTCACGGCATCTCTACCTCCTTGTGCCCGTCTCCTCTGTCCTCCTACTCTGTTAGGCTTCCTCTGCTTCCTCTACTTCTGCTCCCGTGTGTCTGACTTCTCACAATCCCCAGTGCCAACAAGCACACACCACAGAAGCTCCAGCGGCAATACAGTGATGACAGCTAACGAGCACCTCCTTTTTGGGTCTCTCGATTCAGTTTCCCAGCACAGTCATCTGATTGGCCCAAGCCAGCATTCTGCATGGGGCCCAGCTCCCACTCCTGGTCCCTCTGCTGATGGGCCCCATCCCAGTCAGTGCCTGCCTCCCATTCTAAACCAATCAGACACAGCTGGGAAATGACATCACATGCACCCCGGGACCTCTACTAAAAAGGACTGTGCCAGTAGCACTCGTGGTTTATGTTGTACCCTGCAGAGCTTGATTTCATGCTCCCTTGAATTTTTGCCTGTTAGTCTTGTCCCCCTCCAACTCAACAGAGGAAAGGAATTGTGTTTCGTACTTCCTACATATGCCCCAGGAGAGGACCCAGTTGCCCAGGATATTGTTAAACTGCAGCATCCAAGCCCAACAGCAAACCTACCGAATCACGCTCTGGGGATGGAGTTTAAGCATCTTTTTTTTTTCAGCAGGTGCTCAGGTGACTGATAACCCAGCCTGGTCTGGGAAGCACTGCTCCAGAGCTGGCACTGCTTTGTGGGAAGTGTGTGTTCCAAGTGGATAGACCTTGGAGCACCACATCAGGCTGGAAGGAGCCTCTCCTCAGCTTAACGTGACATCTTCTGGTCTGATGAGCTCTGGAAGCACACACCCTTTTGATTCCTGTCTTAATATTTCCCAGTTTGCCAGATGACATAATTTGCAGACTGTTTCTGGCATTTAGAATGCAAATCGACTTCAGCTGGTCCTTCAGAATTAAACTCAGTAATGGAGATGAGTGAACTTGGTTTCCCTCCCTTGTTCTCATCCCCTGCAGGCTTTGCCTTTGTAGAGAAATGTAACACTTTACTATGTTGTGTTCTTTTTAGCTATGCAGATATAATGCTGTCCCTAACAAGAAAAGGGTTTCATTACCTCTTGGCTGTTCTTTGTTACGATCCCACTAAACATGCAGGTAAAGTTTCTTTTGTTTTTCTTTTTCTAAGATGTTGCCTCATTTCGGGGATTTAATTCTGTGACACAGATAGCAGTATTTGCTCCTAATTTAGATCATAGGAAGAATACTGCTTTCTATATAGGAAGGAAAGTCTGGTTTGGGTAAATGGAAACTATAAACCTTTATTCCTCTTCCCACTGGATACACGTTTTACTTGTATGTCGTCTCATTCACCATTCACAGCTCAGACTATAGAAGAGAGGGAGAAATGGATGGCCCTCATATAAGAAAGAAATCTCATGAACTCTGGAATAGGAGGAAGAGGGACTAGTTGCCCTGTTTTGAACATAGCATATGTGCTCCATCCGTGGTGGTGGGGATGTGTTAGGAACACACCTACAAATACACAGACACACCCTCATAGGACAATAGATGAGACATGGATGTGGGAGGTGGGGGGAGTTGGAGGTACGCAGAAAAATCTCTAAACCATTATGGTTTTTTAATTTCTGAAATTTTACAATTTATTGCATCGTTTAATAATGATCTTTGTTTTGAACTTATAAAAGTGATGTTTTCTTCTGGGCTCCTTTTGATGTGCTTGAACATTGCAAGCTTAATCTTTGCCACAACTGAGCTTTTATTTTCAGGAAGAGTGAAAACAAAATATAGAGGTTTTTTGTTTTTGTTTTTGTTTTTTTAATTTTTATTTATTTATGATAGTCACAGAGAGAGAGAGAGAGGCGCAGAGACACAGGCAGAGGGAGAAGCAGGCTCCATGCACCGGGAGCCCGATGTGGGATTCGATCCCGGGTCTCCAGGATCGCGCCCTGGGCCAAAGGCAGGCACCAAACTGCTGCGCCACCCAGGGATCCCAATATAGAGGTTTTTATGGTAGAAATCCCCTTTTTGATTTTTAACAAAGATTTTTTAAAAATATGGTGTTTTATAAATATTTACATGTGCTAGTATTCTTTTCTGTTTGAGTAAATCAGGTCTTAAAAGTTCATTAAAAGATGAGACCTAGTGTCCATAATTAAGTCTGGAGCAATTGGATGGAAATTGAAATTAATGGAGACAGACTTCAGTTCTGCTAATCTGATATAAATTCCATTCCTGAACAGGAAGCTTAAGGCAGGGCTTGTAGGCAGAAAATACAACAGGCTCTGCCTGGGGTTGGAACTCAGAATACCTCTTGAAAGGAGCAGAAGCTAAATTTCCTTTAAAGTGAATGGCCTGTGCAGAGTGGGAGGGATATATAGAGTGTGAGCGAGTGCAAGAGTCATGGGAAATCAGTACTCCAAAAAATGAAGGAAATGCCAAGGAATTTGTTAATGAATTTCATGCTGATTTTAAAATTCCCCCCAATAAATAAATAAATAAATAAATAAATAAATAAATAAATAAATAAATAAAATTCCCAAGTCCCGAAAACTGGAGAGCCACATGCAAATAATGAAACTGGACCACTTTCTTACACTATACACAAAAATAAAATTCAAAATGGATAAAAGACCTAAATGTGAGACCTGAAACCATAATAAAAGTCCTAGAAGGATCCCTGGGTGGCGCAGTGGTTTGGCGCCTGCCTTTGGCCCAGGGCGTGATCCCGGAGATCCAGGATCGAATCCCACATCGGGCTCCCGGTGCATGGAGCCTGCTTCTCCCTCTGCCTGTGTCTCTGCCTCTCCCTCCCTCTCTGTGTCTCTCATGAATAAATAAAATCAAAAAAAAAAAAAAAAAGTCCTAGAAAAGAACACAAGCAGTAACTCTGACATCAACCATAGCAACTTCTTACTAAATATGTCTCCTAAGGCAGGGGAAACAAAAGCAAAAATAAACTGTTGGGACGTCATTAAGATAAAATGCTTCTTTTTTTTTTTTTTTAAGATTTTATTTACTTATTCATGAGAGACATAGGCAGAGGGAGAATCAGGCTCCTCACAGGGATCCTGATGCGAGACTCTATCCCAGAACCCCGGGATCATTCCCTGAGCCAAAAACAGATGCTCAACTGCTGAGACACCCAGGCTTCCCAAGATAAAATGCTTCTGCACAGCAAAGGAAACAATCAACAAAACTAAAAGGTGGCCTTTGGAATGGGAGAATATATTTGCAAATGACATATCTGAGAAAGAGTTAGTATCCAAAATATGTAAAGAACTTAACCAAACTTAACACCCCCCAAAAATAATCCAGTTAAAAAATGGGCAGAAGACATGCACAGACATTTTTCCAAAGACATCCAGTTGGCCAACAGACATATGAAAATATGTTCAACATTACTCATCATCAGGGAAATAGAAATTAAAACCATGATGACGGGATCCCTGGGTGGCGCAGCGGTTTGGCGCCTGCCTTTGGCCCAGGGCGTGATCCTGGAGACCCGGGATCAAATCCCACGTAGGGCTCTCCCGGTGCATGGAGCCTGCTTCTCCCTCTGCCTATGTCTCTCTCTCTCTCTCTCTCTCTGTGTGACTATCATAAATAAATAAAAAAAAATAAAAATAAAAAAATAAAACCATGATGAGGTATCACCTCACACCTGTCAGAATGGCTAAAATGAACAACACAGGAAACAGCAGGTGTTGGGTGAGGAGGACGTGCAGAAGAAGGGATCCTCATGCACTGTCGGTAGGAACGCAAACTGGTCCAGCCACTCTGAAAACAGCGTGGAGGTTCCTCAAAGAGTTAAAAATATAGCTATACTACGCTCCACCAATTGTACTACTAGGTATTTGCCCAAAGTATACAAAAATGCTGATTTGAAGGGCACATGCATCCCCAATGTTTATTGCAGCATTATTTACAGTAGCCAAATTATGGAAAGAACTCAATGTCCATTGACTGATAAATGGATAAGATGTGAGATACACGCACACACACACACAGGAATATTATTCAGCCATAAAAAAGTGAAATCTTGCCATTTGCAATGACGTGGATGGAGCTAGAGAATATTAAGCCAAATGAAATGAGTCCATCAGAGAAAGACAAATACCTTATGATTTCACTCATATGTATAATTTAAGAAACAAAACAGATGAATATAGGGGGCAAAAAAAAAGAGGCAAACCAGAAAACTATCTCTTAGCTACAGGGAAAAAAATGAGGGTTACTGGAGGGGAGGTGGATGGGGGGAATGGGTTAAATGGGTGTTGGAGATTAGGGAGGACGTTTGTTAGGATGAGCACTGGGTGTTGTATGTAAGTGATGAATCACTCAATTCTACACCTAAAACTAATATTACACCATATGTTAACTAACTAGAATTTAAATAAAAACTTGAAAAAGAAAAAAAATAAAAGTTAACAAGTCCCATGGCTGGCCCAGCTGTCTCACCTAAGCTAGAGATGGGCACCCACCATGGGCATCCCCTTGGTAAGCCAGCCTACTTCTTTGCTATGACATGCGCAAAAGAAGACGCAAAGGAACCTGTCACATCCTCACCAATTTGATAATTATGTTGTGTAAGGAATAACTATACCTGAGTCACTGGAAATCAGCTGAGAAGTGGGCCCTGAGAATTTCTCTTTAGGAAGAAAAAAAAAAAAGAATTAGATCTATAGACAGTATTTTTCACCATGTTTCTCTTTTACCTAGGCCCACCATTTTATGTTCCAGAGGCGGAAATTAAAAAATTATTCGGTAGGTTATTTATATTTTAAATAAAGTCAACCATTAACTGTTTTGAGTTGTTGTCAACTATTAGTGTCTAGAAGTCTATAAGATCTAAAAGTTATAAACCATTTTATTGAAGACTATTTTATCATAGAAAAGGGACTTATCTCTGTCATACGTCTTTTTAGCTAAGTGGTGTACGTGTGTTAGAGGCATATGAATTCTTCTAGAGAGATGATATGTTTAAGTCTTAGGAGTGGTAAGTGGTAATAGCAATTCACAGTTCAGATAGCTTGCCCTTAGCATCTCCCCTTTTTCATTAAAAAAAAAAGAAAAGAGGGGCATCTGGCTGGCTCAGTCAGAAGAGCATCTGAGTCTTGATCATGGGGTCAGGAGCCCCATGTTGGGTATAGAGATTATTTAAATAAATAAAACTTTTTAAAAAACAAAAAGAAAAATCTTCAGTACACACTGCCTTTAAAATCATTTGATGATGGGATCCCTAGGTGGCTCAGCGGTTTAGCGGCTGCCTTCGGCCCAGGGCGTGATCCTGGAGTCCTGGGATCAAGTCCCACATCAGGCTCCCTGCATGGAGCCTGCTTCTCCCGCTGCCTGTGTCTCTGCCTCTCTCTGTCTCTGTGTGTCTGTCATGAACAAATAAATAAAATCTTAAAAAAAATAAAAAAAATAAAATCATTTTAGAAATCTCAGTTGCATTCTATTTTTTTTTAAGATTTTATTTATTTATTTGAGAGAGAGAAAGAGCAAGTGTAAGCAATGAGAGCTGCCAGGAGGAGGAGCAGAGATAAAGCGATAAGCAGACTCCATGCTGAGCATGGAGCCTGATGTGGGGCTCAATCCCATGACCCTGAGATCAGGGCTTGAGCCAAAACCAAAAGTTGGACACAGCTGACTGAGCCACCCAGGTGCCCCTCAATTGCATTCTTCGTTTAACATTTTTACTTGTTCCTCTTTCTTTTTTTCTTTTCAGGTTCAATATGTAACATTCATTGCCTTGAGAAAGTTGATGTTTTTGAAGAGCAACATAAAAGTTGGGGAATTGACTACATTATTGAAAAGTTATATCTGTTTACAGAAAAGTGAATGAGACAAGTAAAAACAAGTAATAGCAACATGGTTTTGGGCAATGAACAGTTATGCCAAGGCATGAAAATATAGTGGATGACTCTTGGAAAATTATTCACGGATCACATTACAAATCTTTGCTCACAAATACACATAACTTTATAGAAAAGAACATATAACTAAATCAGTGAAGTAGCTACCTTTAGAAAGAGTGTGACTGGGAGGGTGAAAGAATCTTACTTACAGATTGCAAGAATTTTTTATAATCAGCCTGTGTTGTATAATTTTAAAAATTAAAAATTAAGGGGGCACCTGGCTGGCTCAGTCGGTGGAGGATACAACTTGTGATCTTGGCGTCATGAGTTTGAGCCCCACTTTGGGTATGGAGATTACGTAGAAATAAAACATTTTTAAAAATTAATTAAAATTTTAAAATCCTTTTTAAAACTAAAATTAAAAATATGTAATTTTTTTAAAAAGTAAAAGAAATGTAACACATATAAACTTAAGGAAATAGAATAGGCAGAACCACCGAGGCCATGTAACACTTTACTAGGGTTCAAGGTAAAAGACAGTGGTCCAAGAAATTGTATGACATTTTTTTAAAAAGACTTCTGACCTCTTTAAAAAATAAAAATGATCTTTCATCCTTACAGCCCAGACTCTCCCTCATTTCTTATCTGATATGCTTTCTTTCTTATCAAACGTTAACGTTACAAATTCACCAGAGTGGCTAACTTGTTGGGAACAGGATAGAATTCCACATATGTACCTCAAAGCAGTCATTCTGGGGGCACCTGGCTGGCTCAGCGGTTGAGTATCTGCCTTCAGCTCAGGGCATGATCCCAGGGTCCTGGGATCGAGTCCAGCATCAGGCTCCCTATGGGGAGCCTGCTTCTCCCTCTGCCTATGTCTCTGCCTCTGTGTCTCTCATGAATAATTAATAATCTTAAAAAAAAAAAGTCACTCTGCTGGTTTGCAGCAGAAAATCACATCCCAGGTTTGTGTATTGTGTGCCACTTCATGCCACAATGCATGAAGTGAAAATATATGTCTGAAAACCTGTGATCCCTAACCACTGGGTATTAACAGAAATTTGTTTCAATATTGGTGTTAACTCTAGGAGATAGAAGGAAGATAATCAAAGGAACTTTTAGCAATAAAAGAGACCATAAGATATCAACATAATGAAAGAATATAATACTTTCTCAGTGCAGACAAACTTGGGAAGCACAGAAAAGTCTAAATAAGAAAAAAGCGGCCAATTCCCATCACTGGAGAGGATTACTGGTTTTCTTGTTTGTCTGCTCCTGCCCAGGTGTATTTCCTACGCATGTATGTTTCTGCAAAGTTGAGACCAATGAGGAGACGGTATTGTATTGTATCTTTTCTAACTTTCTTCTCTGGTGTTTCATCAGCCCTTCTTCATGTCACTAAATACTCTTTAAAAATAAGATTTTCTAATAGCTGCGTAATGTCTACCATATGGCAGTACCAGGATTATGTCATCTTTCCCCTGTTGTTAGATTGATTCAGCAAATGTTAAGCTCTCTTGAAAGTGCTAGGAGTGAAGATCCACAGGTGAAGGCAGCTTAAATATATATATATATGGACTCCCGAGTGGCTCAGCGGTTGAGCATCTGCCTTTGGGTCAGAGCGTGATCCTGGAGACCCAGGATCCAGTCCCACATCCGGCTCCCTGCATGGAGCCTGCTTCTCCCTCTGCCTGTGTCTCTGCCTCTCTTTGTGTCTCTCATGAATAAATAAAATCTAAAGATAAAAAATGCATATATATTTTACTTATTTGAGAGTGAGAGAGTACACGAGCAGGGGGGAGGGACAGAGAGAGAAGCAGACTCCTCACCATGCAGGGAGACATGGGGCTCGCCCTGGTTGAAGGCAGTCCTGTTCCAAGGATGCACAGCCTCTAGCGGCAGGGACTGCACACCTGCTGTTACTGTACAGCGTCAGGCTGCATCAGGGGCACATGCGGGGGGGTCATCTGTGAGTGGCCCCTCCCAACACAAGTGAAGATGACATTGCTCAGGAGAGCAGGTGGGAAGAGAAGACAAAAAGATTTTTCTAATTGAGAAGCATTCCAGTCTGCAGATTCTTGTTTCCAACCATACGTCCCCGGCTCATTTTTCTGTCGGCGCTCCAGACCTCTGAGCCTGAATCAGCCTTCCCCTCTCCGCCAGAGCCTCACCCCCGAGAAGCCACACACATGAAGCAGGAGTTTCAAGATGAGATAGGTGGTCAGGGCCGGTGCTGGAAGACAAGATGTCCTAGGGTAGAGCAAAGCCAGAGACCTCACCAGCAGCCCAAGGCAGGGACCAAGGAATGGCAGGCTGGCCTGACACTCAAGCCTGACCGGCTCTGGAGAGATGTGGGTTGGCAAAGGGAGCGCGGTCTCGTTCTTTGTGGGCTCACAGGCCCATGCTAAAGCTCCTGCAGCTTTGCTCCTCTTTTATTTTTTTTTATTTTTAAAATTTTTTTTAAAATTTATTTATGATAGTCACACACACACAGAGAGAGAGGGAGAGAGACAGAGACACAGGCAGAGGGAGAAGCAGGCTCCACGCACTGGGAGCCCAACGTGGGATTCGATCCCGGGTCTCCAGGATCGCGCCCTGGGCCAAAGGCAGGCGCCAAACCGCTGCGCCACCCAGGGATCCCTTTGTTCCTCTTTTAAAAGGTTGTGTATCTCCTCCCTGATTGCGATGCTTTTTTTTTTGGTGGGTTTTTTGTTTTGTTTTGTTTTTTTGTTTTTTTGATTTTATATGTTTATTTGACAGAGAAAGTACAAGCAGGAGGAGCAGGAGAGGGAGAAGCAGGCTCCCCAGGGAGCAGGGAGCCCAATGCAGAATTTGATCCCAGGACCCCAAGATCATGACCTGAGCCGAAGGCAGATGTTTAACCAACTGAGCCACGCAGGTGCCCAAGATTCTTCTTTTCTACAGGCTTTCTCCTCTTTTCTTTCAAGTCAGTGTCAGGTACAGTCTGGGATGTAACAGCATCATTGGAATCATTCTGGGATTCCTTTGAAATTGCACATAAGTGGCCTGTCTTGCCACACTTGCAAAACCAGGAGTCTCTGTGCCTGCACTAATGCCCTGTTCAGATTCCTCAGCCTCACCTCTGCGGTAGCCACCCTGAGTTGGGTTTTGCTTCCTCTCCTCTGCTATGTGGTACTTTGCACGAAGGTCAGCCACTGACCTGTTCTGTCCAGATCTTTAGCCTCCACAACCCTCAGGGCTTGTTCTAGGTGGAAGCAGGAAGGCACAGGCACGCTGTTCCAGCACCCTTTAAGGGGGGAGTGTTGCAGAGAAGCACAGAGGAAATGCATGCAGACTCAGCCGAAAGGGAGGAAAGATTCATCATAGGAAGCACAAGATGTCTGAGCCAGACTCAGAGCACTCCTTTTATTAATCATCGTGTGTGTGTGTGTGTGTGTGTGTGTGTGTGTGTGAGGATGAGACTCGATAAAGTTTTTGAGAAACCTATCAGCACTGACTCTAGAGATAAGCACAATGCTTAGCATGGTTCCCAGATAAATGCTAGTTTTTAAACAATGCTTCCTAAAATACTAGAGAATCATGAACGAGAAGGTCTAGCATCTGGTTTGAATGCCTACCTATAAGTTGCATCCTTTTGAGGATTCATCCAACTAAAAACAAAACCTGGGCAGCCCGGGTGGCTCAGCAGTTTAGCGCCACCTTCAGCCCAGGGCGTGATCCTGGGGACCTGGGATTGAGTCCCATGTCGGGCTCCCTGCATGAAGCCTGCTTCTCCCTCTGCCCGTGTCTCTGCCTCTCTCTCTCTCTCTCTGTCTCTCATGAATAAATGAATAAAATCTTTAAAAAATAAAAATAAAAACAAAACCTTTGTTGGGCTCCTTCTGTGTATCAGGCCTGTGCTAGGTGCTGGGAATGTGGTGTTTAGCAAAAACATATGGTTGCTGCTCTCCTGGAACTTAGTTTATCTTTTCCAGAGATAAGAACAAAAGAAAGAGGAGATGAAGATAAAGAGTAATTTTGAGATTGTACAAAAAGGGAAATTGGACTCTATTTATTTGGTAAAGCAGGAAAAGGACCCGGGACAGAGGAAGCGGTTGGGTTAGATCAATCGGAATGATGGAACAGTTTGTATTCCTTTCCATGGAGAGGCAGCAAACAATGAAGAAAGTTACGTCGAAGGACGCCCAGCCAGAATATGGAGATCCTCAACTGGGAGATTCAAACACACACATTTTTAACCCAGAAGCCTTCTGTAATTGAGAAAACCTTAACTTCCCATCAAATGCCACAAACTTAGATTTCCATACTTTAAATTTAGCATTAGAACCTTGATAGTAAGTCATTGGGATGGATGGTTTGCATGTGTGCTAACGATGTTTTCCAGAACCACTGTGCTGTCTAAGCACCAAGTGGTAGAGCAATTGCTGTCAACATTCTTAAATATGTCAGATTCATTGAAGCTTTTTCTGGTTGACCTCACTGAACACCTCTGCCTCTGTGTAGTACTGCCCGTTACCCCGCAGGGGCAGCAGAGGATAAGAAGAAGCAGGTAGGATTATCAGGCATCCGGAGAGTCCCACACAGGCTGGCCAAATGTCATGGAAAGGTCACATGAAGCTTTGCCATAGTCAACAATGAGCTGGGGTCTTTGGGTCCATCTCAAAATGATGTTAGAACAGGGGATGCCTGGGTGGCTCAGTGATTGAGCGTCTGCCTTTGGCTCAGGTCATGATCCTGGGATCTTGGGATCGAGTCCTGCATCCTACAGGCACTCCACAGGAACCCTGCTTCTCCCTCTGCCTATGTCTCTGCCTCTCTCTCTCTCTATCTCTCATGAATAAATACATAACACCTTAAAAAAAAAAAAAGAGAGACAAATTAGAAGAAAGTTCCAGATCTGGAAAGCATCTCAGGAAGGAAATATATCATAGCCCAGACTTTGTCTCTATCTGTACTGTTCATACAGAAGCCACCAGCCACATGTGGAAACTGAGCACTTGACATGGGGTTAGTCTGAATTAGGATGTGCTATTGAGTGTAAAATACACACTGGATTTTACTTGGTACGAAAAAATGGCTGTAAAATTTCATTATAATTTCACTGTAATTTTTATAGTGATTGCATTTGGAGGTTAAATAAAACATGCATTAAATTAATTTCACTAGTTTCTTTTTACTTTTTAAAATGTGGTTCCTAGAAATTTTTTTATTACATATATGGCTTTCATATTTCTTTTTTTTTTTTTTTTTTTTTTTTTGTGAGAGAGAGCGAGCACAAATGGGAATGAGCAGAGGGGGAGAATCTTTAGGTGGCTGCATGCCTAGCAGGGAGCCCGACTGGTGACTCAATTTCATGATTTCATGACCCTGGGATCATGACCTAAACCAAAATCAAGAGTGGGATACAACCGACTGAGCCACCCGATGCTCCTCTCATGTTTCTATTAGACAACACCAGTTCTAAAAATACTCTTTTTGGTGTCCTGAATGAATTTTTCCCTTTTTTTTTTTTGTTTGTTTTTTTGTTTTTGCTTTTTTTTTTTTTTTTTTTTAGTACACTCCCCCCTCAACATGGGACTCTGAGATCAACAGTTACATGCTCTACAGAGTGAGCCAGCCAGGCTTCCTCGGATTTTTTTTTTTTAAGTAGGTTCCACTCCCAGCATGAAGCCCAACTTGGGGCTTCAACTCATGACCCTGAGCTCAAGACCTGAGCTGAGATCAAGAATCAGATGCTTAGAGGCATCTGGGTGGCTCAGTGGTTGAGCATCTGCCTTCCACTCAGGTTGTGATCCCAGGGTTTTGGGATGGGGTCCCACATCAGGCTCCCCACAGGGAGCCTGCTTCTCCCTCCCTCTGCCTATATCTCTGCCTCTCTCTGTATCTCTCATGAATAAATAAATAAAACCTCTTTAAAAAAATAAAATTAAGGTAAGCACGGGTGCCTCAGCGGTTTAGCGCTGCCTCCAGCCCAGGGTGTGATCCTGGGGACTCGGGATTGAGTCCCACGTGGGGTTCCCTGATGGAGCCTGCTTCTCCCTCTGCCTGTGTCTCTGCCCCCCTCTCTCTCTGTGTTTCTCATGAATAAATACATAAAATATTTCAAAAAATAAAAATAAAATTAAAGTAAAAAATTCCAGCTCCCCAGACCACACTCTGAACCAATTAAATCTCCAGATGAGACCCAGGTATCTACCATGTGCGAAGCTTACCAAGTTTGAGAACCTCTGGGATAGTAAGGAGGGTGGGCTCTGCAGTCCAACTGCCTGGCTTCAAATCCCAGACCAGTCACTTCTGAGCCAGGTGACCCTCCGCAAAATACTTAGCCTCTGTGAACTCCATTGCAGAAAAGGGATGAGGATAAGAATAAGCCTCTATAGGATTGTCATGAGGTTTAAATAAGCTAATTTACGTAAACCACTTAAAAGAAGGCAGGCACAGATTAAGTCTGTAGCAATTATGATTAACAGCTTTCTTATTCCATACTCCTCTGGAAGACATTCCCAGGCACTGCTCCCCCATCTGACACTCATTCACCTAGTGGGTTTCTTGTATGGTCCCCTATCATTCTTTTTTTTTTTTCTTTTTAAGATTTTATTTATTTATTCATGAGAGACACACAGAGAGAGGCAGAGACACAGGCAGAGGGAGAAGCAGGCTGCCCGCAGGGAACCTGATGCAGGCCTCGATCTCAGGACCCCAGGATCACGCCCTGAGTGGAGGGCAGACACTCGACCACTGAGCCACCCGGGTGCCCCAGGCGACTTCATTTCTACAAGCATTCACTCAACAGCTGCTTTACTACAGGGGTGATGGAAGACGCAAAACAATTAGGGACACCTGCCTCATCCCCTGGATGTTGAACTTCTCCTGGGTCTGCGTTTCCCAGTGAGATCAAAGCGTCCTGGGCTGGGAGACCGCGCACATGCCTGGCCAGCCCCAGCCCCCGCCCTAGCCCCCAGCCCCCAGCCCCAGCCTCCAGCCCCAGCCTCCAGCCCGAGTCCCAACCCCCAGCATCGCCCCAGCCCCCAGCACCGCCCCAGCCCCCGAGCCCCCAGCCCCAGTCCCAGCCCTCAGCACCCGCCCCAGCACCCAGCCCCCGCCCCAGCACGCAGCCCCAGCACCCCGCCCCAGCCCCCAGCCCCCGCCCCAGCCCCAGCACGCAGCCCCAGCCCCCAGCCCCCGCCCCAGCCCCCAGCCCCCGCCCCAGCCCTCAGCCCCCAGCCCCCGCCCCAGCCCCCAGCCCCCGCCCCAGCCCCAGCACGCAGCCCCAGCACCCAGCCCCCGCCCCAGCCCCCAGGCCCCGCCCCAGCCCCCGCCCCAGCCCCCAGCCCCAGCCCCCGCCTCAGCCCCCAGCCCCCGCCCCAGCACCCAGCCCCAGCACCCAGCCCCCGCCCCAGCCCCCGCCCCAGCACCAGCCCCCGCCCCCGCCCCAGCACCCAGCCCCCGCCCCAGCACCCAGCCCCAGCACCCAGCCCCCGCCCCAGCACCAGCCCCCGCCCCAGCACCCAGCCCCCGCCCCAGCACCCAGCCCCCGCCCCAGCACCCAGCCCCAGCACCAGCCCCCGCCCCAGCACCCAGCCCCCGCCCCAGCCCCAGCCCCCGTCCCCCCCCCCCAGCACCCAGCCCCAGCTCCAGCAGCAGCACGCAGCAGGGGACTGCAAAGCGTAGGCTACCCCAGGTGGAACACCGCGTTCTAGTTTTGCTTTGCCGTTTGCAGCCTGGGCGATCGGGGGCCACCGCTCGAGCCTGTTTCCCGTCGCGGAAAGCGGAGCCTCCCCGCCTGCCTGAAGGTCACGGGCCCGGGCCTGCGGCGCGCGGTGCGGCCCGCGAGCGTCCGCTCCGGCGCCCTCCGCAGTCAGCGCCCGCCCGCCCGCCGGGGGACCGCAGGCCGCGGCCGAGAGGCTGCGCGCTGCGCCCGCGACGTCAGGCCCCGCCCCGCCCCGCCCCGCCCCGTGACCGGCCCCGGCCCCGGCCCCGGCCCCGGCCCCGGCCCCGGCCCCGGACCGAGCGGCGCCCGCGGGAGCGGTGGCGGCCGCGCGATGGGGGCCGAGGCGGCGGGGAGCGGGCGGGCGCTGCGGGAGCTGGTGCGCGAGGCCGAGGTCAGCCTGCTCGAGTGCAAGGTGTGCTTCGAGAGGTTCGGCCACCGCCAGCAGCGGCGCCCGCGCAACCTGCCCTGCGGCCACGTGGTGTGCCTGGCCTGCGTGGCGGCCCTGGCGCACCCGCGGACGCTGGCCCTGGAGTGCCCCTTCTGCCGCCGGGCCTGCCGCGGCTGCGACACCAGCGACTGCCTGCCGGTGCTTCACCTCCTGGAGCTCCTGGGCTCGGCGCTGCGCCCAGCCCCCGCCGCCCCCCGCGCCGCCCCCCGCGCCGCCCCCTGCGCCCCGGGCGCCCTCGCCTGCCACCACGCGTTCGGAGGCTGGGGGACCCTGGTCAACCCCACGGGGCTGGCGCTGTGCCCCAAGACCGGGCGGGTCGTGGTGGTGCACGACGGCAGGAGGCGGGTCAAGATCTTTGACTCCGGGGGAGGATGCGCCCATCAGTTTGGAGAGAAGGGGGAGGCTGCCCAGGACATTAGGTACCCCCTGGACGTCGCCGTCACCAACGACTGCCACGTGGTTGTCACCGACGCCGGCGACCGCTCCATCAAAGTGTTTGATTTCTTTGGCCAGATCAAGCTCGTCATTGGAGACCAGTTTTCCTTACCTTGGGGCGTGGAGACCACCCCTCAGAATGGGGTCGTGGTAACTGACGCCGAGGCAGGGTCGCTGCACCTGCTGGAAGTCGACTTTGCAGAAGGAGCCCTCCAGAGGACTGAAAAGCTGCAAGGTCATCTGTGCAGCCCGCGAGGGGTGGCCGTGTCCTGGCTCACTGGGGCCATTGCGGTCCTGGAGCACCCTCCGGGGCTGGGGGCTGGGGCGGGCAGCACCGCCGTGAAGGTGTTCAGCCCAACTATGCAGCTGATCGGCCAGGTGGATACCTTTGGGCTCAGCCTCTTTTTCCCCTCCAGAATAACTGCCTCCGCCGTGACCTTTGATCACCAGGGGAATGTGATTGTTGCAGATACTTCTAGTCAGGCCGTCCTATGCTTGGGACAGCCTGAGGAATTTCCAGTCCTGAAGCCCATCATCACCCATGGTCTTTCCCATCCTGTGGCACTGACCTTCACCAAGGAGAATTCTCTTCTTGTGCTGGACAGTGCAGCCCATTCCGTAAAAGTCTACAAGGCTGACTGGGGGTAATGGGGTGTGGTGGGGGTCCTGGAACTGCCACTAATCCAGTTTAACCCTGGATGAATTAATCCCATCTCTCGAACGGGGATCATTATAACTGCCTGACAGACTTATAAAGGTTGAAGGTAATTATTAAAGAATAATAATGAAGTCTACCGTTTATTGAGTTATGTGCTCCCTGTGCTAGGAAACTTGCAAATATTAGCTCAGCGTGTCCTTACAGTGGTACCCAGGGAGGTAATGCCCATCATTAATCCCATTTTAGAGATGAGAAAACTGAGACCCGAGGGTTTAAGTGATTCTCTGAAGGTCATGTTTACTTACTGTGACAGTCACAATGGGAACTCAATTCTGACTCCCCAACCCCTTGCTCCTAAGTAGGATAACAGATGTGAAAAAACGACAGCATGTGACTATATGTTGTTACTGTGTGTACTCTCTTTACAGGTAGCTATTTCTCTTGGTTGGACGTGCAGAGAAAGGAGACTTTCTAGAGAGTTCAAGAGGAAAAAGGGTAGTGTGATGAGCATGGACGTGAGTGTCATTGAACTTGCTGGTTCTTTGATGTCACAGTAGGTAGAATGACTGTGGATCCTTGAACTGCCCTTGGGAAAGGTAAACATGTCTGTTGGGACCTGGATGTCCTCCATCATAGGAACCCAGGAAATACTAGTTGGTTGCTGCAGAAAGGCTTGTGTGGACATAAGTTCAAAACTACTGCCGACCACCGTACATTCACACACCTCCAGTGGGAGATGGCTGGAAGACAGTCCTGTGACAGGTCTGCATTCATAGAACAAGAGGCCGCCACCGTTGGTTCACGGCAGAATGAGTTTGCCTGCCTCTTCATAATCTGTGCCAACCCGAAACCCTTTTGTGATAGAGTTTTTCTCTGTGCCATTTATTTTTTTTTTTTTAATTTTTATTTATTTATGATAGGCACACAGTGAGAGAGGGAGAGAGGCAGAGACACAGGCAGAGGGAGAAGCAGGCTCCATGCACCGGGAGCCTGACGTGGGATTCGATCCCGGGTCTCCAGGATCGCGCCCCGGGCCAAAGGCAGGCGCTAAACCGCTGCGCCACCCAGGGATCCCTCTCTGTGCCATTTAAATTTGTCCCATTGCACACACTGTATTCTCACTAACCAGCTCCCTTGATGCTAAGCTAGCATTTAGGCCACTGGTAAACCCCTGTATACTTCTTGAGTTGAAGTTAAGCTTTGACCAAGATAAGGCCTGCTTTAATGCTTGCAGTCGATTGAGCGAATAAGGGGAAATTTCAGGTGAGGTGGCCGGTTCTTTATTAACTGTTGTGTTTGTAGCTAGTGTCAACATCTCAGAGTTTAGGGCTGCTGTAATAGTACCAAACCACTGACACCTCAGAAGCAGTGACAAAATATATTTTTTCTCGGGGAGAAAATTCTGGTTTTGAGAGGTAAGAGTTTGCCTCCGGTCATAGCTGATGTTGTATCTATTAGACAAACAGTTTCAATAAGTATAACGTACGCACTGGAGATAGCCCCCAAATTATGAGTAAGCTATGTTCCAGAAGGTTAAGTTTGCCCTTTGGAGCTAAAAGAGAGGCTGGGGTCCATGTCATCCCTCAAAAGCCCATCATGCTTTCAATGCTTCCATCGTGTCATGTGAAGATTTCAGGCCTCGTGGACCACCATTTGTAAGTGCGTTCCAAATGGGGATTCTGGGGACAATCCCTTTCCCCTGTCCTTAGAAGGCATCCTTAGGTCAGTGACCTCAGAATAGTGACCTATTCTCAGTTGTATAGCAAGAAAAGCCACCTTAGGCAGAGATAGAGGTTCAGAGTTGGTCATTTGCAAGTGGGCCAACCTTGGATGGACCATTCAGAAGTTGTCCTCAGGAACAATGACATTTTAATGGCCTCAGGGTTAGCCAGTTCAAGGGACTTTGTCCTATTTGGAGTTATTAGTGGCATCATCTTGACCAAAGAGGTGTACTAATATTTTTTTCAGACAGCACTGATAGGACAGGTACCTGCATTCCTGATCCTTGAATTGTCCTACTGTGTTTGACCTTGTTCTGTTCTCTGGACCCACCACCTGAACTTTTTTCTCAATCTTTTTCCTTGGCATTTTCTAAGGACTTTAGTTTGGATTCATAAACCTCCCCTCCTACAAGTCTCACTCCAGATCCCAGAGCCCCAGCCATTGCCATTTTGCTAATGCCTTATCTAGACCTTCCCTGGCTCCTCACCAACTGAGGTCTGCACCTTGCTCGGTGAATGAGGCATCTTTTTACGGAAGAAGCAATACTCCATATACCTCAGAAAAGTGAGGAGAACCACATTGGTGGATGCAGATTTAATCATCTTCACCCCAGCCACAGGAAGAAGAAATGCATACTGGTGGTCAGGACTCTACTAATAGTGATATGCTATGGTGGTGTATCATGGTGACTAGAGAGGTGAACTCTTTTTTTGAAGAATATGTTGAAAATATGATAGGAAGGCTGCCAAGACTCATCACACCTACCATACTGAACTGTCACGGTATCTGTGGTGCCCCTGCCACAGGCTCTGCTGATGAGCATGGCCCTCTCCAGCAGTAGCCAATTGGATAGCAGCACATACCTAGCTACAGCCTGTCCATCAATGATCCACCAAATGTATTAATTGGACCAGAAAATTGGCCTATGAATTGGTCTGGGGCAAACAAATTTTCCCAAAGAGGGGCAAGGAAATCTGATTTGAATTTTGTCCTTGAAGTCATAAATGGAAAAATTTGGAGCAAATCAGGCAGACAGCAGCCTGGGAGGAAGCCGAGCGTGTAGCAAGTTGGAGGGGTGCAGAGTATCAGTAAGGAAACCAAATTCACGAATGAAAAGAGGCTGGAAGGCAGAGAAAAGATGCAAGTGTGAGGAATCCAGGCAGGAGCGGGAGAAGAAAAGCCACCCAGAGAAGCTCACCTGTGCAGGGCTGTTCTTTGCAACAGAAAGTACCTGACAAATATTACACTGTGTGGTTGTTCTGTTTGGAGAATATTGAACGTGAACCTACTGATTGTGATGCCAGTAGTAGGAAATGGTTTTTGAGAGGGTCACAAACCCATCAACACCCCCACCCCTGATACTGGCAGGGAGCCCCACATGCCGCAGGTTTAAATATCTGAGTTACAGGGATCCCTGGGTGGCGCAGCGGTTTGGCGCCTGCCTTTGACCCAGGGCGCGATCCTGGAGACCCGGGATCGAATCCCACATCGGGCTCCCGGTGCATGGAGCCTGCTTCTCCTTCTGCCTATGTCTCTGCCCCTCTCTCTCTCTCTGTGTGACTATCATAAATAAATAAAAATTAAAAATAAATAAATAAATAAATAAATATCTGAGTTACAAATGGTGCCAAAAAACTGTTAAATAAAATACATCTGATCCTCCTCCTTTAACAAAGGTAAATATAGATGTTTAAAACACACTTTCATTACAGTCTGAGAAGCCAGGTTCCATTTTGGAATACTTGGATGGAGTCTATGCTCAATTTCGGGGGGTGGCATTTTAAAGAAAGATTGCAATAAACTGGAGGATGTTTAAAAGTTCTGGGGGCACCTGGGTCGCTCAGTGGTTGCGCATCTGCCTTCAGCTGAGGGCGTGATCCCAGGGTTCTGGGATCAAGTCCCACATCAGGCTCCCTATGGGGAGCCTGCTTCTCCCTCTGCCTGTGTCTCTGCCTCTCTCTGTGTCTGTCATGAATAAATAAATAAAATCTTTAAAAAATAAAAAGTAAAAGGTCTGAAGAAGGGGCACCTGGCTGGCTGGGAAGAGCATGTGACTCTTGATCTTGGGATTGTGAGTTAGAGCCCCCACATGGGGTGTAGAGATTACAAAAAACAAATAACTTTTAAAAAAGGTCTGCAGAAGAATCTAAATGGCATGCTTTTTGTCAACCTCTAACAGCTACAATGTAAACTCCACGAAGCAAAGATGTTTGTGTTGTCCACAGCTCTATCCCCCCCACCCTGCCCAGAATGCCACTTGACACATTGTAAGAGTTCAAAAATATTTGTGGAATTCATACATGTTTATCCTGAGGAATTTTGCTAGACTGTGTGTTCCTTTCACCAACAAAAGGGAAGTGCTGGTGGTAGCTGGTAGTTTGGGGAAGTTGGTCCAGAATTAAAACAATTTGTGGTAAGTTTGCTGAGTAACTTGCAGAGAGTTGCAAAGCCTTATGGTGACATTGCAGTAGCCTTGGTTGGGACTGGGCGAAGAACTTCGTGTTCTCACTCACCACATTGCCAATATCACCAGGCACACGGGACATTGAGGTATGGGGTTGCCTGACTCACATCTTTTGTCTGGTCCTGAAGAGCAGAGACAACCCCGGTGTGCTGGTTCTCTGATACCCAGCTATGGTATCAACTCTGGGAACAAGAGAGGAACTAAAGTGGCTCTTCTCCCCCTCACCTGGTGGTGGGCTTGGAATATTGTTCAAGTCATCTCAGAGTGAATTTGGCTAATGGTAAATCCATGAAGAGGATTTTCGCTTCCAGGAACCACTCACACAGCACAGGCTGCCCAACCACTGACATTTGTTTGGCTGCAAATTATAACCTATGTTGTATCTAATAGAGTAATGGAAGAACAGCTCATCGTGTCCCACAGAAATAATGACATAAGAGGGAGCTAATTTCCTGACAAAAGACTCTGGTCAGATCAGACCAGACTAGCAATGTCTTAAAAGTATCTAACAAAAATCTAAAATCACTTATAGAATGACTATGGGAAATTGTGCTTCCAGCCATAGACTGGAAAATAAAAAAAGCTTCAGAATGATTCAAATGACACCTGAGGCATACAGAGTCGTCAACAGGCTGGTTTAGATCACACAGGTAATTAAAGGTAGAACCAGGGGGCACCTGGGTGGCTAGTGGTTGAGCATCTGCCTTCAGCTCAGGGCATGATCCTGGGGTCCTGAGATCAAGTCCTGCATTGGGCTTCCCTCAGGGAGCCTGCTTCTCCCTCTGCCTGTGTCTCTGCCTCTTTCTGTGTGTCTCCCATGAATAAATAAAATCTTAAATAAATAGAGAAAGAAAGAAAGAAAGAAAGAAAGAAAGAAAGAAAGAGAAAGAAAGAAAGAGAGAGAAGAAAGAAAGAAAGAAAGAAAGAAAGAAAGAAAGAAAGAAAGAAAGAAAGAAAGAAAGAAAGAACCAGAACTGAAAATTGGATCTTTCTGTATTCCATATTGACCCCTCTCAAAGGTCAAAGGCTGGAGCTATACACATGCACACACATACACACATGTGTACTCTGGCACTAGCTTTTTTACTGGTCAAGTTCTTATGTTCTTTAAAAATAGACCTTTTTGTCCCAAATTTCCTGCAGTTGGCTTCTATTTTTTCTTTTTTTTGAGTCAGTTTGTATTTTATTGTTTCACTGCATCTACTGGGATGTCTTCCCATTTCTTTCACAAATACAAAATCCAGGTTTGTATGCACACTGGTCCAAGAAAACACCATGGTCTTTCCAAATTACCAGTGAGACCATAACCAGGAGGCCAGTCTCTTCATCATTGCATCAGTCGGCCCTTGAATCCAGAGTCACGAGGCTTTACCCTGAAGGGACCACATAGTTTCATTGTACTTCATGGTCCTTGTTATTAGAAGGAGCCTTTGGTTGCAAAAGAGTGTGATGAAGAAGCTGAAACATAACTAACATTTTCATAACACTCAAAAATTGCTTCACAAAGCTGTTCATTTATTTAACCTTCATAGCAGCTGAGGCAGACAGAGCAGATCTTGTTAGGGTGACTTGAACCAGTAAAGAAGCAGAGATGGAATCGGTTAACCACCTGCCTTCAGCTCAGGCCATGATTCTAGAGTGCTGGGATCGAGCCTCACATCGGGCTCCATGCTCAGCAACAAGTCTGCTTTCATCTCTTCCTCTGCCCTCCCCACTGCTAGTGCACACTATCTCTCTCTCTCTCTCTCTCTCTCTCTCTCATAAATAAAATCTTTAAAAAAAAAGAAAAAAGAAGAAGCAGAGATTGAAGAGATAGGATTGTAGTATGATTACATCACCACATCCTGTTGTGTTTGGGACTGGGAAGGAGCAAATATCTTCTCTAAATCTCCCTTGGGTGACTCTGTGCAGCAAGCATTGGGTCCCACTGCTCTAGAGAACAAATCCCAGTCATCCCTTGGTGGGTTCACATCTACCATCAACATCGATTTGTATCAGCACTAGGTAATGTTCTTTGGGAGGAAACATTGCCACCCTCCTGAGTTTCGGAGCTCCAGAATCCCATGTGGATGGTCCTGCTGCTTCGTGAGTGCCCACCATCCACCCCATGGTGCCTTCTGTGATGCAGAGAGAAGCCCGCTCACATGGCAAGAGCGAGAGCGCTGACTGGGTCCTAGGAAGCCTCTGAGCGAAGAAAGTCAAGTTCTGGTGTTTCCCTTAGACCCATTTGTAAAAGAAAACTGAAACATGCTTATTAGTTTTAGAAATCAGAGAATGTAAATTCTTTAGCTGCCTGGCCCACCATGCCCTGGAGCTTTCTGATCTGACATGGAGGGTCCGGCAGGGAGCTTCCCTCTTAAAATGAGGGAAGAACTTCCCAAGTCAAGTGCTGAGTGGCAGACACGTGGCCTGTGAAAGCCCACACCTTCCAAACACTGGGGCCCAAAGTTCTCTCCCATTCCTCCCTCCTGCCTTGGGCCCTCTTCTTGGCGGCTGTGGCTCCCCACCGCCCCTGCCAATCGTAGAAGCAACGTACATTCATAGTAGGCTTGGAGAACACAAATGAGCATAAAGATATCTAATCACTTTTAATTAGAGAAAACGACTGTTACTGTGTTTGAATTGAGTTGACTCATCGCTGCAGAATTAGTATTCCTGAAAATCACTTCATAGATCCCGATTTTGCAACACAGTGAATGTATCATATGAATTGCAAGCTCTTCTGCGAAGTGCATTTAAGTGGCGTTCAGGGGAAGCTCAGTTTTGGAGATCCCAAAACATGAAGAGCAAAAGCGCCATGGTAAAGGGATCGAGAAGGGCACTCACCAAATGCTCCATCTGCCCTCCGCGTTTCCCAGCCTCTGGGATTCAGTATGGCCATGTGCCTGGCTCTGGCTGTGAGCAGAAGCCAGGACAAAGCCCTACAATCTCTGTGAGCTGAGAACGAAGGAAAAGTAATGATGCAGGAACGTGTTGGGCTAAAGCAGGGGTCTCATGTTTCCTAATGAAAGTATGGTAGCTTACAGAGATAAAATACTGCACTGAGATGTCACACAGTCAAATTTAAGCAGGCTCTGATTCAGCTCCTAGTCTTTTCGATCATATCAAAGTTTGCATTAACATCAGGAAAGTTCAGGTTAGCATATGTTTTTGGGATATATCATTTTGGCCAGTCAGAAGGGCAGGTCAGCCCCACTGCTGACCAAGCAAAAAGATCTGCTATAAGTATGTAAAATGAACGTTAGCAGGGCTGTGGGCTGCGTGCTGGATGGTGGAGCTGCATGGTAATCATGGAGAATCACAGGAGCCTCCTGCTCCAATTTCTTCACATCAGCCATTTCTGCATTCTGATGAGCAAAATGCTCTAAAATAGGCTTCAGCCACGTGACCTTTCTCCTCAGATATACAACTCCCTGCAATTTACTTCCATTTTCAAACCACTGATTGATGTAGCTGGACGCACTGTGAAATTGATGAAACAGGGGGCCAATTCCATCACATTTTGGAGTTAATTTCCACAAGGTTGTAAGGCTTCTGGTGGACACTAAAGTATAAATCTTAAAATTGGCAATTTTTCTTTTGGTAAATCAGTAAGAAATACTTTACATGAATTTACTGAATTTGCTAGGAGCACTGTCTGTACAAGTACACATGAGGATATCCAAATGCATTTTGATCATGTCTGAACTGTATCAGCCTATCTTTTTTTTTTTAAAGGTTTTATTTATTCATTCATGAGAGACACAGAGACAGAGGCAGAGACAGAGGCAGAGGGAGAAGCAGGCTCCATGCAGGAAACCCGATGTGGGACTCGATCCCAGGGCTCCAGGACCATGCCCAGTTGGGCAGACAGACGCCCAACTGCTGAGCCACCCAGGTGTCCCATCAGCCTATCTTTTTTTGGTCACGTCTTTGGCAGGTTTTGGCACTGGGGTTAGACTGGCTTCATGAAACGAGTTGGGAAATGTTCCTTCCACCTTTATTTTCTGAAAGAATTGATATAATATTCATGTTATTTCTTCTTAAATGTTTGGTAGAATTCACCATGAAGTCTTGTGGCCAGGGAAGTTTCTTGGTGTTTGTGTATGTGTGTCCAGAGATTAAAATGGTTTTCTCTAGAAAGATTGGTCAGTTGGAGCTTACTCAACCATACTGGAAGAGGCAGTCTAACAATTAAAACAACAAAAACAAAACTTTTAGGGGCGCCTGGGTGGCTCAGTTGGTTGAGCATCTGCCTTTGGCTCAGGTCATGATTCCAGGGTCCAGGGATTAAGCCCCAAGTAGGGCTCAGTGGAGAGTCTGCTTCTCCTTCTCCCTTTGCCCCTCATCCTGATCATGTGTTTTTTTTTCTCTCTCTCTCTCAAATAAATAAATAAAATATTTAAGGAAAAAAAAAAAAAGAAAGAACAGATTTAAAAACTACATTAAATATAAAGTAGGGGATCCTTGGGTGGCTCAGCAGTTTAGCATCTGCCTTTGGCCTGGGTCGTGATCCTAGAGTCCTGGGATCGAGTCCCGCATCGGGCTCCCTGCTTGGAGCCTGCTTCTCCCTCTGCCTGTGTCTCTGCCTCTCTCTCTCTCTCTCTCTCGTATCTCTCATGAGTAAATAAAATAAAATCTTTAAAAATAAATAAATAAATAAATAAATAAATAAATAAATACACCAAACTTTTAAATCTCTTTGATTTTTCTTTTTTTTTTTTTTTGGCAAGAATTTACTTACTAAATATTTCCCATGTGCTCACTCTATGTTAAGCAATGTGCTAAGCAATGGGAATCTAAAGACGCTCTTAGGCACTAATCATCTGGTATGGAGATGGGCAAGATACTCCGGAGAATATAGTACAGAAGCATTAGTGCTCTATAAGAATATGCTTAAGGCACCCTGAAGAGGGAGAGATAACCCCAGATGGCCACAGCAGGCACGGCATATTAGAAGAGATGATATCATGCTGGAATTCCAGACTGATCAATGTCCTAAATACTGCTTGCTTCCTCCAAAACAAATTAAAAGGACACAGTTGGATTTAAGCCTGCACTGATTCTCTGTGTTACCAATACTGGAATCTACTCTCTGTAGCTGTAGCCAGTCTCTGGTCCTCTGGGAGTATATAAAAAAGAGGAAATGGCAGGTGTTTCAGAATATCTGAGGGTATTTATGAATATTTTCCCACTTAGCTAAATAGTGCAGTAGTAAATTTATTAGTATCTACTTAGGTCAAGGTGCCCTTAACTCTTAACTATAGAGAACGAACTGTATAATTATGAAGAATAGATGGCTACCAAAGGGGAAGTGGATGGAGGGGATGGGTTTTAAAAAAGTGCCCCTTTGAACAAAGCGTTTTTATGTTATAATAAAGTATTTCCTACAGTGCTTTATAACCCTCTCCTGCATTTAGTTCTTTTCATCATCATGGCAACCATAGATTTTGTGGGAGGAGGAGTCAGGTTGACACCAATACTTCCCTAATTCAGAGATGTTTGTTGGAAGTGTCCTGAAAATCCCGCGCTGAAGTGTCCTGCAATCCCGCGCTGTGCTCTGGACATCTCTTGATGGCACCTGCCAACAGGCACCAAGGAATCATGACTTTGCTAGACATCTTAGAACGGAGGGCATTATTTGAGTCCTCCTCTTACTGAGCTTCAGCAGTTCAGGTGGCATAGCTCCACACACCAAACCAGGGACCAAGCAGAGGAAAAATATCCAAGATAAAAAGACTTCAAGGTTTCACTTAGTAGCTCTGTTTAACAGATTGGGAACCGCATGTTAAAAGAGGTCAGAAACATTGATTAATTTTGAAGAACAACATAGAAGAAACATGGAGCCTTAGACTACTTTTGACTCCAGGCATCCATCACTTGGGGAGGAAATCCAGAACAGCTTCTCCCACTCCAGTGGAAACCACCTTCAATCATATGTTGACAGGATATTTCACAACTGAGTTAAGAAGTTATCATTTGCCAGGCTGTGTGTGAAAGTGTCTATAAGATCCTATCTTTGTTGTAAAACTTGCCAAATAATTTATGAATAATATTTAGCACCATCTCTTCATGTAATCACCATCAATGAAAGGCTTCCTGTCAGGATATGACCTTCACTTGGGTTCCATACTCTCTCTTCCAGCCAACTTAACTCATTACCATTTCCCTTGTGGGGAGAATGGGCTCCCACCTGCAGCTCTACTGCTGGCACACTCTGAAGCTGGCTCCTGCCCCAGCAGGAATGGTATAAGAAGCTTCCAGTTAAAGGTTTTCCTGTCTGGTGCCTGGGGTCTGCCGTCCAGGGCATAGGCCTCATTATTGGCTCCCTCCTAAGCTAGATTGGGAGCCTTCACTTTGTTCTTTCCCTCAGTTACATCATCCCAACGTGGACACTACATTTCGGTCTCAGCTTTACCCTAGCCCTGTGGCTTTGGGTTTCCAACCCTATAGCCATAGCTATGGTCCATCGTGACACTTTCTATCTTACCTAATGCTGTTAGAGATCTATCAATGTACGAGGTTGAATTTTGTTGGACCATGACAGCAAACCAGGCAGAGAGTAAGAAAATAGCAAGTAGAAATGGTGCCAAGAATTATTAGCTTCTTGTTGATTGCAGTAACTCCACGTTGGGTACAACCCTTCAGTTCTTGTGTACTTTTATGTCATCCTCACAACAGCCTAGGGAATAGTTGCTGTTGACATTTTTGCAGATAAGAAAACTGAGGCACAGATAGGTCAAATAATTTGTTCAAGACCACACATACAGAAAGTAGGCAAACTAATTTCTCCTAGTTGTTGTTTCCTTGTCCGTAGAGTGGAGATTTCATAGTAGCTACTTTCTAAACTGGTTGTGGGGCTTAAATAAGTTTATACGTGTGCATTTGGGCAGGACTTGATACATGGTAAGTGTTCGATAATTCTTAGCAATCATTATTGCTATTTTTTTACAATAGTCTGAAAGTTTTAGCTTTAATATATTTCATCTTAAGTGATTTTTAGCAACATGCATGCAATGGTTGGCATTTTTTAGAGATTTTATTTATTTACTTGATACACAGAGAGAGAAAGAGAGAGAGAGAGAGGGCGCACGAGCAGGGTGAGTGGCAGACACAGAGGGAGAAACAGACTGCCTGCCAAGCAGGGAGCCTGATGTGGGTCTTAATCCTAAGACCCCTGGATCATGACCCCAGCCAAAGGCAGATGCCTAATTGACTGAGCCACCCAAGTGCCCCACGATGGTTGGTATTTTTAAAATCACCTTTATGGATTTCTTTCTTTCTTTCTTTCTTTCTTTCTTTCTTTCTTTCTTTCTTTCTTTCTTTCTTTCTTTCTTTCTTTTTTCTTTCTTTCTTTCTTTCTTCTTTCTTCCTTCCTTCCTCCCTCCCTCCCTCCCTCCCTCCCTCCCTCCCTCCCTCTCTCTCTCTCTCTCTCTCTCTTTCTTTCTTTCTTTCTTTCTTTCTTTCTTTCTTTCTTTCTTTCTTTCTTTCTTTTCTTTCTAAAAGATTTTTGAATAATCTTTGTGCCCAATGTAGGGCTGGAACTTACAACCTCAAGATCAAGAGTCATATGCTGGGATGCCTGGGTGGCTCAGTGATTGAGCATCTGCCTTTGGATCAGGTCACGATCCTGGGGTCCTAGGATTGAGTCCCGCATCAGGATCCCCTTGGGGAGTCTGCTTTCCCCCTCCTTGTCTCTGCCTCTCTCTCTGTCTCTCATGAATAAATAAATAAGACCTTAAAAAAAAAGGAGAGAGAGAGAGAGTCACATGCTCTATAGAATGAGCCAGCCAAGCACATTTGCTTAAATTTGAGTATAGTTGACACACAATGTAACATTAGTGTCAGGTGTACAACATAGTGATTTAGCTTTTCCATACGTTAGGTTATGTTCACCACAAGTGCAGCTACCATCTGTCCCCATGCAGTGCTGTTACAGTATCACTGACTATATTCCCTACACTTTGCCTTTTATTTCTATGACCTATTCACTCCATAACTGGAAGCCTGTATCTCCCACTCCCCTGCTCCCATTTTGCCCATCCCTCCAACCCCTTCTTCTGGCAACCATCCCTTTGTTCTCTGCATTTATAGGTCTGATTCTGCTTTCTGTTTGTTTGTTTTTTCGTTTCTTTTGTTTTTTAGATTCCATGTATGAGTGAAATCATGTTATTTGGTCTTCTCTGTCTGACTTATTTCACTTAGCATAATGTCCATACATGTTGTTGTAAATGGCAAGACCCCAAATCTTTTTTATGGCTGCATAATATTCCTACACACATGTATATCTTCCTTATCTATTTGTCCATTGATAAACATTTAGATTGCTTTCTGATCTTGGCTATTGTAAATACTGCTGCAATAAATGTAGGTGTGCATATATCTTTTCGAGTTAATGTTTTCATTTTCTTGGGTAAATACCCAGTAGTGGAATTATTGGATTGTATGGTATTTCTATTATTTCCAACTTTTCGAGGAACAACCATACTGTTTTCCACAGCACTTATTATTTTGCTTGAACTATTTGGGGTAAGGCAATACCTCTTTTTTTAAGCAAAGAAGTTCATGACTGGGAAGCTTGGACCTGTAGGAAGCTATCTTTGTTCCCATGTGGAGAGAGCCTGCCCGATGACAAAGCCTATAGAAAAGAACAGAGAGCCAAGACTGAGGAACACAACGTTTGTTGTAACACTGTGTGGGTTCCACAATTTTTCTGTTCCCTCAGCTAGATGTGACTCTGGATGTCCTACTTATCTAAGCTGGTAAATTCCTCATTCTCTTTAAATAAGTTTGAACTAGGTATCTGTGACTTTCACCTACAGGAGCCTTAAGATAATCTGAGGCAGACGCTTCTAGAAATCATCACAGCTATGTTAAGGCAGCATGAAGCTGGTTTTCAGTCTGTGCTCAGAGTTCCATAACAGAAGAAAATTATTTTTTCTCCATAAGTTTTGAGTGGGACATCCAACTACTAGTAACTTGTTTGACTTTTTTGACAAGTGGGAGGAGAGTCAGCAGGTACCAGTTGAAAGGATTTTTTGGATTATCAGATCTCCTTTGATGCGTAAGGTTTTCAAGCCTGGTGGATCATAGAGATCTTGATGTCCAGCTCTTTTACTTTCTAAATGGGTAAATTGATGCCTGGAGAGGCTAAGTAATGTAGACAAGTGATTCATCTTAGGAGAGAACCCAGAATTCTGAATTTTGCTGCCATTTGAATTCTCTCTGATTTTGGATTTTCAGCAATATGAGCTGCACACAGCATTTTTTTTTCCTCCATAGATATGCAGAAACTGGAGACAGCCATCAGCTGATGTCAGCTCTCCTGACTCTTAACCTAGTTTGGTTTTCCCATCATAGCATTCTTCTTCTTGATAAATAAATGCTTTACGTGGGGCTGCTATGTTTACTTAATCTTCTACAGCAGCATATAGCAAAGACATAGTGTAGGATGCTAGCCCTACAGGATGCTATCAGACTAGGGTAGTGTGGAGAAAAGTGTTCTCAGAGCCATTAATAAGTTATTTTGCATTATAAATGGGAAAATATGGGGTGGTTAGATAGGACACTGTTTTCCAAACTTATCTGATCACAGGTCTAGTGTTGAGGGAAATGCTGTATTAGAGACAGGAATTTTCACATTTTTTTCCAAAGCTGAACAGCTACCCTTCTGTGTGATTAATTATGCCCCTCTTTTTTTGGTGTTCTTTTTTCTCAGGCCCTAGTTTTTAATTCTTACTTTCAATTCTCATGCTTCCTCCCATCCTTCCTTGTCTGTAAGTTTCTCCTTGTTTTTTTGTTTTTAAAGATTTTATTTCTTTATTCATGAGAGGCACACAGAAAGAGGCAGAGACATAGGCAGAGTGAGAAAAAGGCTCCCTGCAGGGAGCCTAATGCAGGATTTGATCCCAGGACCCTAGGATCACACCCTGAGCTGAAGGCAGATGCTCCACCACTGAACCAACCAGGCGTCCCTCTTCTTCTTCTTTTTTTTTTTTTTTAATATTTATCTAAGTACTCTCTACACCCAACATGGGGCTCCAACTCACGACCCTGAGATCAAGACTTACATACTCCCTCAGGCGCCGCCCCCACGCCCCCCATTCTGCAAGTTTCTAAACTTGGCTGCTCCTCTGGGGTAGCTGTCTTTCTCAGATTCTTTGTGTTGGCCTTTATTTTGGGGGTAAAGAGATATGGTGGGGCAATGTCTCTGGCAGATGTAGGCGTGAACTCATCCCCTGACTTAATCACAGCTCAGGATTTCCACACTCCAAGGTGGGCTTGTGGGAAAGAGTACCCCGTACAGATGCCTTCAAGAGCTTGCTCAAGAGAGCCACAAAGCCTCTGTCCCACTTGTGGAGTCTACTCATCCTTCCAGACACAAAGATGGTGGTGAAATATCTCTGCAACTTCCCAGTCATCAGAAGCTTCTCTCCTAATTTCCAGTAGCTCACAGCCAAGCCAATCCCAGCTCAGCATTTAGCCTTTTTCTCTTGACAAGGTGCTGCTCTGTCCAGGATGGAATTTCTATTTTGACCAGAAAGAACCCACTGCCTTTATGAATATCTGCAGCTAGTGTCACTGAGTAGGATTCTTTTATCTTTCTAAAGTGTTCTGTGTCTTCTCCATTTGCCTTGTTCTGTCCTCAAGACTGCAGCTGTAATTCTGAATATATTTGGCAAATGAGTGGGATAAATCTTCATTTATGATTTTCACATTCATAACTCCCTTATTTTCAAGGTTCTTCACAGATCTAATGAGAGAGTTGGGAGCATCACTGTGCTTCTTCTGTAGGTGAGGCAGTGTTTGAACCAACATTAATGCTGATCCAATTAAATGAACTCCCCATGACTTCTCCTCACATTTTTTCCCTAACATTTTCCACATTCTTCTGAAACTGAGATGCACTTTATGCAAATTTCTCTTTTGAGGAGTTTTCAGGAATACTAATGCAGCCCTTTGGCTTCACTACAGAGACCATGAAGACAAACAGGCAATTTCAAAGGCCAGGTGTGAATTATTGATCTGAATGAAACCCAAATCAATACAGGTACTGGCGATCTGGACACACTTTATCATCACCAGTGTTCATTTCAAAGTTTGATACTATCCACGAAAATAAATCTTAAAGTTGGGCAGCCCGGATGGCTCAGTGGTTTAGCGCCACCTTCAGCCTAGGGCCTGATCCTGAAGACCCAGGATAGTGTCCCACGTAGGGCTCCCTGCATAGGGCCTGCTTCTCCCTCTGCCTGTGTCTGTGCCTCTCTGTCTGTGTGTGTCTTAAATAAATAAATAAATAAATAAATAAATAAATAAATAAATAAATAAATAAAATCTTAAAAAAAATCTTAAAGTAGATTCTGAAAAATCGATGGTAAGTACGTTTTTAGTATTTTCCCCTTCAATGGCTTTCCTAGAGACATGCATACTGTTTTTGCTACCTTATATTGAACCAGACCTTCCTGTAGCTGGCTCTTGTCACACAGTGCTGTTAGGTAGCAGCTGGTCATTTGTCATTTTTAAACATTTTAGTGTTGCCATGGGTTTGTCAGTCATGACTATAAGCTCTAGTTGGCACACAGGCAGAGGACAGTGACCAGCCAACGCAATACCTTATAGATCCCCTCACTCAGCCTTGCCTTTGGGACTTACTGAATGCTGACATCCTCATTAGCCACACCCACAGATATAATTGCTGGAAACTGTAGCAGAAATGATGCCTGACCTGATAACGCTTAGATCCAGGAAAGAAGAATCTAGAAAAGGTTACTCCTGTTCTAAACCTGAGAACCATGTAACTTGATAAGTTCTACCTGCCTGGCCATTAATTTAAATAAGTTACTTGTTTGCACTCAGGTATCACACCAAGGTGTTAAATTTAATCTCTAAAGACTTATGTGGTTTGGACTCAGAATGTTCTCACGAATACAACTTCTTTCCCTTCTCATGTTAACTGACCCAGATGTAAGGACTTAGCCCTGACCACAGCGCAAGTTGAGGCAGAGACAGGATTTAAGCTGAGTGCCTCCCATTTCAGTCTGGCTATTGATTATATAGCTTGCCCAACTCACCAGGGATCTGAGAAACCTAAAATCTTAGGCAGTAGAGCTTCAGACCTTCCGCATGAGAGTCCAGAGTGTAAGTCTGTTCAAGACAATGTCTCTGTTCCTTTTTTCTCTTAGAACAGATACTCCATAAAGATAGCCCTATGCCTTCCTGAAACTCCCAGCCCAATGTAAGTTTAACATTGGGATGCTTTCTACTACTGTAAGCAACAGAAAACCCAACTCAATACAGCTTAAGTAGGAAGGATATTTGTTATCCTACATCAGAATCCCAGAAGTAAGCAGGCTCCAAGGTAAGTCAAATCAGAGCTCAACATTATCAGCTACCCATGTTCTGTTCCACCTTCCTTTCAGACACCCTCAGGCCCGCTTCTATCACAATTTAGGGAGGACCACCCTAGTTTTAAGAGTCATACTCAAGGAGAGAGGAGAAACCATTCCATCCTACCGTCCACTTTGTCTCTGTCTCATTTTAGGAAAAAATAACTCTTCCCTAGAAGCCATCATATCACATTGACCAGAACCCAGACTTATAACCAGTTCTAACCCAATCACTGACAAGAGGAATGGGAACATCATGCAGGGTTTAGAATCTGCTTCATAGTACTGGCAGCATATTTGAATATCTGAGGCTAGTCAGGAAACCTCTACAAATACCAATAACCAGATAACCAATATCTGGTACCTCCAGATATTCTAATTTAATTGATCTGGGGTGGGGGAGGCCTAGGCATGGGTGTTTTATAAAGTTACCCCCAGTAACTCTGATGTGCAGCCAGGATTGAGAATCACTAACTTCAAAACATTAGGACTTAACCCTGTACCACATCAGGAGAAACGATATCAGAGGTCAGCTAGAAGGATGAGAGGAAATGGTTAGTGGTTAGGCAACCCACAGATGACCGAAAAGGTTTGCTGAGTTTCTCTGAAAAAGATATATAAATGGCCAGCAAGCACATGAAATGATGCTCAGCATCACTAGTCATTAGGAAAATGCAAATCAAAACCACAATTGTATGCTACCTCACACCCATTAGGAGGGCCACTTCTAATCCTCTGTTTTTTTCCTATCAAAGAAAAAAAAAATAGAAAATCACAAGTGTTGTCAGAACAAGGAGAAACTGGAACCCTTGTGCCCTGCTGATGGGAACATAAGATGGTGCACCTGCCATGGGAAACACCTATGGTAGTTCCTTCAAAAATTAAAACTGGAATTACCACATGACCCAGCAATGCCACTTCTGAGTGGATACCCTAAAGAATTGAAAACAAGGTCTTGAAGAGGTATCTGTCCATCAATGTACATAGCAGCATTATTCTCAATAGCCAAAAGATGGAAACAACTCAAGTGTCCATTGACAGACAAATGGATAAACAATGTGTGACATACCCATACCATGAAATACAGCTCAGCCTTAACACTGGAAGGAAATTCTGACACTCGCTACAATGTGCACGAACCTTGAGGATATCATGCTAGTAAAATAAGCCAGTCAATAAAAAGCAAATACGGTTATGGTTCTACTTGAGCATCAAGTACCTACAGCAGCCCAATCCATAGACATGGAAGGAGTGGGGGTGGCCAGGTGCTGGAGCAGGTACTGAGGAGTCGTTTAAGGAGTATCATTTTAGTTTTGCAAGATAAAAAAGAGTTCTGGGTGCACAACAATGAACAGACATAACACTTCCAAACTACACACTTAAAAATGGTTGAGATGGAGGACACCTGGGTGACTCAGTGGTTGAGTGTCTGCCTTTGGCTCAAGTCATGATCCCAGAGTCCTGGGATGGAGTTCTGCATCAGGCTCATCACAGGGATCCTATTTCTCCCTCTGCCCGTGTCTCTGCTTCTCTCTGTGTGTTTCATGAATAAATAAATAAAATCTTTTTAAAAAAAATGGTTGAGGTGGTAAATTGAATATTATGCATATTTTACTACAAGTTACAAAAAAAAAAAAGAAGATTGCTGTATAGACATAGAGCTGAGAAAGCCACTTGCTCTTCAGACCCCACGACTCAGTGACAGGACAGAGAGGAGGAAGCTATCTGAATGCGACGGATTGCATTTCTTTAAAGGGTAGTGAATTCTAAATTCCAATGATGTTCAAAAGAGGGGGTAGGGTGAGAAATGAGCATCGGGAACGAAGTTCCCAAAACAGCCCACACCTGGTGCATTATCGGCCCTTCTGGGAGCCCCCACCAGGTGTTCTTTGGCAACCTTCCCTGATGAGCGCCAGGGAAACAGAGGCAGCCCAAAGATGTACTACTGCTGGCCTCAGTGGGGGTTTTGCAAGAGGTGGGCCAAGCAGATGTCTACTCTTCTCTCTCATTTCCATTTTAATGAAGCCACAGGGACTGGACAGCCCCAAACCACTAGTAGCAAAGTCTTTTGTATTCGATTTGGGAGCACGTCTGAATACTGATGCTTACATTTGAATGGGTCGATGGAGATGGAATTTGTAGTCCCTGAAATAAGAGAACAGGGGCACCTGGGTGGCTCAGTGGCTGAGCCTCTGCCTTTCTGCTCAGGTCCTCATCCTGATAAAAAAAAAATCCTAATAATAATAATAATAATAATAATAATAATAATAATAATGTAAGAGAACAGAGCCGTATTCCCAAGTGCTGGCTTGATATGAGCAGCTAGCCCTCTGGCTTCATCAGTTTCCTGCCTCCCGCTTCCCATGGAGGCCATCAGCTCTGTGTCTCCACTCCTCAAGAGTCTGGACAGCATGCTCTGCAGCCTGACGAAATTTTCCCCATCGCCACATCACTTCCATCGCCCTCCTCAGTTTATTGTCTGCCTTTCTCACAACTTCCCCAGACAGACAATATAATTCAATAATTGGCTTAAAGGGGCTTTTCTTCAGACTGCTACAGATGAAAGGAAAGAAGTAATCGTCTTAGTGCTAAGATTAAAAAAAGAGAGAGACTGCAGTTTGGGTTTTTCTGTTTTTAAGATTTTATGTATTTATTCATGAGAGACACAGAGAGAGGCAGAGACATAGGCAGAGGGAGAAGTAGGATCCCTGCGGGGAGCCTGATGAGGGAGTTGATCTCAAGACCCCGGGATCATGACCTGAGTCGAAGGCAGACACTTAGCTGCTTAGCCACCCAGGCACCCAAAAAGTTTTCAATTCATGTGTCTAGAAGTGTGGACAATCATCGGTTGACTCAAAATGACTTGGGGCAACTGTTAGAAATGAAACTTCTTGTAACCCAGACCCACTGCACCAGGAATTCTGGAGATGGGCTAGGAAGCTGCCTTTGAACACTGATCTTGAGTGATTCTTTAGCCACCGAAGATGAAAAATAATCTTCAGAGGTGGGTTGCCAGAGCTAACCTCAGAGTGAATGATCTTATGCTAAACAAGATTTTTTAGAGGCAAAGGAGGGAACATATTTATTAATGATCTCCTTTTAAGGACCTTGTATATAAGTGCCATTTTTTAAAAATATATTTATATATTTATTTGAGAAAGAGAGAGAGAGAGAGAGAGGGACACACAGAGAGAGGTGAGAGAGAGGGAGAAGCTGGCTCCCCACTGAACAGGGAGCCCGATGTTGGGCTCCATCCCAGAACCCTGAGATCATGACCTGAGCCAAAGGCAGATGCTTAACCGACTGAGCCACCCAGGTGCCCCTAAGTGATGTCATTTAAACTTCCCAATGATATTATAAAATTAGGTTTATTAGAATCTCAACTTTAAAGTTGATCAGTGAGAGACTGAGAGAGGTTAGGTGACTTTCCAAGAACTCCAAGAAAACTAGAACTTCAGTTCTAAGCAAAAGCCCATCCGTGTGTCCAATCCCAGAATCTGTCCACTTTTTCGTATCCCTGGAGCCTAGAGGAGGATAACTGATGGAAGTCAGGTAGCTCCTTCATATTTACACTCAGGCCTGCTCTTCCTTTCAGTCCATTATATCAAGACACCAGTATATCTATAATTAAAGCCTTTTACTCAATAGAAGGCTCAGAGACCCTGGGGGCCCCTGCATCTTCCCTCATTTAAAATAGAAGCAAATGCCTCCTTCTGGGGTGTGACATGACAAAAGGGAGTGGCACAGCCTCATATAAGGAAGAAGGGAGTCAAGTCCAAGGGTGTGGTCTGATAGCAAATGTTCTCTTTCAGCTCACACTTGGGCTTTGACCAGCTGCTATTTTCATTCACGAGGAAGGCTTCTACTTTCTGAGCTGTTTGTGAAGCCCTTGCCTCTTCCCTTACATCCTCCACCCTGGAGAGGCTCAGGTGGCCATGATTCTGGGGAAGGGGATCCTGTGCTCTTCCAGGCAGTAAGCCAGTCAGGTGGTCATCCTGAAAAGGTTTGGTAAGAAGCTGCAACTCGGTGCCAAAGTTGAAGGTGAATAAGCATTGCACACCTGCTCCCAAGGAGCTTATAATCCAGTGGGGGGAAGCAGATCACTAGACAGTCTGTTTTTGTAGTCAGACATATGGACAATGAGTTTGGGGAACACCGTGCAGCGATGATTAATCGTAGAGGCCCAACCCAGGACTGGGCAGCTGGAGAGGGTGGGGAAGGCTTCCTGGAGGAAATTGTGTCTACACGGAGGCTTAGAGGGGAGTGAGTAGGAGTGACCAGCTGAAGGGGGCTGGTACAGCAGATAGCATGAGCAGAAATAACAGAGCGTTTAGACTGAAAGAATGAATCTGCATCTATCATAGAGGCCCCACCAACCTTTTCCATATGGCTACATCAGCAAGCTATTTTTCAGCAGATTTTTCCAAAGACATTACTTCCCCAAGGGTATTTTTGGCTATTGTTCCTCATGCTTTTCCTCACCCCCACATTCACTAGAAATTACCTGATAGGTCCGTCTTTCCCTCTCATGTCAAAATTACCTTTTTCCCCCTATTTCAAGTGTCAAGAGTTAAAATTCCACTTTCCTCCTGCTTTTGATAATTTCTTAATATTTAGACATTCTGTGAGAGGATATTTTTAGCTGGAATGGCTGAAATGATCATCTTTGACTAATGTGGGGTGAGAGCAAAGGAGTAAATCTCTAGGTTGATGTCATATCTGGAAACTGGGAAGATTTCTGGAATAGGTGTTCTGACTCTCTGAGAGTGGGGATTCCCTGTCAGCCTGAAAGAGGCTTCAACTACTCTCACTTTGACCTCCATCTGTACTTCCTCATCCATTAAGTTCTTTCCAGCTTATCCCCCAACTTGGGGAAAAGACCCTGCAGCAAAGCATCCCATGATGAGATCCAAAACTACCCCCTCAAGCACTAAGGACTGACCTGACGTCAGCAGGACGTTGCCACTGACAGTGACCTGACCCTTCCTGCCCACCTGCAAGTACCCACTGACCTTTGTCCTATATTTTCCTTATTTAAAACCCAAAGGATTTTTAGCACTTTGAGACACCAGTCTGCTGTCTTGAGGGTGGTGGCCCTACTGAAATAAATTCCTTTCTAATCCCACCACCAACTCATTTCTCTGCTTTCGGATTTTGTCAGCGGCGAGTGGCCAGATCTAGTCTGTTGGAGCCAGGTGTTCCTGCCCCATGAGCCCCAGATACAAGCTCCCCTGTAGAACTTTGTTGAACGACCACCAACAAATGAGAAGGAGTCGCTCTTTTTGCTTAAGTCTGAATTTTAAACCATACATTTTGTCTCTCAGAGTGGGCTGAGCTCCACAGAAACAGTGTCTCACGTTTCTTTTAATCACTTCATCATGAGAACAGATTTTTATGTATCGAGAGTCTATATTAATACAAATATGATGAGAAACAGAAGAGTCTGAACCAACTATTCCCACATGAAACGCCTCCGCACATTTAGGAATTGATTGAAAAAGTGAGAAGAGTGATAAGAAGCCATGGAAACTTTTCTGCAGGGAAATAAGTCTGTGGAATTGCAATGATGAGCATAGGCTTAGCGAAACACTAATGAAAACACATTACAATATAATAAGCTTTCTCTTGAGCTTTAAGGAATAATCATAGTCCAAGCTATATGATAACAAATGGAAATCACCTAACACAAAATCGAGAGTAACACCTTACCAAACAGTAAAACCAAACAGTAAAACTCAGTTGCTCTCCGAATTCTCAACTGTGCATTTATAATAGAATGATGAACTAGAATCCCAAAGGCCATGCATAATAAGTGTCCCAATCCTAAATGGAAGTGCTGGACCACTGTCTTGGGTTAGGGTCAAGAATGACTTCACAATCTTTGGGGCCCAGTCAAAAGTGAAAATGTGGGGTGCTTTGTTTAAAAATTCTAAATAATTTCAAGATGGCAACAGCAGAAGATTAAACCATAGACAAGGTCCTGCACAGCTGGCTCCAACCGGGGTCTTCCTATTGCAGACATGGAGGATATAGTTTATTTGGGAGTTAATTCCAGGAAGTGTCAATAGGAGTGAGAAAGTGACACAGAGAAGAGTAAGTGAATTTTGGGTGCATTAATAAGCAGGTTACCACTGCTCAGCTACTGGAGAAGTCTCCCACTGGAGATTTCTGAGAGACAGTGTAGATCATGACTCTGAGATGTCCCATCCAAGGAAGCCAGGTAATACAATCACCAACTCCCATTTGTCATTAGTTGATAACTGCTCTGGAGGGTGTTAACTTCCAGGCATGCTGGCTTTCCCCATGCCAAGGCTGACCACATTCCCCCAGGCAAAGAGTCACAGGCACTTTTCAAAGGACCATGGGTGGGCAAACACAAGGGCCAAGGACAGGGCACCAAAAGTGTCTGCCATAACCATGTCTGTAGGGCAGGCAGAGAGATCCAGAAACTGGAATTCATCCATCCCAGGTTATAAAAGAGTCATGGTAGAAGACAATGAAAGAAAGTGGGATATTTGGGAGAATTTTTCCAGTGTACAGTAAATTTCCAATACCCTCTACAAAGGAGAAGATCAATGGGTTCTCTTCTTTACCTTAAACTAAGTGAGAATAGGAGTTCAAGAGAAACACTCAAAGAGCTTGACATATTTCCCTAGAGCTGGAGATTCAGGACCTGGTCTGGAAAACACACCTGAGAAAACTAAAGGCAAATTTGGCTCATTCTGACAGAACCAGGAGGAGGGAGCACGACACTGGGAGTGCGTTACACTTCTAAACCCCACACAGTAAAGATGCATATTTCCTAGGGATGACGTGGGGTCCTCTAGAAACGACCCAGCCAGAGATTGAAGTAATGAATCTCACCAAGAGGTCTCTCAGAAGGGCAGAGAGCCTCTGACAGAGGGTTGGGGTGGCATGCTTCCAGAAGTCCAGGAGCTGAGCTAGAGGACATAAGGACTAGCTGGAGGACAGGATTTGCCTGTGTGGGAGCTAGCCTCCAAGACAGCCCTTGATGATCCCTGCCTCCTGGTATTCATACTCTCATGCACTGCCCCTGCCATGTCATATCAGGGATGGTCTGTGAGATTGCTAAGGACTGAACTGTGCCTCCCCAAAATTCATATTTTGAAACCCTAACCCCAAAGTGATGGTATTTGAAGATGAAGTCTATGAGAGCCCGCTGAAGTGCATCTTCCAGCCCCAGTCTAGCCTTCAGATAACTGTGGCCCCTACCAACATCATACTGTAGCCTCATAAGAGATCCTGAGTGAGAATCATCCAGTTAAGCTGCAACTGAATTCCTGACCCACAGAAACTGTGTGAAATAATAAACATTTATAGCTTTAAGCCACTAAGGTTTGGGGTAATTCATTATGTAGCAATGGATCGCTAAGATATATATAATGTTAGAGGTGCCTGTAGGGGAATCTCAAAGGAATCTGAAAGAGTGCTCATAACTGTCCCGGAGGACACCAGTGCCAGGCACAACTTTTTCAGCCACTGAAGACTATGGTCTTTTCCAACTAATATCCTCTCCCCTGGGTCTGGGCCTTCTCTTGGGGAGCAAAAGAAAGGAAGAGATGAGGTTGGAAGCTGGTGTGAAACATCATCTCTTTAAGGGAGACAGTGAGTGAGGAGAACAGATGAACCAACCATGCTCCTTTATTTCCCACTCTGGGCCGCCAAGCTGCAGGAGGCTTCAGTGAAGAACTAGAGAAGTTTTAATATCAGATAATTTTACAGTTTTGATATTATATTAGTATGTTTTAGACCAGACTTATGTGATCAGAGTGGATTGGATTCTAGGCCAGTGACCCAGGAACTATTTTTTATTCCAATACACAAAGAAGTTCTATCATTTGCTAAATATTTAGGGATGGGGAAGGATGGTTCTTCAGGAAACCTATTTTTAATTTTTTTAAATATTTTATTTATTTATTTATTCATGAGAGACACAGAGGCAGAGACACAGGCAGACGGAGAGGCTGGCTCCTCATGGAGAGCCTGATGTGGGATTTGATCCCAGGACCCCGGGATCACGCCTTGAGCCAAAGGCAGACACTCAACCACTGTACTACCCAGGTGCCCCTTCAGGAAACTTTCAAAGGGATGGATTTTTTAAAAAGAATAAAGTTGCTTTCTGCTTACATCTAATGAAATGGTTACCCCTATATGTGCTTACTATATGCCTTTGATGTGCCAGACCCAACGAGGCAGTGAATAAGACCTAATTCCTGCCTTTAAGGAGTTTATAGTCTAGAAAAAAATACAGACCAGGTGATTGTAGACAGGGATGCGAGTTATCTGAGTAACCAGACAGTGGTTGTAACATAGAGGAGAGGTCCTTAATTCGGTTAGGGTGGTGCAAGGTGAGACATGAGGAATAGGTAAGAGGTCTCCAAAAAAAGAGGAGGAGGGAAGAGCATGTCCCAAAGCAGGGAAATGCACCAGTGCCCCTAGGTGTGAGAGAGAGAGAGGCAGAGAGGGAAAAAAAACAGGAGGGAGGGCAGCCCCAGTGGCGCAGCAGTTTAGCGCCCCCGGCAGCCCGGGGCATGACCCTGGAGACCCAGGATCGAGTCCCGCATCAGGCTTCCTGCATGGAGCCTGCTTCTCTCTCCGCCTATGTCTCTGCCTCTCTCTTCACTCTCTCTGAATGAATGAATAAATAAATCTTAAAAAAAAAAAAACAAAAAAAAACAGGAGGGAGAGAAAAGAGCAAGTGCTTGCAAGCAGTTCAAATAGAGAAATGTGGCTAGAGCTCAGGGAACAGTGTTAGAGGGACAGAAAATAAGGCTTAGGAGGTAATCAGGGCCAGACATGTGGCTCAGGGATGGGGAGGGGGTAGAATAAGGGGACATGGAAATGTTTAAGTGAGGACTTAACATAAAATCTTAGATTACTCCCTAGAGCTTGAATTTCCCAGCAACATATCTTACATAAATATGTGATATTTGGGGAAATGAAATTTCTCCTAGTTCAAAGCTTTGCAAGCCCCAGCAAGCTGGAGTAGACATCCAGGACACAATGACACAGAGCTTTTTTCAGAGAACAATCCATCAAAGCTAGGGTGGGTATAGTGTTAAGGGACAAAACTCAGAGGTAATTCATGGAGCCAGGGGGAGGCTGGCAGGATAACATCAGAGGTGGGTTGGAAAAGCAGATACCTCAAGAGGGCTAGGAAAGAACCAGAAGGGTGCCAAAAATACTGTTGTTGCCCCAACCCCCCAGGACTGTAAGCTATACTCTCCGGCAGCTGTGGGTCATCTGGTTACTGCTGTTTCTGAGTAGAACTCTCTAGATCAGTGTTCCCCAAGGTGTATTCCCTGAAATGAAGAAAACTGTTCTTCAATAAAAGAAGCTACAGGAGATGTTGTACACCATGGTCTCTTTTTCGAGAAACATGACCAGTATACTTCAGCATATTAAAGGCTCTGAGAAGTCCTGCAGGGAAAACAACTGTTTAGCTTTGTTTAAACTCAGCATTTTTCAAACTTTTTGACCATGGAACCCTCTCTCCCTTCTTAATACCTATTCCCATCCTGTGGATGTCGTGCTTTGGGGAAATACTGTTGAAAACACAGATGTGGGCTTTGTACTAGGTAAAGAGAGGCCTGGCCTTCCTGGAAGCTGGAATTCTTCTCATTCAAGGAGACAAATGCCCTCAGCAGCTGTTGGAACTGGTGTTCCCTGTGTCATCTGTAGGGCCTGAGCCATGGGGCAGGAATCATTTTACTCTAGGATCTTCCCTGGGAGACTCTTATCTTTGGCTATCTATGGGTCTTCTGTGGCCAGAGGCAGGTTCCTGGCAGCAGGACCCACCCTTCCTTCTTTTCATAAGCACTCGTAGTCATTTTGTTGAACGAGCTGGACTTGGCAAAGTATAAGCATAAAATAACTTTATTCTTTCTTCCCCTGTCCTTTCAGACCACTCCATGGTCTAATTTTTCCTTGCCTGAGGACGGAATCACGGGCATCCCCTATGGCTTTCCCAGTCATTTTTAGAGAGTAAATGAAAAGCCCCTTGTCTGGACATTAAAAAGTAAATCTGTTTGATAATCACATAATTCTCATCCAGTCCAGCATAAAAATCAGAAGTCTCTATTTTACCCAATTAAGACTTCTTTCTTTCTCTAGTTTGGGCCGGGCCCAAGCCAGGACACAAGATAGAGGGTAGGGTCCATTTTCAATCTCCCTCCCCCTCCTCCTGGCTTTGCCACTTATGAGCTGCCTGTGAAGCCCCACCAGGCTGTGGCCTGGGCAGAGGGGTTTGGGACAAAGAGACAGCGGCCTGCTGTGACCCTGCGGCTGGTCCCTCCAGATGGCAGATGCTTTCTTTCACTGTGAGCTTTTGCAGACTCCTCAGAGGTCTAACAACTCCTGATGGAGACAATGTGCTCCCCCGACTGGTTGCTCATGACCCTGGGCCTCCAGGGTCCATTCTCTCTGCCCCTCTAGGCAGGCCTCTTGGGAAGAATTATGCTTAAGCAAACCCTGGGCCAGCCAGCTTCAAATCCAGTTCATGTAAGAATGCGGTGGAAATATAGCTGAGCCCCAAAGCACCCCGCCTTCACTCCACTCTGAGGCAAGAGCGACTCCAGCCGTGTTCTCTCATCTCTAGCTGTCCCTTGGCAAGAATCCGACACTGGTCCCCAAACCATAAGCTTTGCATGTGGTTCTCTTCAAACTCTCCTTCTCTGACTTGAAACCCATTATTTTCCTGTTTGTGGGGTATGGATGTCCAGCATACTGAAAATTCTCACCAAAAACCTCCTTCCCATATAGACCATTCAAATTCAGTCCTGAAAAAGTAAGTGCAGGTTAATTGGCTAATGCTGGCAAAACTTTCCGATTCTCTTAACATGTCATGCACGGGAGGGCCATGCCCTACAAGGGAAGACCCCCCCCCCCCTTTATCATCTGGTATACGGTTGACATTATTGTGTTGCTCGCTGCTTTAGGGAGCTTGGCTGAAACCAAGCCAGTGTGAGTTTCATTTAACATCCTGTTGTTTACAGTTTTCTTCCTCTGGAAATTTTAGTCTAAAGTGTGAAAGCTTGCAGTATCACGATGCATTGACAATACGCAGGATGCTACGTAGATCACAGCACCCCTAGCTTCTATGGGAGCTCCAAAGGCTTAACCTTTAGAAAATTCATGTTTCCTAATTTAAAATGTTAATTTCTCCCAACTCCATGTTGTTATCCTGCACTACTTGCTAGTAAGAAACCCTTGTTATTAATGATGATATTACTTGCTTTTAGACGTTTTTCTTTTCATTTTGTTGGATGGAACATAGTAAGGCTGTGTGATTCTGGAGCCATTTGCTTGCCTGCACATCTCTTCTTATATATGTAAATAACTAAAAGGTAGAGTTTGATAAATGCTAGGGTTAAAGTATTACAAAAGTATTGGGAGGAAAAGGTGGAATTGGCCTAAAAATTTTTTAAATTTTTTTTAAAAAGTGAGATTTACCCAAACTCTGTGACTTTGAGCAAGTTGCTGACCCTCTTTAAACTTGGGACTTTGAGAAATGGCTAAAGAGGACAAGGATATTCCAGGAATAAGAACCAGCTCAAGCAAAGAACATGGACGGCAATAATGAGTGCTAATACACTGTGCATAAAAATATATGGGCCAAGGGGCAATGTAACAGGAGATGGCTTTGCAAAGGTATTTTGGGGTTGTGTCTCAGAAAGATTTTAATTACCAGTCTAACAATCTGATATCTGATTCCATAGGAAATAGGAAGCCAATGAATACTTTTGGCAAGGAAGGGACAGGCTATGATTGTGGTCCCCTGAAATGTGTGAAACCTTCATCGTCTCTGAGTTCTGTGGATACGTATCAGAGTTAGAAGTGTTTGCCTTCACATGGATCCTCTTGCCTATAATGATTCCGCTTTCTTCTGGGCTGAAGGGGTGTGAGATGATGGAGGGGAAGGTGTTCTGGACCATCCAAAGGACAGTGATTGCTAAACACAACATTAAATGAAAGTAGAGAGTCTGGAAGATGAGCTAGAATGGTAGGTTATAGAAATAACAGGAGGGCTGGAATAAATATCCAGTTCAGACGCATAGACTCTCCCATTGGTCATGGGCACCCCCTGCAGAATGCCAAGTGAGGCGATGACAACACAAGTGAAGTTGTGAGTAGAGAGATCAGGATTTGGCCATCTTAAAATTAGTGTCTGTTTGGGCCTGCCTACAGCCACCTCATCATTTCCAGAGTTGGAGTTTTGGATTTTGTTTTTAAATCCCTGGAGAGCTGACAAGGCTGCAATAGTAACTCAGATGAACTCCCACTCCATATTTCCCCAATTAATTTCAAACAGATCCAACTTCTGGGTACTCTGCCCCTCATCCCAACCAAAAATACTACCCCAGCTCCCAGCCTTTGAACAATTTATAAGTCTCAGGATAAGAGGTTTGGGTGTATTCTAAGAAATCTGCTCTTATTATTCTTTTGAAGAGCAAAGTGTTCAGCAACTCCTAGAAACATCTGAGCCTTGCGTTGCCTTTGTGGTTGACAGGGAGAAGTAGGTTAAAGTAACTGAGCTTTTTATCTGAGCTAATGCAAGCACTTTGAGTCATGGTTAGCCAGGGACTAGCCCTTCTTAGGAGGATTATTGAGCAAAAACACAAATAAAGAATCTTGGAAATTCAAAGGGAAGGTCAATACAGGCTACCAGTGAAAAGTGGAGTGTGGGAAGCTGTGCAGTTATGGCAGTGCCTGGGCCATCATCCAAAGAGTTTAGGTTTGGACTGTGCAGCTGTATTTGAATCCAATATTGGCAATCAGTGATTTTTTTCCCATCCTCCACCCAGCCCCTATTTTCATTTCATTCATCTTGTAACAATGCAACCTCACATTTCACATAATTCGAGTTTTTGAACCTCAGTCACTAGCATGACTAATGAGATAACCACATATTAGCAGTTTCAAATGGAGTCTGAGCAATGGCTGAACAATGCCTCTGATTTGGGATTTTCAACAATGTAAAAGAACCCACAGCCTCAGCCCTACAGAGCCTCTTTCTGAAATGTATTTGTCCAACAGGAGCTCAGCACACACTCACAAGCGTCAAATACCTGGAGGACTAGACACAGATGTTGGTGTTTTCTCAAGTAGCCCACTCAGAGTTTGCTCTGCTTGGCCTGGCTCTCAACATCTTCTGATATAAGGATGAACCAGTATTTTCTTACTGGGTAACTAGTCAATGCTGTAAGAAGTGAGGTCATTTGGGGAGGCCAGGATTTAGACAAACTAAGATGTATGTTTTTGTGTCCTGAGTGAGAGAGAGAAAAAAAGGGGGGGAAAGAGAAGATGGTGTATTGTTTATAAATGCATTTTATAAAATAAAATAATAATAATAATAATAATAATAAAATAAAAATAAATGCATTTTATTTGCATGTATGCGTACCCACTTATATGACAAGTCTAGAATAGAAAGAACTAGAGAGAGCAGAGAACAGATCAGAGGCTGCCTGGAATTGAGTAGTGTGAGCAGGGTTTGGCTGCAAATAGACATAAGGGATTTTTTTTTAAAGATTTTATTTATTTATTCATGAGAGACACAGAGAGAGAGGCAGAGGGAGAAGCAGGCTCCACACAGGGAGCTCAATGTGGAACTAGATCCCCGCACTCCGGGGTCACGCCCTGAGCAGAAGGCAGATGCCCAACCGCTGAGCCACCCAGGCGTTCCCAACATAAGGGATTTTGGAAGGTGATGCAAGAGTTCTAAAACATTGTGATGAGGGTTGTACCAACAGTTTGACTTTACTAAAACTCATCACAAGGAGGTGAATTTTTAAAAATTCCATTTACAATAGCATCAGAAAGAATGAAATACTTAGGAATAAATTTAACTAAGGAGGTGCATAAGACTTGTACTTGAATACTACAAAAGTTGGTCAAAGAAATAAAAGAACACTTTTTTTTTTAAAGGAAAGATATCCTATGTTCATGGATCAGAGGGCTTAATATTGTTAAGATGTTGGGATGTCTGGGTGGCTCAGCAGTTGAGTGTCTCCCTTTGGCTCAGGGCATGATCCTGGGGTCCCAGGATTGAGTTCCACATAGGGCTTTCTGCGTGGAGCCTGCTTCTCCTTCTGCCTGTGTCTCTGCTTCTGTGTGTGTGTGTCTTTCATGAATGAATAAATAAAATATTTGAAAAGTAAATAATAAATTTTTAAAAATATTAAGATGTCAGTACCCCCAAATTTTCAGAATCCATGCAATCCGTATCAAAATGTCCATGGCCTTTCTTTGCAGAAATTGAAAGGCCAATCCTTAAAATTCATAGAGAAGTGCAAGAGGTCTCAGCCAAAACAATACTGTAAAAGGAGAAAGTTAGAGGACTCACACTTTTTGACTTCAAAACTCAATACAAAGCTACAGTATTCAAAACAGTGTAGTAGTAGCATAAGGTTAGGTGCATAGACCAGTGGAATAAAACTGAGAATCCAGAAATAAATCTATGCACCTATGGCAAATTGACTTTTGACAAGGATGCCAAGACTATATAATGGGGGAAAGAAGAATCTCTTCAACAGATGATACTAAAACAACTGGATATCCATATGCAAAAAACAGAGCTGGATTCCTCCTACCTGCTACCATCTACAAAAAATTAACTCAAAATGGATGAATGACCTGAATAGAAGAGCTAAAACTATTAAACTCTTCAAATAAGATATAGGCATAAATCTCCATGCCCTCAGATTTGGCAGTAGATTCTTAGATAAGACCCCAAAAGCAGGGGGATCCCTGGGTGGCTCAGCAGTTTAGCACCTGCCTTTGGCCCAGGGTGCAGTCCTGGAGTCCTGGGATCAAGTCCCACGTCAGGCTCCCGGCATGGAGCCTGCTTCTCCCTCTGCCTGTGTCTCTGCCTCTCTCTATATATGTCTATCGTGAATAAATAAATAAAAATCTTAAAAAAAAAAAAGACCCCAAAAGCATAAACAAAAGAAAAAATAGATAAATTGGGCTTCATGAAAATTAAAAACTTGTTTGCACAAAAGGACATTAACCACAAAATGCCCCATTAAAAATGGCATTTCTCCAAAGAAGATATGTAAGTGATTAATAACCACATGAAAATATAAATTCAACATTACTAGCCATTAAGGAAATGCAAATCAAAATTACAATGAGATACCACTTCATACCCACTAGCATGGTGATAATGCTGATGATGGTGATGATGGTGATGACGATGATGAGGATATGTTGAGAAAATAACAAGCATTGGTGAGGATATGGAGAAACTGGGTCTCCTGCACATTGCTCGTGAGAATGTAAAACAGTGCAGTTATTATGGAAAAGTTTGGTGGTTCTTCAAACAGCTAAACACAGCATTGCTGTGAAGACCCAACAATTTTACTCCTAGATATATACCCAGAAGAATCAAAAGCAGGGACCCAAATTCCTATATGAATATATAATGCAGCATTATTCACAATAGCCAGAAGAAATAATCCAAATGTCCAACAGATGAACAGATAAACAAAATGTAGTACACACCTACTAGGAAATATTATTCAGCCATAAAAATAAATGAATTTCTGACATATGATACAATGTGAATGAACCTAGAAAACTTTATGCTAAGTAAAATAAGCCATATACAAGAAGACAAACATTGTGAGATTCCATTCAGATGAAATATCTAAATTAGGCAAACTTGGGCAGCCAGGGTGGCTCAGTGGTTTAGCGCTGCCTTCAGTCTAGGGCGTGATCCTGGAGGCCTGGGATCAAGTTCCATGTCAGGCTCCTGGCATGGGAGCCTGCTTCTCCCTCTGCTTGTGTCTCTGCCTCTCTCTCTCTCTCTCTCTCTCTCTGTCTCTCATGAACAAATAAATAAAATCTTAAAAAAATAAATAAATAAATCAGGCAAACTCATCAAAGCAGAAGGTAGAATGGTAGTTGCCAGGGACTGGGGGAAGAGAAAATGGGAAGTCGTTGTTTAATGGGTACAGAGTTTCTGTAATTAAAGAGTTTTGGAGTATATGGTGGTGATGGTGGTACAACGTTGTGCATGTAATTAATGCTACAGACTTATATACTTCATGGTTGAAATGGTGATTTTTGTGTTATATGTATTTTACCACAATAAAAAAAGTAAAAATAACGAGGTCATCCTGGTGCAGTTAAGAAATTTTGATTTCAGGGCACGAGGATGGCTCAGTCAGTTGAGCATCTGACTCTTGGTTTCGGCTCAGGTCATGATCTCAGGGTTATGAGATTGAGGCATTGGGTTCCATGCTTAGCAAGGAGTCTGCCTTTTTCTCTCTCTCTCTCTCCTTCCCTCTCACATTGCCCCTCCCCCCACTCATGCATGCAGATCCACCCCCTCTAACATAAATAATCTTTCAAGAAAAATTCTGATGTCAAGAAAAACAACAACACATACTGTATACAAAGACTCTATCACTCTTGAGCAACCCCAATCCGATTTCATATAAAATTTCCCATATGTGAACACTCATTAAATGTTGATAACCCTGAGAAAATGAAGTTATAGGAAAAACACTTATGAGGAGGGATTTGCCAGGTAGTCTTAATGGAGAACAATCTTCTAAGCAATAAAATATGTTTGTTGAGTGAGAGAAGAGATTTCTCCCTATTGAAACAGCTGCTGGTCTGGTACACTGCCAAACCCCCAGAAATTATGAACATGGAAGATGGAATTTTCCATGGACATGAATGATGAAAAGTGTAAATAAAGGGCACCAATTAAAGCATTTTCTCTACTCGTTAAAGCAAAATATGCCCTAAAACATGGCCAGTAATTTTTAGATGTCAGCCAACAAATGACACAGTCACCAAATTTCTGCTAGAATTTATTTTACACTCACATTCTTGCCAACCCAAGCTTTTTAGACTTTGCATCTGCCATTTTGGCTGGAGTGGACTGTTCCCCTGCTGGTGATGGAATCCAATGTGAGACAAAAGGATGGGCCTGTGGCTTTCTTCTTGTCAATTACACTGAAGTACTACTGACCCGGGGGTCATCTGCTCTACCTAGATGGACCACTGATGAGAAGAATCTTAGCTTGTTTCTTGGTGCTTACTTACTACTTTCTATGTTATAATCTCCCTTTTATTGATTTATGGAGGATGAGGGATGTCCCAAGAAACTGGAGATTGATTTCATAATTAAAACATAGTTTTTCATGTTTTTTGTGTATTTATTCATCTTTTCTGATTGGATTTATGGGATCAGGTTGGAGCAGGAGAATCATTGGTCATTTTGAGCACCTCATCTGGTTGCATCTCCTATTGGAGTAACCTGATATCTGAGAAGTCGATGCCAAGACAGAATTAAATGACTGCTATGGGCTGAATCATGCACCTCCATGGGCGCCTGGGTGGCTCAGTGGTTGAACATCTGCCTTTGGCTCAGGTCCTGATCCCAGGGTCCTGGGATCAGGTCCTGTATCTAGCTCCCTGCTCAGTAGGGAGTCTGCTTCACCCTCTGCCTAGGTCTCTGTCTCTCTCTGTATGCCTCTCATGAATAGATGAATAAAGTCTTTAAAAAATATGCACCCCCATTCATATGTTGCAGTCTTAAACCCCAGGACTTGTTTGATAAATATGTCAAAACTTTTGATGTGCAGCTAAGACCATGATTAGAGGGAAATTTATAGCCTTAAATGTATGTATTAGAAATGAAGAAAGCCTAAAAGCAAATGATCAAACAAGAAATGAGAAAAAGGAGAGCAAATTAAATCCAAAGAAAGTAGAAGGAAAGAAATAATATAGATAAGAGCAGAAGTTAAGAAAAAAACAAAAACAAATACATCAGAGAAAAAATTTAAAAAGTTAAAATGTGGTCCTTTGAAAAATTGATAACTCCTAGCAGAACTAATAGAGAATAAAGAGCACAAATTACCAATACCAGGAATAAAAGGAGAGTGTCAGTGCAAATCCTAAGCATATGAAGATAATAAGGAGATATTATGAGCAAGTTTATGCTAATAAATGGAACACCTTGGTAAAATGGTCACTTTTCTTGAATACTGTAACTTACTAAAAGGAAAATAAGAAATTAAAAGTCTTGATATATAAAAACTTTCCTACAAAGTAAACCTTAGACCAGATGGCTTTACCAATCTTTTCAAATAGCTGATAAAGAAATAATACTTTTCTGCCATAGATTTATCCAGATGACATGACCTTACAACTCAATTTCTGCCAGAATAATTTTTATACCAAAATTTTACAAGGATATTACAAGGAAAGGAAATTTCAGGTGCATTCAAGAGCATAGATGCAAAAAATGTAAACACTCACATGCACAGGATAACACATCACAGCCAAGTTACATTACGTTGAGAATGTAAGGTTGGTATAGCAACTGAAAATTAATCATTGCAATTTACTGTAACAATAGAACAAAAGAGAAAAACTGTTTTATGATCCTAAAGAGCTTTTGATAAAATTCACTCATTTATGTTAAAAACTCCTCCCAAAATAGAAATAAAAGGGAATTCCTTCATCTTATAGTGTCTAGAAAAGGGCTGCAGCAAGTGTCACATTTTTATTTTTATTTTTTTTAAAGATTTTATTTATTTATTCATGAGAGACACACAGAGAGAGAGAGAGAGAGAGAGGCAGAGACACAGGCAGAAGGAGAAGCAGGCTCCATGCAGGGAACCCAATGTGGGACTCAATCTTGGGTCTCCACAATCACACCCCAGGCCAAAGGCAGTGCTAAACTGCTGAGCCATCGGGGCTGCCCACAAGTATCACATTTTTAAAAAGATTTATTTATTCATTTGAGAGGGAGAGAGAGAGAAAGAAGGAGAGAGAGAGAGAGCACTCATATGGTGGTGGGACACAGGGAGAGGGAGACAGTCTTAAGCAGACTCACACTGCACACCCAGCCAATGCAGGGCTCAGCCTGGGACTCAATCTCCCAACCGTGAGATCCAGACTTGAGCTAAAACAAAGAGTCAGATGCCGGACTACACCAGCCAGGTGCTCCTCCCCACAAGTATCACATTTAATGTGAAATATTGAAAGCTTTCTGGCCAAGGTTGAGAACAAGCCATTGATGTCCCTCCCCTATCACTGTTCCTATTCAACAGTTTATTGGGGGTCCTAGTCAGTGAGAAAAGGTGATGAGACAAGATGTAAAAGGCATAAAGATTAGAAGGGAAGAAGTAAAACTATTATCACAGATGACATAATTGTATACATAAAATTTCAAAAGAATCTGCAAATAAACCGTTAGAATTAATAAGTGAACTTAGCAAGAGTTTATATATAAAAAATTAGTGTATTTCTATATACTAGAAACTAACAATTAGAAAATGCTTTTACAAATCATAAGAGACTCTTCACGATAGAGAACAGAGGGTTGATGGAAGAAGGTGGGTAGGAGATGCGCCAGATGGGTGATGGGCATTCTAATCCTGAATCCAATATTGCACTGTAAGTTAACTAGAATTTAAATAAAATTTTTCTGAAAAAAGAAAATGCTTTTAAACAGTATAAAGTAGCACCAAGGGGTACCTGGTATGGCTCAGTCAGTTAAGAGTCTGCCGTCAGCTCAAGTCATGATCTCAGGGTCCTGGGATTGAGCCCGGCATCAGGCTCCCTGCTCAGTGGGGAGTCTGCTTCTCCTTCTCTCCTGCTCCCCTTGCTTGTGCTCTCTTTCTCCCTCCCTTGCTCTTTGTCAAATAAATAAATAAAATATTAAAAAAACAAAGTAGTATCAAAATATCAGATAGCTAAGAGAAATATAATGACAGATGTATAACAACTCTATACAGAGAATCCCCAAACATTACCAAGAGTAATTAGAGAAAATGTCAACAAATGGGAGAACCTACTATGTTTATGGATTGGAAGACTCAGTATTATAAAGACTTTTCCCTCAATTGATCTGTGGGTTTTGTCTAACCCCAATAAAAATTTCCTTAACACTTGTTTTTTTTAGGGGCACCTGGGTAGCTCAGCGATTGAGCATCTGCCTTTGGCTCAGGGCGTGATCCTGGAGTCCTGGGATCGAGCTCCACATCAGGCTCCCTGCATGGAGCCTGCTTCTCCCTCTGCCTACATCTCTGCCTCTCTCACTGTGTCTCTCAAGAATAAATAAATAAAATCTTAAAAAAAAAAAAAAAGAATCCTTTAGTAAAAAAAAAAAAAGACTTTTTTTTAGGAATGAACAAGCTGATTCTATAAATTATATGAAAATATAAATATAAAATATAAATGTAAAATATAAAAGGGGTGCCTAAGTGACTCAGTTGGTTAAGTGTCTGAGTTTTGATTTCAGCTCAGGTCATGGTCTTGGGGTTGTGAGATCATTGGGATCTCTTTCCCTCTCCCTTTGCCCCTCCCCACACTTCCTTCTCTCTGTCTTTCTTTTTTTTTTTTTTTTAAAAAAAGAGTCAGAAAATACAAAAGCCAAGATGGCCAAAATAGTATTGAAGAGCAAGTTGAAGGACTAACCCCACCTGATAGGAAGATTATTTAGGTCGATTATTATAAAGTAACATGTACATTCATACAGTATGTTAATCACTGATAGACACACAGACTAGTAAAACAGGATAGAAAGCTCAGGAATAGACCCACACATACACTGTCCCCAAATTTAATGGGGAAAAGATGTTTTCAATTAAGTGGTACTAGATAATTGAATATCCATATAAAAAGAAATAAACCATGACTCTACCTCACACCATGCACAAAAATCAACTCCAGGGGGAATTTTAGATCTTTGATAGGTAATACAACATTGAAAAGTAACACAATAATGCTCCAGGAAGATAACAGAAGAGCATCTCTTCATGATTGTAAAGTAGGCAAAGATATCTTTACCAGACACAAAAGCACTAGTCATAAAAAATTGATAAACTGCATCATTAAAATGTTAATGTCTCTTTTCATGAAAAGATTTCATTTATAAAGTGTAATGGCAAGCCAAAGTGTGAGAAAAGATGTATGCTATATATATAAAATCTGGAAAAATGATTCAAATCCAGAATATATACTTTAAAAAAAAAGATTGATTGATTTTAGAGAGAGTGAGCATGAGTGGGAGGGGCAGAGGGAGAGGAGGAAAGACTCTTCAGCAGATTCCCTGCTGAGTGTGGAGTCCAACTGGGGCTTGATTCCCTGAGATCATGACGTGGGCTGAATCCAAGAGTTGAGCACTTAACCAGCTGGGCCACCCAGGCACCCCATATCCAGAATATATAAAAAATTTCTCTAAATCAACGAGAAAATAATCTAATTTTTAAAAAATATTCAAAAGGGTTGAATATAGACCTTACAACAAAACAATATCCAAATGAACTATCAGTATATATAAAAAGATGCACAGCCACATTAGTTATGGAAATCAAAACCATAATAAAATATCATTACATTATCACCAGACTGGCTAAAATTTAAAAATTGGCAATTCAAAAAAAATCAAATCAAATAAATAAAAATAAAAATTGGCAACGCCAAGTTTAGAAAGAGAATATGGAGCAGCTGGAACACTCAGATATTGCTGGTGGGAGTATAAATTGGTGTAGGCAGTTTGGAAAACTTTTTGGCAGCATCTACTAAAACCGAACATATATATAATTTAGAGTCACCTTGTATTTATGCTGGTAGGCATCTAGCCAAAAAGACCGCATGCATATATTCATGGCAGCTTTATGTAAATATCCAAAAACTAGAAATAACCCAAATATCCATCAACTGCAGATGCTTAGCTAAATTTTGGTATATTTTTAGGGTGAGATTTTGTGTCAATGGAACTTAATACATCTATGGCCTCTATCTACCTACCGCTACAAACAATACAGTTGAATCTCACAAACATAAAGGTAGGCAACGAAGCCAGACACAAAAAGTGCATACTATATGGTCCCTTTAAAAAAAGAAATGAAAAACAGGTAAAATGTCATACAGTTACATTTGTAGGGAGTGAAGGAATGAGGGAGTGCTCATATCTGGGAGGTGGGACAAAGAGAAGCTTTGGGATGCTGAAAGATTCACCAAAATGTATGCTTAATATTTGTGTGACATCTATAATTGTGTACTTTTCTATATGTAAATTCTACTCCAGTTAAAGTTCCCCAAAAGATTCTAGCACAGGTGGTTTAAAATCAAGCAACTATAACATCTCTTATCTTTACTTGCCTTACCTGTCGCACTCCTAATTACCCACTCAGAGTTTCCTTTTCAGCAGTTGTGTCCTGGCTCTGCAGATGCTTAGGCAATTTGAGGTGGGTCAAGTAGGGTTTACGTGTTACTTTAAAACTGGAAGGGATTCTTTGAAGGAGGGGGTGGGCACCTTATCATTTATGAACTTAACCACTCCTCCATTGTTGGCAGAGCAACACAAAATGGCAACTTGGATTTCCGAATGATGGCCTGGAGCTAAGACGCTAACAAAGTAAGCCCAGTTGAATTGTAGGCAAGTTTAATTTTGGTTTGGGTTCTCTCTGGCACAGTAACTTAAAAAGCCATTCACCTAGACAAAGGCCCACTCAACACCACTGTAACTTCAAAGGCACAAAGGGCCCCCAGTAGCCTGAGAGTCCAGAGGCGTGAGCTCTCCTCCAGAGTACACATCCCTGACACTCTCCCAACAATTCATCCAAAAAGGCCTGCAATAGTCTCTCTCTCTTCTTTAAATGTCATCACTCTACCCAACGTGGGGCTCGAATCACAACCCCAAAATCAAAAGTTGCACATTCTTCCAACTGAGCCAGCCAAGTGCCCCTGTAATATTCTCTTTAAGTGTATGTGCTATGTCTCCAAATAGATTTTAGTCCTTAAAACATCCCCGTTGTGTTCCTGCAACGTAGCAAAGACATTTCATAGATGCTTGAGATTAATAGTGAGAAAGGTGGGGAGCAGGGGAAGGAGGAGAGAGGGATGCATAAGCTGATTGGAACCACATGAAGAAGTATGCACCTGAAACAGTCCTTTCAGGGGGTGGCATGGGGCATGGGCAGAAAGCAGGAATAGTTCCCCACTGCCAAGAAAATGAAACCCACACTCTCTACAATGCAAGCTGGCTCTGCACTGGTTCCCACCCACTCCCTCCCACTGTCACGCACCCACACTTCTGCCCTCCGTTTTACCTCACCTTCTCAGAGAGACCTTTCCTGACCCTGCGTTTTAGAGTCAGCCTCCTGCCCGTCCGAGGAACAGACCCTTAACTCTAGAGAACAAATTGATGGTCACCAGAGGGGAGGGGGTTGAGAGGTGGGAGAAACAGGTGATGGGGATGAAGGAGGGCCCTTGTTGTGATGAGCCGGGCACCAGGTGTTCTATGGAAGTGTTGAATCGCTATATTGTACCCTTGAAACTGATATTACCCTGTATGTTAATTAGCTGGAATTTATATTAAAACTCAGTTTAAGCTATCTATTTATCCATCCTTATTAAGTCTTTTTTTCCAACCTCAAAGTGTGGTTCTGAGTTAGAAATGCAAATTACTGGGGCACCCGGGTGGCTCATTTCCTGGCACACCAATGAATTTGACTACAGCAACAGAGCAGTGAACCTGATGGTCCACATGGCCTCCAAGGAGTAAGAGCCCCTTGGACCAAACCCCAGTGAGAGCACAAGAAAAAGAGAGAGGCCATCAGTAGTTGAGGGGTCCTTGCCCTCAACTCATCCTAGACACAGAGACTCTCCTGTCCTCAACACAGTTCTCATCCCAGACGCCCTGAAGAAGGGAAAGGTCTTAGGGAGCCCTACCTTGTCATGTACCAGCAATATACTTCACTGTACTCAGCACCCCCCCCCACCCAAAGATGTAATTAGGGATGGATAAGTGGATAGTAACATGTTGAAGCAAATATTCTAAGCTGTTAATCATAAAATCTAGGGGATAGGTATTTGGAGATTCACTGTAAAATCTTTCAATTTGCCTATACTTTTGAAATTTCACAACAAAATGGTGGGAGGGGGGCTTACCAAAAGATTGGAACTCATAATGGGATACAGATGGCAATTTATGAGGAATCCTGTTAGCACAGTTAAAGCAACCTGTGAGGTAATGTGAGAATTAATTACATGTATGGACTAATAAGTCTGTTTACACATCACCAACATCTAAAGACTAATTGAGTGCTTTTCCAACACGACCTTTGCTTTAATTGTTGGCAGGAAATGATTAAAGAGTGTGCCAACAGAAAAACAATCAATTGCTACTTAGTACAGGTTGAATCCAATTCAGTAAAGACAAAGAAGGGATTGTATGGCCATTTTTCCCCCAAACCCAGTATGAGTGCTCACAGGAAAAAAAAGAAAAAAAAAAAATTAGATTGCAAACAATTACTATTCAATACCTTAGACTGGAAGTGCATTCTGTGGTCATTTAATTAATTGGACACGTCTTTATTGGAGGTCCACTATGTGCTGGTGCTGTAGGAGGTAATGAGGATTTAAAAAAAAAAAAAGCAGTTAAAAAACAAAACAAAATAATACCAGCCCTCCTGCAGCTTCCATTCCAGTGAAGAAGCAAGGACCAAACAAATGAATCTCTGTCACCTGGTGCAAAGTGAAGTGGAGAAAAACAAACCAGAGCGGGGGTTGCCAGTGCTGGAGTGGAGCTGGACTGGCTTGTAGTTCCCAGTAGGATGGTTAGGAACAGAAACAGGTGTTTCCAGAAGGTAACTTCTCAGCAAAGGCCTGAAGCAGGTACCAGGAGTGAGCCATGCAGGAGTCTGCGGGAGGAATATTCCAGGCAGAGCAATGAGCCTCTACCGGAGGTGACGGCTCCGCAGGACATTTGCACGGCCCCAGGAAGTGGATGGGAAAGATGCAGGGAGGGCCCTGGGGGGCAAAGACATGGTGGGAGGAGATGGGGGCAGGGAGAGGATAGCACAGACCTGGGCAGGGTCCAACAGGGATGGCAGGAGGGGCCACCCCGGGGTTGGCGCTGAGGTCCCCTCCCAGGTGCCCTTAGAGGCTGGCTAAAGAGCTGGGCCTGATAGGTGTGGGACCTATAAGAACCTGCTAGCTGAGAACTCGGGTGGTAGCACCACCGTTAATCTGGGCAGCGAGGTTTCATTTAGGCTTTTCCAATTCAAAAATACTTTTAAAAATAATTTCTTAAATTTTTAATTGCTTAAAAACATGTTTTATTTAGTCATTTCAGTAGTGTTAGGTATACTCACAGGGTGACACAACCAATCTCTACAGCTTTTTCATCCTACAAAACTAAAATTCTTTTTTTTTTTTTTCACTTTTTTGGTTTGTTTTGGGTTGTTTTTTGTTTTTTTTTTTGAGATAGCATGATAGAGACAGCACAAGTGGGGTGGAGGGGCGGAGGAGTGGAGGGGCAGAGGGAGAGGGAGAAGCAGACTCCCCACCCAGCAGGGAGCCCCTCTGTGTGGCTCTATCCCAGGACCCCGGGATCATAACCTGAGCTGAAGGCAGATGCTTCACTGGCTGAGCCACCCAGGCACCCCACAAAATTAAAATTTTGTACCCATGAAACAACTCCCAACAGCATCTTCCCTCCAGCTCCTGGCAACCACCATTCTGTGTGTCTAAGAACTTGAATCCTCCAAGTATCTCATACAAAGGGAATCATGCAGCATTCGTCTTCTCCGTGACTTAGTTCCCTTCAACATGCCCATGTGGTAGCGCGGGTCAGAATTTCCTTTTTAAGGTTGAGTAATATCCCTCATAGGCTTATGTCCTGCACTAGCATGCATTTTGATTATCCATTCACCCACAGATGGACACTTGGACGGCTTCCGTCTCTTGGCTCTTGGGAATAATGCTGTTATGAATGTGGCAGTGCAAACTATCTCTTTGAGATCCTGGTTTCAATTCTTTTGGACATATGCCCAGAAGTTGCATTCCTGGATCCTATAGAAATTCTCTTTTTAATTATTTAAGAAACCACCGTACTGTTTTCATAGCAGCAGCACCATTTTACATTCTCACCAAAAATGTGCCAATTTCTCCACATCCTTGCCAACATGGCCTTGTCATTTTCTGGCCTTTTTGATAGCCATCCTACCCGGTATGAGATTTTCTTGTTTTTAATCAAAGTAGTTAATTAATACGCTCCAATTCTTTCACCCCTTCTCATTTCAACCATCCCGATCTCTTACCCCAAGCCGACTTGGGCTAACCCTTCCTATTTCTGCTTTGCTAGAACTCACAGGAGTTCAAAGTGGAAAAATTAGGAGTGGCTGAGGTCTTTCCTTTCCACCCACCCCCTTTCACTGTGTTCCCTTTTACTTGCCAATTCCTATCAGGGGAACTGAGCATAAGCTTTGCTTCTTCGCTAGGTCCTGTGAACATAAGGAAATTTTCAACACTGTAGTTTTACCAGATTTAACCACAAAAACACTTCAGAAATTCAGGAGAGAAAAAGGCATTTTATTTGTAGTTCCTTTAAAAGTGAAAGTGGAGTCTAGAGCCCTTTGGGCATGCTGTCAGCAGCCTGGCTGGAAAGGTTTTTTGGTCTCTGTAATGATCCACACTTAAACTGCATCCCATTTTTATTGTTTGACTGTTAAGATGTGGGTCTCCAGCTGATTAGATAAGGAATTCTAAGCAAGGGTGGAGGAGGAAGATGATAGCATTAAAAGGTTTTTCTCCTTCATTTCCTGCTTCTGAAGCTCGCCTTCATCCTCTGAACTTCTCTCAAGGAGATCCACTTAGTAACCATGTCCTTGGCAAGTATTGACTCTTGTTTGAAAGTTTTCTGCTTTGAATAAAAAGTCTTTGATTTTTTTTCCTTCTGCCCTTTAAAAAAAAATTGCTGTAGTCAAATGCCCTTGGCCAAATTCTGCCCTTGGTTACTATTTCTATGGCATTTGTATTGTACACATAAGCAAACTCAGAGGTTGATTCCATTATAAATTTTAATAACAGTTTACATCGGTGTATCATTTGGTATTGTGGAAAAGGATTGCACGTTCATATGCTTATTTAACACACACACATATCCACACGCCCTGTGCAATAGATAAGGCAAAAATATTTAGTCCTGTTTTTACGGGGAAAATAACTGAGATGCAGAGAGGGTAGGTGGCTGGTCCAAGGCCACACAGGCATGGATGGGACTTAGACCCAGATTTACCAATTCTTAAATCTGTGCTAACGAGGGTTTTGTTTTGCTTTGCTGATGATTATGGAATTATAAATATTATAATTATTATATAACTATATATATAATTATTATATAACTATATATACAATATATAATTATTATATTATTCCCATACCATGTGTGGTGCTTCCAAAAGATATGAAGAGTGAAGAAGAAGCCATAATTAAGTGAATGTAACCAAATTTGAGAAATGCAGGGCATAGGTAAGAACCTTACAGGGACTAGTTAGAAGATGATAGATTGTAAACTACTGGAGGGAACTGTTTGAGGCTTATTTTTGCCTAGTGGATAATCCTCAACACAGCATCTTGCACTTCAGACAAAAACAGGGACGCCTGGGTGGCTCAGCGGTTGAGTATCTCCCTCCTGCTTAGGGTGTGATCCCCGAATCCCGAGATCGAATCCCACATCGGGGTCCCTGCATGGAGCCTGCTTCTCCCTCTGCCTGTGTCTCTGCCTCTCTCTCTGTGTCTCTGTCTCTCATGAATAAATAAATAAAAGCTAAAAAAAAAAAGACAAAAACAAATGAAGGAATGAATGAATACAATTTCTCAGAGTCCTAGAGGAAGCTCGTCAAGGGTTTGATGTGGCTGGGAGAACTTAGTGAACTTTAAATGAAGAAACAAATTTAATAAAATGAAGAAATAAAATGAAGAAATGAATTTAATAAAAACGTTCATGAAGTTCTCCCCAGGAAAAAAAAAAAAAAAGCCTCTACTGGTTAACCAAGGTCTTTGCTTCTGTGCAGCCAGAGAACAGGAAGAGAGGAACAAAGAGAAAGAGCTGGCCTTGATTTGCTGTGATTCTCATTCCAGCCACCTGAGAATCATATAGTTGATAATAGATACAAACTTGGGCAAAAAACTTATGCTAGGAATGTTCTTTTTTTTTTTCTCTAACCTGTCATCATTGTTTTGATGTGTGTTATGGTGTTAATGATGCAACAATGGATTTGAATATCTATACTCAGATATTCAGTCACTGGGGGCAGTGGCTGGCCCACAGCAGGTGCTCAGGTGCTACTGAAAGAATAGGTAAAAGTTAACAAGTAGCAGACAAAATCAATCTGGCAAAGAGGGAGGGCCTGGAGAGGGAGCCTACATCCTACACACCCACTCTCCTAACTGCCACTAAAAAGTGGGACCTTTGGTTTGGACAAGCCGTACCTCTTAGATTATTCACATAAAAAGTGATCGTTGATATAGTTGGATCAATTTGAGCCGTGACTGTAACTGTTTTCTGTTGGTTGCACCTGTTCTGTTTCTTAATCTCTTTTTCTCCTTCTCTGGTTTTAATCCAGCATTTTATGTGATTCCATTTTCCCTTTTCTCTCAGCATAGCAATTATACTTCTTTTTTTTTTTTTTTTTTTTTTATTTATGATAGTCACAGAGAGAGAGAGAGAGAGGCAGAGACATAGGCAGAGGGAGAAGCAGGCTCCATGCACCGGGAGCCTGATGTGGGATTCGATCCTGGATCTCCAGGATCGCGCCCTGGGCCAAAGGCAGGCGCCAAACCGCTGCGCCACCCAGGGATCCCAATTATACTTCTTTTCAAAAAACATTCTTTCAGTGGATACCCTAGAATTTGTAATACATATTTGCACCTCACCTACAGCCATTGGCACCTAAATCCACTTTCAAATAAACTAATACGGCTTATGGATGGTGTACGTAGCTTTTTATAGAATATTTATGATTCCTTCCTCCCATCCTTTATAACATTGCTGTCATTGATTCCACTTATCTATATGCTGTACCCATCCAATACCTTGTTACTATTATTACTTTGAACAAATAGTTATCTATTAGATAAATTAAGAATCAGAAAAATAAGATCTTATTTTACTTTCATTTATTCCTTTTCAACATTCTTCCTTTCTTTATGTAGATCTGAATTTCTGACCTATATCATCTTCTTTCTCTCAGAAGAACCTGCTTTAACGTCTCTTCCAGGCAGGTCTCCTGGTGAGAAATGCCTTCATTTGTTTTGTTTTGTTTTCTTTCCCCTTCACTTTTTTTTTTTTTTAAGATTTTATTTATCCATTCATAGACACACAGAGAGAGAAACAGAGACACAGGCAGAGGGAGAAGCAGGCTCCATGCAGGGAACCCGACGTGGGACTCGATCCTGGGTCTCCAGGATCACACCCCAGGCTGCAGGCGGCGCCAAACCGCTGTGCCACTGGGGCTGCCCTCTCCTTCACTTTTAAAAGATAATTTGACTGGATATGGAATTGTAGGTTGTGGGGATTTTCTTTCAGCAATTTAAATATTTCACTCTCCTTGCATGATTTCTGATGAAAAGTCAGATATTATTCCTATTTTTGTTCTTCTATAGGTAAAGTGTTTTCCCTCCTCTGGCTTTTTTTGAGATTTTCTTTATCTTTGGTTTCCTGAAGTCTGAATATCATATACGTAGGTATAGATGTTTTGGTATTCAACCTAATAAGCTTCCTGAGTCTGTGGGTTTTTGTTGTTGTTGTTGTTGTTGTTTTTAAAGAATTTATTTATTCATTCATGAGAGACAGAGAGAGAGAGAGAGAGAGGCAGAGACACAGGCAGAGGGAGAAGCAGGCTCCCTGCAGGGAGCCTGACGTGGGACTCGATCCCGGGTCTCCAGGATCACACCCCAGGCTGCAGGCGGCACTAAACCGCTGTGCCACCGGGGCTGCCCTTGTTTTTGTTTTTGTTTTTGATTTTTTTCTGTCATTAATTTTGAAAAATTCTCAGGCACTATGACATGAAATACTTCTACCCCTTCCCCTCTCTCTTTTCCTTCTGGTATTCCAGTTACACTCATGTTATATCTTTTACGATTTCCTCACAATTCTTACATATTCCGTTCTGTTTTTGTTATTGCTGTTCTTTTTTTCTTTACATTTCAGTTTTTCTTTACATTTCAAGTTTTTATTGACATATCTTCAAGTTCATTGAGTCTATCCTTGGCCGTGTCCAGTTTACTGATGAACCCATCAGAGACTTTATTTCATTTGTGCTTTAGATTTCTAGCATTTCTTTCCTATTCTTTCTAAAGGTTTCCATCTCTGCTTCCATTACCCATCTCTTCTTGCAAGCTGTCTACTCTTTTCATTAAAGCCATTAACATATTAATCAGAGTTGTTTCAAATTTCCTCAGTGATAATTCCAACATCTATATCACATCCAAGTCCCATTCAGAGGCTCATTTTGTCTCTTCAGACTGTGTTTTCTTTGTCTTTTTGCATGACTTGCAATTTTGCTGGAAGAGGGATATAGTGTTTTGGACAATAGGAACTGTAGTTCCTAATGATGAGGTTTTATGGCTAGGAAGTAGACTATTTTCTGTAGATGTAGGTACCAGAGATTTCAATTTCCTCTGGTGTCTTTACGTGTGTGTGTGTGTGTGTGTGTGTTTCTCTCCCATGTTCTTTGGGTTTCCCTAAGAACTTAAACAGAATGTGTCTTGTCTTTCCTTTAGTTCTAACCTATTGATACTATGCTGGAGCCCTGTTGGCTTGGTGGTAAGGGGAGGGGAGGGAAAGTACTCCACAATCTTATAATTAAATCTCAGTCTTTTAGTCAGCTTGGGTCCCTGGGCTGTGAAATGTTTCAGAAATGTTTCTTTTTTTTTTTTTTTTTTCCTTCCCCCTAGAGAAAACAGGGTTAGAGGGGCTGGAGTTGGCTAATTGCCCTTTCCCCAGGTAGACAAAGTTCTGATACAGTTGTTTTGCATAGGGAGCACTCTAGGTAAATTTCAGAATGGTTACTTTCCCCCTTGCCAGAAAATATGAGGGCACCTTTCTCATATCTTCATCTTAAGAACTTGGTGGGGTTCCTGAAGATAAAACCCATGAAGGAGGTGGGGTCCCCTTAGATTGGGTCCCCTTGCATTTCTTTTCTTTCTTTAAAAAAGTTTTTATTTATTTATTCATGAGAGACACACAGAGAGAGGCAGAGACACAGGCAGAGGAAGAAGCAGGCTCCATGCAGGGAGCCTGACATGGGGCTCGATCCTGGGTTTCCAGGATCAGGCCCTGGGCTGGAGGCAGGTGCTAAACCGCTGAGCCACCCAGGGATCCCCTCCCCTTGAATTTCTTACTCTCAAAGGAGTCCACACTCAGTCTTTAGCAATTCATCCCAACAGCCATTTAAATGTTCCTGCCAGTTTATGGTTCTAGAAGCTGCTGAGTTGGTCTAGAGTTGGTCTATAATTCTCTGTATCCACCTGTGTCTCCAGATTTCAGGATGGTAGTTTGCTCTGTGACCTCATTTCTCTGATAGGTGTAACAAAAGTCATTGATTCTCAATATATTCAGTTTTCTTTTGTAAGGGCAGGAATGATGAATTCCAGGCATTTTACATGTCAGAGCGAAAACCACACTCTATGTTTTGAAAGACCTCTACTGAGCTATTCTAACTTCCTCCAGGGGCAGTGCTGAGAACAAGAAAGAAAGTTATGGAGGAGGGCAGGCAAGTGAAGGAATCCAAGCTGCATTGTTCTTCATTCCTAACTCTTGATGCCCTAAATTGTGTGCTTTCAGAAACATTCCTCCTTTCCTTTGACCAGGTTAAGGTGTAAGAAAACATTACCAGGAAAAGAGATTTGAACAAGCTTTCCTGCTCTGCCAAAAGGTTTCATATATGCATGAACAAACACGTCACATGAATCAAGAGCTTCAAAGTTTACAGGAGAAAGGTGTAGTTACCTTGTTGAAAGAGAGCCATTCATGGAATATATGTGAGTGGAGACAAGGGAGGAGTGGTCACTTGGCTAGATCTCAAGATCTGACTAAGCCCACTTCAGATGACGAGGTTCCTCTGTTTTCAGACAGAAAAAGTTGCACTCAGCAATTGCCCTGGGAGTTACCCTTGAGCCCAGGGACACAGGATTTGAAAGAGGAACATGGGAGGAGCTGGAAGGATTTATCTTTGGCACCCTCACACTTTTCTGTTGTTCAGGCTACCTTTCTGGACTCCTGTAGCCCTACCCTCTCTTCTGCTTCCCCAAAATATTCAGTACCTAGCTTCTACAAGTCTAGCTCTCAGGTGGTGGTCAGCCACTGTAATCTTGACTTTCTTTTTTCCATCCCTGACATGAAACATGTATGTTCAAGGGGTATTTAAATTTTGATAAGGAGTACTTACTTTAGAATGGAGAAACTTCCAATATACTAACTAGGATATAGAGAGTTTATCTTTTCAGGTGATCATCCTGCCTTAGGGATGTAACTGTACTGCTACCTGTATCCCTAAATGGTTGCCAATCCTCTCTTTCATAAGAATGATTTACCCTTAATCCCTTTTATTAGAGGGCAGGGATAATAATCAATATTAATCCCCTTAGAAGAGAAAAGCCATTTTGGAAACAGAGGTAAAATGCCAAAGGAGCATGCTTCTTTAAGAGAAAACAGTCCGTGGGTACCACACTTCTTGAAATGACTGCTGGATACAATCATTCAGAGCACAGAATTTTTCATTTTTAAACTGGTAGAGAAATTTCGTGGAGAAAAAGGAAACATGTAAGAGAACTATTTAAAAGCCAGTGCAGACAACTTCCTGGTTTTCGTCCTTATTTTTTTCTTCCTATTTCATTTTTCAAAGCAAAGCTCTTCTACATTTGGGGGTGGGGGGGATTAGAATCCAGCTTACTTTTTCTGTCTATCTAAATCTATCATGACTTTATTCTTATCCACTTCCAACATGACTTTGAAGTGAAGCTTCTGAATGTCGATCCTAGACAAAAGCTCATATTGTAACAGAGAAAAAGAAATCTTTATTTTTAACAAGAGAATAAATTCCAAGAATTTTTCAACGTTGAGTGGGGGAGACATTGAGATACTTGCCACCCATATACCTACGAACGAAAACCTATAATGCTGTATTTAATCCCAGGCTTTTTTATTTTCTAGAAAGATAGCTAGAAAACAAAGGGTAATTCAAAGAGGATGATCAATCTAATAAGATTTTAGAGAGAGTTAAAGGAAAATATTTTTAAAAATTAAAAAAAAGGAAAATATTAAAAGACATTTTGGATACCAAGGACTTATTTTTATTTGTTTAGTTGTTTTATTTAGATGTATTTAGCTGCTGGAGTGGAACTGTGGTTAATTTTGTTGTTGTTAAATTTTTATATGTCCATAGATTCTGAGATGTATATTGAAATATATGTAGTTTTGAAATTATATGATAGTTGGAATTTGCTTTATAATACTTTAGAAGAGAGGAAACAGATGAAGCAATTAGGACAGAATTGTGATTTTGAAGCTGTGGGGTAGGTATCATGGGATATATTCATTTCCTCTAGCTGCCATAACAAAGTACTCCAAATTTAGAGGCTTAACACAAGACAAACATATTGCCTCACAGTTCTGGAGAGCAGAAGTCTGAAATTGAGGTACCAGCAGGGCCATGCTCACTTGGATGCTCTGGGGAAGCCTCCTTTCTTTCCTCTTCCAGCTTCGGGTGGCTCCAGGCTTTCCTTAGCTTGTGGCTATCCCAGTGGAATCATTGTCTCCATGGTCACATGGCCTTCTCCCTGTGTCTCTGTCTTCTCCTCATCTGTATCTTACAAGAAAACTTGTCATTGGATTTAGAGCCTGCTAGATAACCCAGGATGATCTTATCTCAAGATCCTTAATTACATCTACAACTCTGCTGTGTTCCATAACGGTGGCAGCTTGAAATCAACCATGGGGGTGGGGGTATTTATGCCACAAAACCCAGCACACACTAGAAATCAGGGCTTTCTCCCAACCTGCTTTGGAACAGAGGGGAGAGGTGTCAAGGTTCACTATCAGGAGTCTATATCATTTTGATTTATCACAGTTGTTCTTACTCCTGTTAATATCTCAAATGTGGGGATATATATATAAGAATGGATTCACTGCCATTCCTTTACTTTTATTTATTTTTTAAATTTATGATAGTTACACACAGAGAGAGAGAGAGGCAGAGACACAGGCAGAGGGAGAAGCAGGCTCCATGCACCGGGAGCCCGACGTGGGACTCGATCCCGTGTCTCCAGGATCGCGCCCTGGGCCAAAGGCAGGCGCTAAACCGCTGAGCCATCCAGGGATCCCCCTTTACTTTTATTAGGTTGTGAGTAGCCAACATTGAAAACAACTACCTAAGTGTTTAAAAAAAAAAAAAAAAGAGAGAGAGAAAACCTAAAGATGTACTCGTATTTAAAGACAGAAAAATATTTTCATGTTAAGTTTCAGAAACTGCTCATGTCTTTCTTTAAAAATATTAAATTATAAGCATGCTCTTCTTTATTTAGTTATACTTGCATTCAGGATTAAAGATAGCAAAATGCAGGGAATCTGGATAATTTAGTTGGTTTAGTGGCCAACTCTTCATTTTAGTTCAGGTCATGTTTTTTAGGTCTTGAGCTCATTGCCTGCATGGGTCTCTTCCCTCAGCGGGAGTCTGCTTGGGATTCTCTCTCTCTCTCCTTCTCCCTCTGTCTCTCTTCCCACTCATGCACTCTCTTTCAAATAAATTTTTAAAAATCTTAAAAAAAAAGATAGCAAAAGTAAGTAAATAAATACTTTCGAAAAGTAAATAACCAAATAAATGAGTTCAAGAGAAAAGTAGTAAGTTTACTTTTTAAAAAAATATTTTTAGATAATAAAGTCATCTGATAACATGGTGGTGAAAAATGGTAGGAACTAAGAAACTAAGCATCTTCTTTTATTATAGGAAATCAAGTGTCATTTTCATGGTTCACTATTGATTGTTATCAGCAGTCTGATAGAGAAATTTCTCTTATTAAAATCAAATACCCCAAATGTGAGAATGACCTCACATTATTTCAAGTGTGGTACTATTTAGAGGTCCCTATTTAATAGTACTTTGTCAAATTCTGCTTTGAATCTGTTCTTTTTTTATTTTATTTTAGTATTTTATTTATTTATTCATGAGAGACACATGGAGAGAGAGGCAGAGACATAGGCAGAGGGAAAGCAGACTCCCTGCAGGGAGCCCAATGTGGGACTTGATCTCGGGACTCCAGGATCATGCCCTGGGCCCAAGGCAGGCACTAAATCACTGAGCCACCCAGGGGACCCTGTTCTTTTTTTTAAAAAGATTTTATTTATTTATTTATTTATTTATTTATTTATTTATTTATTTATTTAAGAGAGAGAAAGTGAGAGAGGATGAGCTGGGAGGAGGGGCAGAGGGAGAAGCACACTCCCTGCTGAGCAGAGAGCCCAATGCACGGCTTGATCCCTAGACTCTGGGATCATGACCTGGGGCAGATGCTTAACTGACTGAGCCCCCCAGGCACCCCTCCACTTTGCATTTGATATAAATTTACAATCCTCTTTTTAGAGCTAGGGATAACACTGGAGATTATTGTGTCCCGGAAAAGCACGTAGATTTGAACTCTTCAGAAGTTGTGGTTGCCTGTAGTCCCTCCTGCTCAACAAGGAAAAGGTCTCTGTGTCCAGGAGTGAAAAGGACCGTCATGAGTTCAACAGAGTCCTGATCTAGTCCAATCTCTTCATTTTACAGGTTAGAAATTGAAGCCCTGAGAGATTAAGAAACTTGGGTGGAAGTCACACAGTGAGCCAGTGGTACAGCTGGGGTTACCAGGAGCACAGTAAATTCAGTAGGAAGCTGTTCTTTTTTTTTTTTTTTTTAAGATTTTTTTTTTTTTATTCATGAGAGACAGAGAGAGAGAGGCAGAGACACAGGCAGAGGGAGAAGCGAGCTCCCTGCGAAGAGCCCAATGGGGGACTTAATTCCAGGACCCTGGGATCACAACCTGAGCCAAAGGCAGACACTCAACCACTAAACCACCCAGGTGCCCTAGTAGGAAGCTGTTCTTAAATAAAATTCTCCCCTTTATCCTCAGCACCCAGTTGTTCTAAAGCTTTGTTCCCAAATACCTCCCCAAAACATTTCCTCCTCACCCCAATTCTACTAACTCTGCCTATTGGTCAAAAGTCCCCTGATTTGTCTACTACCCTTAATATCTGTCTCCATTTGCACTTTGAATCCAGCCTCTGAGACTTAGAACATTGCCCCAGAAGATTCTAAAACACAAATATGTCAGTTTTACTTAGAAACTTTGCTTAGAAACACCTCCATGATCCCAGCACTAAGGGTATTGTACTATTATGTCTTTGCTCATTCCCTGTAGCAAAATTCTACTCATCCTGCAAGCCAGTTAAAACATCACTTCTCATCTGAAGCTTTCCTGAATTCTCTATTCCCTGAACCATCAATTCACAAGAGCAGAGACTGTGCTGTCCTCATCTTGGTCTGTCTGACGTCTTCCCCAGTTTTGGCACAGAGGAGACTCTCCTCTGAATACCAATAGCCATTTGGTGATGCACTCACCATTCCAAGTCAGCTTGGAGCTACATTCACCTCTGCAGCAGGATGCTGCGGTGCTACACCACTGGGTAGAAGTTGTAGGTTTTTTGCTGTTACCTCTTCTACTCTTTTTTTTTTTTTTTAAGATTTTATTTATTTATTCATGAGAGACACACAGAGAGAGGCAGAGACATAGGAAGAGGGAGAAGCAGTTTCCATGCAAAGAGCCCAATGCAGGACTTGATCCTGGAACTCCATGAACACGCCCTGAGCCAAAGGCAGACACTCAACCACTGAGCCACCCAGGCGTCCCACCTCTTCTACTCTTCTAAAAAATTATAGCTGATACATGTCTGGAAATGTTACCTAAGTAAATAGCCTAAAATGCAGGCAATAAAACTTTAGGTACACAGTTTTTTAAATCTAAGCATTATTTATAGCGGTTCAAAACAAAAAAAGAAAATCCAACCGTTAAAGGGATGGTTGGGAAATTTACTGTCTACGAAGAGATATGATACAGCCAGTTAAAATCATGTTTAAGAGAAGTTTTGAGGATGCCTGGGTGGCTCAGTGGTTGAGCGCCTGCCTTTGGCCCAGGGTGTGATCCTGGGGTCTCAGGATCAAGTCCCACATAGGGTTCGCTGCATGGAGCCTGCTTCTCTCTCTGCCTATGTCTCTGCCTCTCTCTGTGTCTCTCATGAATAAATAAATAAAATCTTAAAAAAAAAGTTTTTAATGTCATGGGGAAGTGCTTATAATGTGATGATAAGGGGAGAAAGCAAAATAAAATGTGTACGTGCAATATTTCATCCATAGAAAACATGCATCGAAACAAGATTGGGGTGGGCAGCCCCGGTGGCTCAGCGTTTAGCGCTGCCTTCAGCCCAGGATGTGATCCTGGAGACCCGGGATCGAGTCCCGTGTCGGGCTCCTTGCATGGAGCCTGCTTCTCCCTCTGCCTCTCTCACTCTCTCTCTCTCTCTCTTTTTCTTTGTGTGTGTGTGTTTCATGAATGAATAAACAATATATTTTTTTTAAAAGATAAAAGGAAACAAGATTGGGGGAAGTGTTAGCAGAGGTTGCCTTTCAGTGATTGGACGATAGACAGTTGTTTTCTGCTTTTTTAAACTTTTAATTTTTATGTTAAGATCATGGGTTGTTTTAGTAGGACTTCATTGAGAGATAACTTACATACAGTAAAATGTGTAAGTTTTAAGATGAATTTTTCAATGAAAAAATAAATATGTATCCGCACTCCTGTGTGACTACCTTCTACATCACGATATAGCATACTTCCATCACTCTAGAAAGCTCTCCCTGTCTCCATCATAGATTTGTTTTTCCTGTTCTCGAACTTTATATAAATGGCATCATACAGTATATAGTCTTTAGTGGTGTCTAGCTTCTTTTTCTCCAACTAATGTTTTTGAAAGTCATTCATTTTGTTGCCTAAATCAGTGGTTTGTTATTTTTCACTGCTGGGTGGCAATCCATGGTATTCTTATACCTCCATTTGTTTACCCGGTCTCCTACCAATGAACATTTTGGTCATTTCCAATTTGCAGTTATCTTGGAGACTGCTTTGAACATTCACATACAAATCTCCTTACACTCATTGGTAGGTATGTATGCATGAGTGGAATTGCCGAGCTGTAGGGTTGATAGACAGATATATGTTGGAACTTTGTTGGAAACTAGCTGTCCATGGCACCTGCACCATTTTCTATTGACACCCGTAGTGTATGAGAGTACATCTTTGCCACCCACATTGTCAGACTTTCTACTTTTATTCATTCATTCAGGTCTGCAGTGATATGTCATTGCAGCTTTAGAGTCTTTTGGTTATCTTCTTTCATGAAGAGCCTGTTCAAGAATACTGCTTGTTTTGTAATGGAATTGTCTATTTTTTTATTAGCAGCATATAGGAGGTTTTTTTTAAAAAAATTATTATATTCTATGAGCACCTGGGTGAGTCAGTCAGTTAAGCATCTGCATTTGGCTCAGGTCATGATCTCAGGGTCCTGGGATAGAGCCCCGGATCTATCTGCTCAGCAGGGAGTCTGTTTCTCTCTCTTCCTCAGCCCCTCCCTCCCCCAACTCAGGCTCTTTCTCTCTCTCAAATAAATAAAATTTTTGAAGAAATTATTCTGGATGTAAGTCCTTTGTCAAATATATATATACTACAAATATTTTCTCTAAGCCTGCGTCTTTTCACTTTCTTAATGATGTCCTTTGGTAGGCAGAAGCATTTAATTTTGATAAATTCTAATTTTCAATTTTGTCTTCTCTGCCTTTTGTGCCTTGTCTAAGAAATCTTTGCCTAGGGTGCCTGGGTGGCTCAGTTGGTTAAGTGCCTGTCTTCAGCTTAGATCATGATCTCAGGGGCCTGGGATGAAACCCTGCATCATTGGGCTCCCTGACCAGTGGGGACTCCTCTGCTTCTCCTTCTCCCTCTGCCCCTCCTCTCTCTTGCGTGTGCTCTCTCTCTCTCTCTCTCTCGTTCTCTCTCTCTCCCTCTCAAATAAATGAATAAAAACTTAAAAAATCTTTGCCTACCCAAAAGTATGAAGACATTTCTTAGTGGTTTATCCTGGAAGCTTTAGAGTTTTAGCTTTTTTGTCTAGGTCTATAATTATTTTCTTATTTTTTTAATCATAAGAGGGAAAAGAACGTAAGCTTAATCAAAGAAGTATAAATGGTGGGCTGTTAGTGAGTTTATTTATCATTTCCACTGTGGAATATTGAAACTTTGGCCGTAACACAGTCTGACTCCACCTCGGTGAAAGAATAAGCCCTGTAAATTTATAGAACATTCTGATTCTGACTCTGGTCCCATAAATGAGCTATACCTGGAGTTTCTTATAGTTAAAATTTGGGAGAAGATTTAAGGAATTTTGAGGGATTGGGAATAAATAGAATTGTAAGTAAATAGGCTTGAAATGACTCCCTCTCCATGGCTCTGGCCCATATTGTCTCTGCCATTCTTCTGTAGTCAATGTAGACTGGTAAAAGCCCAGATGGGCTGATACTCTCTGACAAGGACATATTCAGAGGCAGGAGGCAGGAAGGAGGGTCAGGGTGGGGTAAGCAAAGGAGAATCATATCATTATTTATGATGAGTTGGCATGAAATACATGTTAGTCATGTCTCCAATGTAGAAAGATATTGAGAAAGATGACCAGAATTCAGTGCCCCAAATTCCTAAATCCTCTCCTGTTACTAATGAAGCAGCTGCCACCCCATGTGAGTTTCCCCAAGGGAAGCAGCAGACACAACCAAGTGTAGGAATGTTTTATGACCAATGTCTCTGGGTCCCAAACCTCAAAGACTGGACCTTGTATGTTGCATGATCTTCTCTTGTTCCCCTGGCCTGGAGCTCACACTTTAAGCACCAGAGTAACTTCGTTGGCCTTTTTCCCTAGTCCAGAATGATAAATCTCTCTTGTATGCATGGCCCCTCCCACTTCTGTGGCTACATTGGATGTTTTGGTGTGCCAGGCAGATCCCCTTACAGGACCCATGCATGCGTTTCCTCAGCTGCCACAAGTGTTGGCCACCAGTGGTTCATAATCATCTTCCCTAAAAATGGCTGTGGCCAAAAAGAGCTGCTTTCCCCCAAGGTCACAGCCCTCCAGGATCAATGTTGGGGAGGACTAATGCTAAGGCCTGGCACTTTGTCTTATGTGGGACAGCCTGGCTCCAGAGATCACCCATGAGATTGGCTGAGGCCTTCATTGCAACTGCAATGTCTCGTCTTACTTCCCTCATTTCCTTAGAAGTGTTTTCTTGAGTATACTCCCAAATAAACCTGCTGCAAGCATTCTCTGAGTCTCAGAGTCTGTTTCCGTGGAATCCAAAACTGGCTATGTCAGAATAACATGACTAATTAATCGTATCACTTGCTTTTTCTTGCTGAGCCTGGATAAATCTAAGGGTCCTTCTCAAAACAGCCCTCTCAATATCTATAAGATATGAACTGTAGTGATGAACAAGCTGAAATCCATTTATCACCCCTGCTCTAAGCCCTCATTTTATTATCAGTCCTTAGATCTCAGTGTTCTGGTGGCAAAAAAGAGAAATGCTTAAAGGAAGTGCACCAAGGAAAGAAGACAGCTACTGGAATCTAAAGCCTTGAGCAAAGCCAATCTAAAATGCCGCCCCCCCTCTCACCGGGACACCTGGGTGGCTCAGTGGTTGAGCATCTGCCTTTGACCCAGGGAGTGATCCTGGGATCAAGTTCCACATCAGGCTCCCCATCAGGAGCCTGCTTCTCCCTCTGCCTATGTCTCTGCCTCGCTCTCTGGGTCTTTCATGAATAAATAAATAAATAAAATATTTTTAAAAACATTTTTAATTAAAAAAATAAAATGTTTGCCCCAATTATCCCAGGGGTCCCACAGGTGGGAGACAGCTCTGGCAAGGTTGGCTATATAGGGGAAACCAACTCAAAAGCATCAGTCTGAGGAAAGGACCCATTATTTACTCTCAACAACTTTACTGTCTGATCATCAACATCAAATCTCCACTCTCTCACGCCAAAGTCACAAAATATCCTTAGCTGTGACCATTCATATCAGGATTCTCCAACTTTCCCTTGAGGCCAACATGGGCAGAAAGTCTGGTGACCTGTAGTCTATTTACATTTTTATGAAAAGCTGCCTATCTTTTGGAAGACACCAGGCACTAGCTTGCTCATTTTTAAAATGAAGGAAATGTCCACGTAAGTTTTCTAAGACTCAGTCTTGGACTAGTATGTGATTCTGTGCACAGGAATCAGGCTGAGTGTGGACAGATTTGCTATTGATGGCAGAGGCATTGTTATAATAGCAGAGTTGGCCCTTGTCTTGTCTCTGGGAACTAATCAGATACAGAGGAACATGTAGCAGAAGATGAGAAGGGGGAAATGAAGGAAAGATGATGACACAATTATGGCCAAGTAACAGATGCAAGGAGAGTGGGCAGGATAGGCAAGCTGTCTTACAGTTTTCATGTGCCAGACATTTCTGGCTCTTAGTTAGACAATAGCCACCTAACTACTTGTCTTGTTATAGAATTTGGTCAAATCCTTCAGTATATCTGACTATTGTTTCTGAATCTGCCCAATGGAATATATTTGTCAGATTCTTTGGTTGTGATGTCAGAAACACAACAGAAGGTAATTTGCACAGCCACTCCAGGCTCGTAATTTCCTAGTTGAACAACCCCAGGGGGAAGCACACGTCTGTCTCTGGGAGAGCCTCTGAGGAGTGAAGCTGGGATCACGTACCCATCCCTAGGACAATCACTGGCTGGTTGGAGTCCATATACCCTTACAATCAGAGAAGAGAGGACACCACTACTGACATCCCCATTGGCACTACTTAGAATGGAAGGGTGGTTTTCGTCAAGGAAAGATATTGGTAAATAAAAACTTGTTTGGGGTGCCTGGGTGGTGCAGTTGGTTAAGCATCTGCCTTCAGCTCAGGTCATGATCCTGGGGTCCTGAGATCAAGCCCCACATTGCACACCCTATTCAGCGGGGAGTCTGCTTCTCCGTCTCCTTCTGCTGCTTCCCCCTGCTTGTGCTCTCTGTGTCAAGTAAATAAAATAAAATTAAAAAAAGGTTTCCTATATAGGTATGATCTATTGCCTGTACTTCTGAAACCTTACTGTATTGATCGTCTATTTCTACATAACAAATTGCCACAAACTTCATGGCATAAACAAGGACAAACTTACCACCTTGCAGTTTCTGTGTGTCAGAAGTCTGACTACAGGCTGACTTCTCTGCTCAAGGTGTCACCAGGCTAAAACCAAGGTGTTAGTAGGGACTGTGACATTATCTGAAACTCAGGGGTCTCTGCTAAGCTCATGCAGGTTGTTGGCAAAATTCAGTTCCTTGCAATTATGGGGCTGAAGTCCTTGTGGTGTTTTTTTGTTTTGTTTTGTTTTGCTGGCCACTGGCTGGGAACCAGTCTAAGCATTACAAGCTCCTTTAGATCCTAACCATGTGGATTCTTCTGTATGCAGTTCACAACATTCCAGTTTACTTTCTTTTAGACCAACAGGAGTGTCTCTCTGATGCCTCACCTTTGCTAAAAGATTAGGTCAGGCTCACCCAGGTCAATCTCCCTTTTGATTAACTAAAAGTCAACTAATTAATAGCCTAATCATGGCAGTGCCATCTCATCATTTTCACTGGCCCTACCCATACTCAGGGGAAGGAAATTATACAAAGTGTGTACACAAGGGGGTGGAAATCTTGAGTGTTATCTTAGAATTCTGTTACCTGGGGCACCTGGGTGGCTCAGTCAGTTAAGCAGCTGCCTTAGGCTCAAGTCATGATCTTGGGGTCCTGGGATCAACCCCTGAGTCAGGCTTCCTGCTCAGCGGAGAGTCTGCTTCTCCCTCTCCCTCTGCCCCCTCCCCTGCTCATGCTTACTCATGTGTTCTCTCTCTTGCTCAAAGAAATAAAATCTTAAAAAAAAAATTCTGTTATCTACAACCACTCAATGAAAGCTACTAAAAAAAAAAAAGACAAATCTTCAAATAGAAAGTCAACAGAGATAATGTGGATGAGCTATTTCAATAAATTTACATGCCTGCAAAGGGTGAGCAGTAAGGTCACATGCTGTAAGGATCTTCAGAAAAATCTCAGGGTTTAGAAGTGACATCAACAAGATGGCCACATAGACATTCCTCACTTGTATTCCTCCCTCAACAATAGGCTGGCATCTGTCCATAGACAAAAGGGCTTTTCTGGGAGCTTTGGGATCCAGGTGGGAGACTCTGAAACTCCCCTGCAGACCAAGAGCAAGAAAAGCTATTTTCAGAAAGCAGCTGGTCTTGGCTACAGACCCAGAAACAGCTCCATAACCCTGAGAACTCAGCAACAGCTCCATGTGACTGGTTCTGTCAGACAAAGACAAATATCATATCATCTCACTTTCAAATGGACTCTAAAAAAAGCCAAAGTTATGGAAACAGAGAGTAGAACAGTGGCTGCCAGGGACTGGGGAGGTGGTCAAAGTGTTCAAAGTTCTAGTGATAAAATAAATAAATTCTGGGGATCTAATATTCAGTGCATGATGGCTATAACAGTACAGTATCATACCTGAGAGCTGCTAAAAGGGTAGATTTTTAAAAAAATATTTTATTTATTTATTCATGAGAGACACCCTGAGAGAGGCAGAGACATAGACAGAGGGAGAAGAAGGATCCCTGTAGAGAGCCTGATATGGGACTCGATCCCAGGACCCTAGGATCGCAACTTGAGTGAAAGGCAGACGCTCAACCACTGAGCCACCCAGGTACCCCTAAAAGGGTAGATTTTAAATATTCTCAAGACACACAAAGGTAATTATGTGACATGATGAATATATTTACCAGCCTATTGTGGTAATCATTTCCCAATATAAATATGTGTATCAAATCATCACATTGTACACCTTAAATTCACAGAATGTTGTATGTAACTTATGTCTCAATAATCCTGTGTGGAAATTATGAAAGAAAAAGAAAATCCTAGGTTTTAGAAGTTCAAGATACTATAAAAAGCACAAGTAAGAATCAGTATATTTGTCAAAAGTCTAAATAAGTAGCAGTGAGACCCCCAGATCCCCTCCCTAACTCCTGGCTCTCCCCATTTGTCCCTAGAAATTTATTCTCTGGAGAAATTGAACCAGAATGTTTCTAGACAAGAGTATCAGGCACAAGGGAAGGGTTGGAGGAACAATAAATATCTATCTATATGTTGCATAGTGGGGCTCTGCACAAATCTTTTTCTTTGCTTTATTTCTAGAAAGCTTGCATTCAGGCTCATATTCCTTAGGGAGAAGAGAGGAGGAATCTTCTCTATAGGAAGCAGTTGCAGAAAAAGACTTCCTGAAACTGGCATTCCCAATGCTCGATGTTCCAGAAGTTTTCAATGTCCCAGTGAAAAAGCTAGCTTGCCACATGACCACTGTGTTCTGAGACCCACCGTTGACAACCACCTCACACCCACAATCATACACACACACACACACACACATATACACACTCACATACAGAGAGATACACACACACACACACACCACTTCCAATCCACTTTTTACTGCTTCACCTACTATCAAATGGGAACAGTACAGACAAGACTGCCTTGGAGCAGGTCGTAAAGCATGACATCCATACCATCTACTTCTGCTCCCACCTATGTTTCCCCCTTTCCTCATTCCACACCTATAGCCCCACCAGAGTTCCTATTAAGTAGCAGATGAAGGAAAAAAATTCAAGAACAGTTCATAGATTGTTTCACACCATATGCTGCCACAAGCTGAACAGGAGTGGCCATGGAGAAGAGCAAAGAAGGGAAAGCCTCCTTGCCAGGCAGGGCATCTCAGTATCTCTGGTTGTAAAATTCATGTGGAAAGTGAGATTTCCAGAGGGAAAAATCTGTATCTCACCATGGGTAATGGTTAATGATGTGACTGGTGACTGGTGACTGGTGAGGAAGTCTGAAACAAACAGACAAAATAATCCAGGAGAAACAAGCACAATGCAAAGGAGAGAAGAAAAAGATTAAAAAACAAAACTAGAGGGGCATCTGGGTGGCTCAGCTAGTTAAGCATCCGATTTTTGACTTCGGCTCAGGTGATGATCTCAGGGTTGTGGGACTGAGCCCCTCATCGGGCTCTGTGCTCAGCGAGGAGTCTGCTTGAGATTCTCTCCATCTCCCTTGGCCCCTCCCCCACAAAAACTAGAATTAATATCTTCAAAACAATTTAAAAAATAACAAGAAGAGGATGCTACAACATAAGAGAATAATAAGAGAAACAAGAACAGAATTCTAAGAAAAAAGAACAAAATCCAAAAAATAGCTCTCAAAAATAAAAAATAAGTAGACTAACAAAAGGGGGAAAAATCTGTAGAAATGATGGATAGCAATGTTGACAGAAAGCAACCAGGATGTAGAACAAGACGGAAAATAGAAGTAAAAAGAATAAAAAAATTTGAGAATCATTCCAAGAGCCCCAAACCCCGGCTCACAGGTTTTACTAAAAGAAAGAATGGAGAAGGGACACCTGGGTGGCTCAGCTGTTGAGCATCTGCCTTGGGCTCAGAGCATGAATCCCGAGGTCCTGGGATCAAGTCCCGCATCAGGCTCCCCACAGGGAGCCTCCTTCTCCCTCTGCCTATGTCTCTGCCTCCCTCTCTGTCTCTCATGAATCAATCAATAAAATATTTTTAAAAAGTAATAGATAATAAAGCACTAAAGCACATCATCATAAATATTCCAAAAACTGTCAACGTCAGTTAAGGGTGGATTAATTTTAGACAATTATCTTCAAGGACGTTCCTTGCTGAGGACTGAGATGATGGTGTGCATGTTTTATGCAAACGCTCCCCTCTCTTATCAAAAGCTGTTAGGTTTTTCTTTCCCTTTTGACCTTTGAATTCTCCCCATATATAATAAGCCAATTTATTTATTTATTTATTTATTTATTTATTTATTTATTTATTTAGATGATAGATAGATAGATAGATAGATAGATAGATAGATAGATAGCAAGAAATTGCCAAAGATTCAGAGGATTCATTCACAGAGCAGACTTCTCAAAGCAAAGGTTTGGAGTCCTGCTGCATTTTCACGTTGACTAAAGCAGAAATGAACCTCACCCAGCGATGCTTTTTAAATTCAGAACTCACTTGGAATATGAAGGTGTCTTTCTTTTTGAAAGGCTATTTTTCAAACCCTCTAATGAAAAGGCCAGGGAATATTGCTATCAATTCTTCCTTTCCTCCCCAAGCAAATAGCATTCGTCCGCCTTGAACAGATGGGGCTCTGTGTGATAAATAGCCCAGTGTTTCAGTCTGGTAGGGGATGGTACTGACATCTTGTCCCCAGTGCTTATACGCTGGGCTGGCCTGTCCCTCCACTTTCACTTCCTTCCACTAGACCAGAGCAGTGTTTAAGACTCGGGCAATAAAACGTTGTGGGGGCGAGCTCCAGGCACCCTCACATTCCAGCCATTCTTCAAGATAACGATGAGAAGGGTGAACGCCTTCTAGGAAGATTCTGGAGAAGGTGGGAGGTATTGAGGAGGGAGAGCAGAGCCCTTCCTGCCTGGTGCTGCCTTAGTGCTCTCAATATTAATAGCTCAGGCACTGACTGCCCCAGTTAATCACTATTCCCAGAGGATTCAGCTGGGTTTTCATTTACAGAGGCAGCTATAACAAAAGTGCACATGCACACACACAGGCACACACACACACACACACACAAACACACACACAACTACTCCTACTCCTCCAATGGCTTCTGATTGGCTTCCTCAGAAACCCATGCCCTTCCCATCATCACTCTAAAGAAAGTCGATCATCTCTGAATGAGAAAAATCACCCATCTCTTAAGGAACATCAGACACAGTGTTTGCTGTTCTAATGATTTCATCTGCACTGTATGGAGCTTAGAATATGATTAACTTTGCATCAAAGTCCCCTTTGTCACGCTTCTGCAGATAAGGGCAGGCTGCCACAGCTGCCTTCCTAACCAGGAGGGATAGACTATACGACAGCAACATTCGGAAAGAGCAAATTCGTTTTGGAGCAGAGGGACAAGTTTACATTCCTAAAGCTGCAGCTCGTTCTTATGATGTTGAATATTCTTCATGGGTACTGTGGGATGGTTCAAAATCAAGTACATTTGCATATTTCTGCATATAAACACCTTTGGGTGCACTTTCCCTTTCTGCTTCTGACTGCTCATTCATTAAAAACCCCACGTAATGAGGACTAGTTGCCAAGTGCTTAATACACATGATCTCTAAGCAGTCAATCCTCAACAAGTCTTTGCCCTCTTTCTGTCAGGCTCTGAATGCGGGGTGCTGGGGTACTTGCCTTCGGGGAACTTTCCGTCTGCTCACATAACAGGCTTCGTGAGTGTGGGATCAGAATTGCACGGGGTCTGAAGTGCATCCATTCAGGGGTGTAGGGCTCTTTAAGAAAAAGAATATGTATTTACTATGCCAAATATTTATTTTAAATGAAAATAGAAATTGCAAAAAATTGCATAGTTGTCCTCTGACACAGAAATACATGATTCAGCTTTCCCCAAACTTATTCCATGTGTTTTGCAATTATTTATTGAGTGCCTACTATGTGCCAGGCACTGTCCCAGATGCTGGGGACACAGCAGTGAATGAATGACTTGCCTACAGAGTCCTCTTTCCCCCAGAATCCCAGACAAGCCCAGTGTTTCATGACTCCACCTTGGGAAAGACTCAGCCAAATATTTCCAAGTGCCTTCCATTTCTAGCATTCTGTGAACAACAAGCAGCCATGGTCATCCTAACCTTGGACAGAGTGTCTTCGCCTATGATCTCAGCCCTGCCCAGTTCTGGAGCCTTCATGCACGAGGCACCTATTTCTACAAAATAAAGTCCCCACGTCCCATTCATTTTTGGTCTCCACCCACATTTCCAGTCTCAGCTCCTGCTGCTTCCTGGTGTGTTCAAGCCATACTAAAGTACTGCGAGTTTCCAAATGACCCAGGCTTGTGCCTCTGGGCCTTGGTGTAGCATGTGAACTCTGTAGAATGTCTTCCTTCACCTTGTATGCCTGGCAACTCTCCATTCATTTTCCACGGCAGTAAAATTCACATAACTGTTTAAAATTATACAATTAACTCTTTGAAATTATACAATTCTGGAATACTACTCAGTCATCAAAAAACGAAACCTTGTCATTTGCAATTATGTGGATGGAGCTAGAGGGTATTATGCTGAGCAAAATAACTCGATCAGAGAAAAACAATTATCATATGATTTCACTCCTATGGAATTTAAGAAACAAAACAGAGAATCATAGGGGAAGAGAGGAAAAAATAAAACAAGACAAAATCAGAGAGGGAAACAAACTATAAGAGACCCTTAATCATAGGAAACAAACTGAGGGTCGCTGGAGGGAATGGGGGTGGGGGATGGGGTGGCTGGGTGATGGGCATTAAGGAGGGCACATGATGGAATGAGCACTGGGTGTTACATGCAACTGATGAATCACTGAACTCTACCTCTGAAACTAATAATACATTATATGTTAATTAATTTAAAAATTAAAACTAAAGTTAGACTGTATAATTCAGTGACATTTAATACACTCGCAATGTTTCACAACCATTACAGGTCACTCTCACTCCCCCACCTCTCAGCCCCTTGTAACCACTCATCATTTTCTGTCTCTATTCTGATTATTGCATATAAATGGAATCATATAACATGTGACCTTTTGTGATTGGCTTCTTTCATGTAGCATAATTTTAAGTCATCCATGCTGTCACATGTGTTAGTACTTTATTCCTTTTTGTGGCTGAATAATATTCCATTGTAATGATATACTACATTTTGTTTAGGCATTCATTAGCTTATAGAAGCTTGGGTTGTTTTCACCTTTTGACTATTAGGAATAATGCTGCTGTGTTCATTCACTTAGAGGTTTTGTAGGAAATATGTTTTCAGTTCTGTTGGGTGTATACCTAGGTGTGGAATTCCTGCAGTATATGGTAATTCTGTTTAACTTTTTTTGAGGAGTTGCCAAACTGTTTTCCATAGCTGCTACACCATTTTGTATTCTTGCCAGCAGCAAAAAGTGTTCTAATTTCTCTCTATTCTTTGTTTCTTGGCTCCAACTTCATCTTCACTGTAGAGCTCATCAAAGCATCTTTTGATTCCTCACACTGATCACTTTGTATTTATATTTCTATCTCCCACAGCTTTCCTTAGGTTAAGACAATGACTTCCTCACCTTTATATTTCCAGAATCAAGCGTGGAGTTTGGCCTTCAGTCAAAACTTGTATAAGAAATAAATGCGTGGGGTACCTGAGTGGCTCAGTCAGTAGAGCATGTGGCTCTTGATCTCGGGGTCATGAGTTCGAGTTCCATAGTGGGGATCAAGTATACTTAAAAAATAAAATAAAGGGACTCCTGGATGGCTCAGTGGTTGAGTGTCTGCCTTCGGCTCAGGGCATGATCCTGGAGTCCCGGGATCAAGTCCTATATCGGGGTCCCTGTATGGAGCCTGCTTCTCCCTCTACCTGTGTCTCTGCCTCTCTCTCTCTGTGTGTCTCTCATGAATAAATAAATAAAATATTTTTAAAAATATATTTCTTTATGGTACCTTTTTTATTTTATTTATTTTTTTAAATTTTTATTTATTTATGATAGTCACAGAGAGAGAGAGAGGCGCAGAGACACAGGCAGAGGGAGAAGCAGGCTCCATGCACCGGGAGCCCGATGTGGGATTCGATCCCGGGTCTCCAGGATCGCGCCCTGGGCCAGAGGCAGGCGCCAAACCGCTGTGCCACCCAGGGATCCCGTGGTACCTTTTTTAAAAGAAGATTTTATTCATTTATTCATGACAGACACACAGAGAGAGGCAGAGACATAGGCAGAGGGAGAAGCAGGCTCCTCGCAGGAAACCCGATGCAGGACTCCATCCCAAGACCCTGGGATCACAACCTGAGTTGAAGGCAAATGCTCAATCACTGAGCCACCCAGGTGCCCCTATGATTTTATCTAAGAAAGAAAGAAAAAGAAAGAAAGAAAGAAAGAAAGAAAGAAAGAAAGAAAGAAAGAAAGAAAGAAAAGAAAGAAATGAATGAAGTGGCAGATGATGCCTGGAATTAGTTTTTCAATGCTTGACCATTGCCTTGTATCCTCTTACTTGGGACCTGACACCTCTCCCTCATCCCTATCTTTGTTACCCAGTCTGAAAACCCAAGGGGGTTTTTGCCCTAGCCTCCTAATTAATCCTACAGTTTCCTTTTGAGACTGAAGTCTGCCTGAATTCCAGTTCCCTTGTCTGATTCCTGAAACTTTCACAGATTTATCCAGCCACCATCATCCCTCTAGACAGTGAGCCCTACATCCAAGCTTCTGGTCACTGTCTGGGATCCTACTCCAAACCACTTAGGCCACCAGGCAAGCAGACCTGTCACTTATTTAAAATCCCCATTACAGTGGTCACACTGGCTGAAGCTTATTCTCCCAACCTCGGGTTCAGCCATCACACTGCGCTGAGCTCAAATGCCCACGACTTTTAGAACACCCTCCACGGAGCCACTAGTGCAAGGTTATCACAAAGCGCAAACCTTAGAAACTACTTAGCTGCCTTGTCTTCCATCCCATCCCATATCATGATCCCTTCTCTTCCTTCATTCCTTTTCCTCCTCCATGTCTTCCTCCTCTTCTGTCTTTTCTATCTGTTCTTCCTCTACTTCCTTTTCTCTTCTTTCTTGCTTCTGCATCCCTGCATCTCTTTTTTCTCTTCACCTCCACACCCTCCACAACACTTCGTATATTTTATGATCTTGTTACAGAAGTTGTAACAATCTCTAGATCATGCCACCTTCTCTAGATCTTGACCACTAATCAGGTGAAGTCTTAATGATGATGAAAAATATCATCTGTTTCCTCTCTGTGTGTACCATTTCTAATTCTTACAGCCGCTCTCTCAGGGGCCGAGAAAGGACAGGCAACTTGCCAAAGGCTGCTTGGTTAAATCAGTGAATCTGAGATTTCAACCCATGTCTGTCTGGATACAAAAATCCAACCCTGTTACACCCAACTGCCCTGATTCCCCTGATATGGGTTCCTTTGCTATTAATACCGTAACCTTCTCAATTCCAAAGTAAAGCCAATCTTTCTCAAAGAGAATCTGCGAACAAGACTAATACCTCCCATGTGACTTTCTCATCCTCAGAAACCCCTGAATTAAGACAGAGCAGCCCTTTGCCTGTCCTGTGTGCTCTTCCTTCTTAAGTCTTACTAGCATGAATTTAAGTATTGCTGATTTGCTCATTGGCACTTTATTATAATCTTCTTTACATGTGATAGCAACATAATGAATTTTTTATTGTATGTCTTATATGTTATTTATACTGCTACTCTTGTAAATCTGGATTGTATTTTGGGGATGGATTACTTGGCTACCTACCAAAAGTCATTAAGGTATTTATATTCCTTGCTTCATTGGTACCATTACTGGGGATTGATCACAAGGAAAAAAAGCTACATATAGTGATGTTTAGAGTGGCATTAAGAGGACAATTTAAAATCAAAGACCCAAAGGTATTCTAAAACCTAGGAATTTGTTGAGGATGGTGAAGTAAATTGTATATGAATGATGGGAATATTATGTAGCCATTAAAATAATAAATATGATGGTTATGTCATAACACTGAAATAAATGAAAAAACTAGAGCACAGTTCTATATCAGACTATATGAAAGCTATATGCATGTATCAATACAGATTGGAATGGATTTCACACTCATAGATGTGATATCACGACGAGTGAGATTTCCTATTTTTAAAATTAGAATTTCTTTTTTTTTAAAGATTTTATTTATTCATGAGACACACACACACACACAGAGAGAGAGAGAGAGAGAGAGAGAGAGAGAGGCAGAGACACAGGCAGAGGGAGAAGCAGGGAGCCTGATCTTGGACTCGATCCCAGGTCTCCAGGATTATGCCCTGGGCCGAATGTGGTGCTAAACCACCGAGCCACCCCCGGCTGCCCTAAAGTTAGAATTTCTTTGCAACATTTAAAAACTGATGAAATGTGGATTGTCAAAGTTCTGAGGCAGTTTAAGAGGACTGGTCTTTTCATTAATACTGGAGTTCATCTATAGGTGACAATGGCTCTTCACAGTCTACTCCAGGTGAGGGCATGTCAGCCTCAGGCATCAAGCCTCGAGTGCTGGCTTGCTCAACAAACCTTATATCAAGAGTAACCTACTAGACAATTTAGTTTGGGATGAGTAAATCCCATCGACATTGGAGCATGAATGGCCAGGAAGAAAGGAATTGGGGTTGAGTTGCACATCATTTCAGCTGGAGTACTAAACCGAGATGGTCTCTATATAGGCAGGAACCTTCAAGGCAAGCCTGGTAAAAATTCAATCTCTCCCCAAACAAATTGGAGATTGTATAATTTTCTCCTCCCTAAATTCTTTCTAAGATCAACTCCACCCATGTGTTGCTAATATACATCCTCCTTTGCACAGTGAACAAGGTAGGAATTTTTAACGATGAGAGATTTAATGTCTATAACCAACACAAGGATCCAAATATTAAATGTCAATCAGAGCTGGTAAGTAGACCATTTGAAAATTCTTTTTCACGCAAATACCTCGTCAGCAATGAAATGGACATGACCAATCTAGTCCCAAAGACATTCAGAAGGAAGAGTCACCTGCAGAAGTCATCTCAGAGACATTCCACAATGATTGTGCATCCTACACGCCACAACGTGAAAGGATTTGGTCAGGCTGGAAGTCCACAGTTCTCTTGTGAAGCATTTCATGCTTGAAAACTAATAACATTATCTTGGAACTCTGAAAATGATTAATAATTGAGCTTTACCCTTCAGATAACACTTGGTTTCTCCAGGATATTAGAATCTCTGAAGATGGAAAGAGGGAGTTTTGCAGTTATATCATAGCATTAGAAATACTGAACTTTAGAAAAGGCAGAAGCGATGGATATTTGACTAACCTGAAGGGTGTGTCTATTTGTCACTGGGTGGATCGAGATGATGCATTAGTACTACTTCACCTACGGACAAAAGGGTGATCTCAGCCCCCAGGAGCAGCTCTGTACTTGGGTACACCTCTCATGAAGCTCAAGTTGAAATTATGTCTTTGCTTTATTAGTCAGGTACCAATTCTTCTTCTTTTTTTTTTTTTAAGTAGGCTCCACACCCAGTGTGGGGCTCGAATTCATGACCTTGAGTTCAAGAGTTGCATGCTCTACCGACTGAGTCAGCCAGGCATCCCTATCAGGCACTAATTATTCTTAAGACAAATATTCCATTCATCTTTGCCATGTGAGCTCTGAAGTTTGCAAGTCTCAACTTACTGACATACAGATTGATGATCTTGGACTGCATCTCAGTGGTTAAGAGGCAGGATGCTGTGCTCAACTGAGAAAAAGTGCTATTCCTAATGCACAGAAAGTGAAGCAGATGGCCAAGAGCCAAGGACCTGACATACAAGTGCAGTTACAATGTGTATGTAGGGAAAGCACCAATAAATAATTTAATGGCTGTGAGAACAAGAAGCTGTGTCAGTGCAGGTCTTCCAACAATGAGATGTCAAACTGGGATTCAATGTGCAAGGATTTGGGTGGAGAAAATGCCTGAGTAAGAGAAAATTGGGAGAAAACCAAGTAGGGCTGGGAGAACCGTCAGACCACCAAGTACATGGAAGGTGAGATGTGTCCTCGACTACCGTGCAGTCAAAGGAAGGCTTAGCAAGGCCACCTGGTAGTCTGGAAGCTAAAGTCAGCTTTGGAGAGTCTTCCCTGTGTACAGAACAGCCCGTCTAGCATCTTTGCTTCCCTCAGGCACCTACCGGGAGCAGCCCTTGGGAGTCATCACTCAGCTTACACACTTTAGTAGATTTCAGAGCACAGTAGCAGGGTCCTTGGTGAGTTACACCCCCAAAGTTGGAGGTCTGTGAAGCATAGAATAAGGGCTGTCTCAAAGCTGCCTACAAACCCAAACCCATTAATACGGAGAAAAGGGTGATTTGTGATACGTATATAAATAAAGTGTATGTGGGCCACCGATGAAAGAAAACAAAATAAAAACCAAATCCATGCTTTGGAAGAAAAAAGATGAGCAGAGAAATGGTAGGAAATTTCTTATCTAACTACTACGAGCAGAGTCTACTAACATGCTAACTTGACCCACACACACACACACACACACACACACACACACACACACAAAAGACACCTGAAACTGATACTATTTTGCAATAACAAAGTGAAGATCAGTTAACTAGTACAGACAAGGGCACCTGGGTGGCTCAGTGGTTGAGTGTCTGCCTTCAGCTCAGGTCATGATCCCCAGGTCCTAGGATTGAGTCCCACATCGGGCTCCTTGCAGGGATCTAGCTTCTCTCTCTACCTCTTTCCTCTGCCTCGCTCTTGTGTCTCTCATGAATAAATAAATAAAATCTTTAAGAAAAAAACTAATACAGACAATAGTTATGGTTTGGACTTTAGCCTCAACAGATGACTGGATTTTAGCAGATGTAGGGCTTTAGAATATTTTCCCCAAAGAGCAATTCATATGTTGAATATATTGCTCTGGATAGAGTTCGAATAAATTTATGCTAGAGTCTTGGATATCTGCCTGTTTATTTTTTATAAAACTTGACTAATATAATATGGACCAAAGCATCTAAGACAGATTAATAGAATCACATGAAACACACAAAAAGACCCACGTGCAAATAGAAGTTTACTACATTGTAAGAGTGGCATTTCTAACTAGTAGAATAATAAATTGATAAATTGGGTTGGAACAACTGGAAGCCATCTGGAAAAAAATAAATTTGGATTCTTACCTCATGTGTTATCCCATAATAAATTCAGGAAGGATTACAGATTTAAATATCAAAAATAAAATAAAAATAGGGGCGCCTGCAGGTTCTGTCGGTAGAGCATGCAACTCTTGATCTTGGGGTTGTGAGTTGGAGCCCCACACTGCGTGTAGAGATTACTAACAAAATCTTTTAACTTTTTAAAAAAGATTTTATTTATTTATAAATAAATATGTCTCTACCTCTCTGTGTGTGTCTCTCATGAACAAATAGATAAAATCTTTAAAAAATTAATATATAAGAGATGAATTGGGGGACATTCCTATGAAGGAAAAAAGGGAAGGGAAGCCAGAGGAGGGAGAGAGAGGCTTAGGACCAGGATCTCTGTGAAGGGGAGAAGGAAGGAAGGAGGGAGGGCTGGAAAGGGTGAGTCTCAGGCTGCAGCACGGTTATAAGGGGGTTTGGCTAGGTGATGGAGAATCCCTGAGCTAAAGAATCCCAAATTCTGCAGGAATGGGCCTTCTCTTGTACCCAAGCTGCACTCAGTCCCTGGCTCAGAGCAGGGAAGTCCACCCTGAGTGCTTGCACGGTGGCGGATTACAGAGCACAGCAATAACTACCTCTTTTGTAGCAAGAAGTCTGAGTGGTGCACTTTCAAGACCCTCACACAGGCTTTGTTAGCAAAGGTAGAGGGAAGCAGGCCTTCTCCTATGTAGCTGATGGGACTGTAACTTGGGATAACTCAATGGAAGCTAGCACCTCTCAACATTTTACATGCACAAGCCATTTGAGCCAGCAATCCCACTTCTACAAATTTTTCCTAGAGACACATCTATATCTGAGAATAGTCACTTCGGCATTGTTGGTAATAGTAAAAGATTGATAACAACCTAAATGCACACTCAATAAGGAACTAGTTAAATAAATTTTAAGATATCATATAGAAACAAAGGAGGAAGGTCTTTGGGTACAGACATGGAATAATCTTTAAGATGCCTTATTAAGTGATGGGGCAAAGTGAAGAGCAGAGCAAGTGACATGCTACAATTGAGGTTAAAAATTTTAAAGGAGGGGGAAAATGTCTGGATGGCTCAGTCAGTTGAACGACGAACTCTTGGTTTCAGCTCAGGTAGTGATTTTAGGGTTATGGGATCAAGCTCCATGTTGGCTCAGAGCAGAGTCTGCACCTGCATCCTGGCAGTGGCCAGAATAAGACTGTGACTGATGCTGATATCCCACTATTGTTAAGTCTACATGAAGTCCTGCTGACAACCTGAACTCAGTCATGGGGAAGCATTCCCCCATTAGCTGCAGCCCCAAGGACAACACATCCTAAGACACGTGGGAATCCCCATGATAACACACAGCGTTGTAGGAGATCCTCCTATTACTGTGTCACATGCCAAGAAACCACCTCACTTCCAATTGGTGGGGCTTAGGAAATTTGCTTTTACTTTTCCACTAATGTAAAGACTGTAATTTGGCTCACATGTTATAAAAATCTACCAACACTAATGATATTCCTATTACAGTTCATTGACATGGATAGGAACTACTTTAGTTACAAATTATCAAAGATACACTTTAAAAAATCCCTCTGATTGTTTTAATCTAAAAGATAATTTTGGGATTAATGTAAATAAAGTGTATCTTATATTATTTTAAACTTCTGATTACTTTATTTTGGTGAGGCTTCTGTGTTCAATACCATCATTGTGTCTGCTCGACAAAGTTCATTGAAAAACTAAATTTGATTTGCACTATGATGAATGACCTATTTCAGGTTCATTATTATTTCCATTTGCAAAAATGCTTCATTTCTTTTCTGAGAAATAAAGCATTTATAGTTTTAGAGGCTTTTTGAATTTTTATTTGTATCTATTTTTATTTTTAAACATTATAAATCAAGAGAATATTATAATAAATCCCAACATAACACTCACCTGTTTAATAATTGACATTTATTCATTTTTGCATCATCTGTTATACAGATTTCATAAAACATTTAAAAGCAAACCCCAGACATCATAATATTTACCTTCACTTATTTCAGTATGCATCTTCTTAATAGTGGCATTTAGGGGTGCCTGAGTGGCTCAGTCGGTTGAGTGACCGACTCTTGATTTTGGCTCAGGTTGTGATCTCAGGGTCATGGGATCTGGCCATGTGTCAGGATCTTCTCTCTTTCCTTCCCTCTGCCCCTCCCCCCATAAGTAAATAAATCTTTTTATTATTATTTTATTATTCAAAAAAAGTGACATTTAATTACATAACCAGAATCCTATTATTGCTTCACAAAAGTAACCGTAATTCTTTAGTTATCAAATACCCAATCCATATTGAAGTTTTTCTAATTGACCCCCAAATATCTGCCTATAGTCAATCAGTTCGTTTGAATCAAGATACCGCATGCCCACATGCTATGTTTGGTCAAGTTTTGCATTAAAAGCTCTTTAAGGGAAATTTTATTGTCACTCTCCTCCTTGTCCAATATGTGAGGATATTTGACCTTTTATAATAATGATTTCATAGAGTGCGGAGGCAATACATATACATGTAGCTAGAGCCTTCTTAAGGTCAATGGATGCTTGAACTTAACTATCTCATTTGGAGAAAGTATTCCCATAGCCAGAGTGGTTCTCAATGGCCTTAACAAGTGTAGCCTTGCAATCTATTTTTGGAAACACATCTGTCCACTGCAGTATCTAACTTCCTCCACAAAAATGTGGGATTTTCTTGTTCGAAAAGGAACATTTTCAGAGCTGTATTTCTTTCACTTGTGTCAAAATTTTGTCAGTCTTTAGGAAATGCTTTCTAAGCTTACAAAGCTACATCTGCAGCAATACCTGGAAAGCAAGCCCACGAGTGGGAAACAAACCATTACTCAGTAGTGCTTCCTATGGAAACCCGAACACCCCCTAGCTCTCCCACCAAGGCACTTTCTCCCAAGAAAGATTTTGCATGTTACTGTTTTCCTTCCACCTTACCGACATTCTGGGAGACCACTACAATCAGTGCAGGCAAAGATCTATATATGTGTTTAATGAGGCCCCAGGAGGTTAGGAGTCATAACCTACCCTCGAAGATATTCGAAGGAGTAGATGGGTATTCTGAGTCTTCCAGCGAAGCAAAAGGGTCTTTTACTTCCATGAAGAAGGAAATATTTTTAAATTTACAGCTGCTTTGGGACACCTGGGTGGCTCAGTGGTTGAGCATCTGCCTTCGGCTCAGGGCGTGATCCCAGTGTCCTGGGATTGAATCCCACAAGGGGCTCCCTGCAGGGAGCCTGCTTCCCCCTCTGCCTATGTCTCTGCCTCTCTCTCTGTGTTCTCATGCTATGTTTGGTCAAGTTTTGCATTAAAAGCTTTTTAAGGGAAATTTTATTGTCACTCTCCTCCTTGTCCAATATGTGAGGATATATAAGTAAAATCTTAAAAAAAAAAAAAAAAAAAAAAAAAAAAGAAAAAGAAAAAGAAAAGAAAGGAAAACAGACCTGTGACCTAGCCAGGGGTTAACATACAGAGAGCTGCCAACTCACACATGCCAGTGATACATCTTGGCACTTTGAGGACTCTTCCCTTGGAATTGCCTTCACTCCCATAGGAGCAAGGCGACCAGCCCTAGTTTATTTTCACTCAAACCTCCTTTTTGAACCAATCAGGACGTCCCAGCTGATTCATCCATTTTATCTCTAGACTTAACCACAAGTGACTTTAAGCTCTTGATGAAAATCAAGCCCATCTTGCTGGTTTTGTTATTGCCCAGCTGTGTGACATTCGGCACGCCACCTGATGTCTCAGGTACCAATTTATGTGTCTAAGCAAAGCAATTGGATTAAATGATTCCCAAGATCTCTTTCAGCTTGAAAATCCCGGGACCAGGTGATGAATGAACGATGACCAGCCAATGTCGAAAATGCTCACAAGAATGTGCCACAGCCTCTGAAGGGAAAAAATTTAGAAACATCACAATAATCAGTGCATTTCCTTCCATGCTGATTATTTTGAAAAAAACAAAAAACAAAAAACAGAGGCCCAACTATTCAATTCATTCATCCAATGGATCTCCAAGTGAGAAGATACTAGATGTTGGGTTCTATGCCCCAGGCTCACGATATTCAGATGAGCAAGGCAAGTTTTCTACCATATTCGACAACAACAATAATAAAAATAACTTCCTTTTACAGAGTTTCTTTGATGTGCCCATCACTTTACGACTCTAATTCCCACAGTCTAGGAGAGAGACAGACTCTAATTCCAGCCCAGGAGGGAAACAATCAAACCAATGGATTATGATGCGCCATGATAATGGTAGCTAACATTTACTGAATTCTTACTATGTGAATGCATAATGCCAGTCACTTTACGTGAATGACCTTGTTTAATTCTGACAGTAAACCTATGAAGTAGTTCATTCTTGGCCACATTTTGTAGATGATGAGGCATTTGAGATTTGGGAAGTTATGTAATTTGCCCTAGGTCATAGATAGTAGATATGTAAGGTTAAATGGGGCTGCTTCTGAGGAGTAGGATAAGAGGGAAAAAAGGCTGAGGATTTATAAATTCTCTACCTATCCAATATTTGAAATATGTGAGAGTGTGTCATCATATATGCAGGCCATGAGCCAAGAAACAGACAAGTATCCTTGCAGAAGGAAGCAGGCTAGGACAGTGGGATACTCAAAGTGGCCTGGGGAAAGTAGAAATGAGCACAGCACCAAAGACAGGCATTCGGGACCCAGACTTCTCGAGACATTCATCATCTCCTTCTGTCTCATTGAGTGAATGCTCTGGGAACTTCTACCTCTGGGACAGGATGTATTATTTATGATCCATAAGTGACAAGACAGTTTAAGAGAAACTCCACCCACCAGTCCATGATTTCCAGACCATTTCTTTTTTTTTTTTTAAGATTTTATTTTAATTTATTCATTAGAGACACAGAGAGGCAGAAACATAGGCAGAGGGAGAAGCAGGCTCCCTGTGGGGATCCTGATGCAGGACTCGATCCGAGGACCCCGGGATCATGACCTGAGCCAAAGGCAGATCCTCAACCATTGAGCCACCCAGGCGTCCCTCCAGACCATTTATGTGTCATAGATTATACTTCCTTCACATACTCCCTCCGTGGCATCCCCACCTCCACCCCAACAACCAACACTTGCAGAGTATGCAGAAGTATAGAACAGCCCAGACTGGCTCCCCTCTTGTTCCAGGAGCTCCTCCTTCTTACTTAGGCTGCTTTCTGTGGTTGATTAGATGTAGATCACATCTAGAAGAGGAATGGCAGGCAGGATCATAGGGACAGGAATCTGACTGAATGCTTTCACACTTGGGCACCTGGCTGGCTCAATTGGAAGAGCATGCAGCTCTTGACATTGTAGTTGTGGGTTCGAGTCCCACGTAGGGTGTAGAGATTACTTAAACACATAAACTTTTAAAAAAGTGATATAGAGAGAATTGTCATCTGTTTTTTTGTGAAATGAAAGCAAACACCTCTTCTGGAGGAACCACAGCAGCAGAATAAGCATGGTGGGAATGGGGATGTTACTACCAATCCCACCACACATGGGACCAGAAAATTTAAAGCTCCATCCAGGGGGCACCTGGATGGCTCTGCCAGTTACTCTTGGTTTCTTCGGCTCAGGTCACGATCTCAGGGTCCTGGGATCAAGTCCTGTGTCAGGCTCCCTGCTCTACAGGGAGTCTGCTTCTCCCTCATCCTCTGCCTCTTCCCCTTCCCCAGCTTGTGCGTGCATGCACATTCTCTCAAATAAATTCTCTCAAATAAAAAAATAAATAAAGTCCCATCCACAGCTCCCCTCCCTTCTTCCCTCCCTCCTTTGTGCCCTGGACTCTCTAACCCCCACTTCATGATCTCTCTCTGTCTCTCTGTCTCTCTGTCTCTCTCTGTCTCTCTCTCTCTCTCTCTCTCTCACACACACACACACACACACACACACACACACACTCTGTCTTTAACTGAACCTAAATTTACTTAGAAGACAAGCTATCACTTGCTGCTCAGTACTGTTGGTTAGGTGTTATCAGGAAGTAGAACAAGAAAGCCATACACAAAGTTGTCAAAGGGGGCCACTTTGCATGATGTGTTCAAAGTTCATCTAGAAAGAGAGAAGATTAAATTAAACATGCAGAAAGAGATGAAAGATCACAGGGTTAAAAGGAAATGAGACTGTAATTTGAATTCTTGACTTTCTAGACTCTGGCGACAGCCCTTCATGAGACCCGGGGTACTTAGCTCCCCAAAGAGACATGTTCTTCCAATACGCTTCTCTTTTTGTGGCAGCCAGTTTGAGTTTCTTGCAACCCAATGACTTCTGATTAAGATATTCACTTTCCCTGCTTGGCAAACTACCCCTGAGCCATTAGGATCCAGCTCAAATGTCCTCTCGAGTGTGAAGCATCCCCCAGGATGGAAATTGCTGCCTCCCACCTAACTGGTTCACACGACCATGGGAGTGTGGCCCACTTTCTAAGGCATCTGGCACTTCTTCCCTTACCCTGGAACCCCTTGTTTCTGAATCCCTAGCAATTCCCATAAGCACTTCATGTGCCAGCTGCTCAGTAAACACTTAATAAATGAGTAGATTCATTAGCAAATGGGGTGTGGGTTGCGGGGGGAGAGCTTTTCCATTTTCTATCAGTGATCTCTATAGAATTAAAACCAGATTGCTCTGGTTCCCCTATACTTACCCATACAAGTTCCAATATGAAGCCTTTGCAAAGGGTTATATTCCCTCGGAAAGGCCTATGGTTTATTGTGGGCCTCTTCTCACCTTGTTTTGTCTTGTTTTCCGCTAGTTCCATATCATTCCTGAGCCCAGGTTCAAGAACTAAGGCTATTCAACATCTGGGGATAATCTCTTTGCCCTCTCACTGTGGGTTGCAGCCAGTGTGACTTGCCAAGCTATTTCTAAGCCATTTCTAAATGCCGGTCCAGGCATGTGCTATTCCAGAATCAGCCCAGCCCTGGCCTCCTAAATGTCTGTAGGAGAGAAGAGTCAGGAATCGCTGTTTCAAAGAATGGTCAGCTGAGTTGAGACACTTGGCGAGGTCATTGTGCTTATGAGGGTGAGTTATGGGTCTATGCACCAAGAGAGACCTCAGGGGCGCCAGGATGAGTCAGTCAGTTAAGTGTCTGTTGATTTCGGCTCAGGATGGCTTCCAATCCCACCTGAAGTATAAACGTAAAGACTCCCACCCAGCCATGTCTCCCAACCTCTCTCTTCCTCACTATGGTTCCTGCTCATCCTCTACTTCAAGGGCTCCTCCATGCAGCTCGCACAGTCCATTCCCAGATCATTTTCACCTTTGGATTTCCCCCAGGGCTGACTCTCCAGCACATATCACCCCAGCAACTTTTATTGTTTTCCTGCTCCAATGTCCCTGTGGTCCTGGCGCTCCACCTAAGACTGTACTTCCACATATACTCATATCACACCTCTAGCCTTCCCTAAATAACAGCAGCAGGACGAGTAACAATCAGTTACCACTGGCTGAATGTTTCATTTGAAGATCTTAATTAATTAATTAATTAATTAATTAAAAGAGCAGACAGAGGGACAGAGGGAGAAGGAGAGAGAGAGTAATTCCAACCAGACTCCCCGCTGATCATGGAGCTAGACACGGGGCTCCATCCCATGACCCTGAGATCATTACCTGGGCCGCAATCAAGAGTCAGATGCTTAACCTACTGGGCCACCAGGTGTCCCTGAATGTTTCTTTTGTATGTGGGGGTCACCAAGCCAGGCATTCTACACATATTATCTCATTTCATCCTCACAACAACCTTGTGAAACAGATACTATTGTAACCACTTTACATGTAAGCCTGTGGGCTTGGATAGCCAACGTAAATACAGCAAGCAAGTTCCAGAAGTAGAAAACAGACCACACTCAGTCCACACCAAAGTCTGCTTTTCTTACTATGCCACAGTATGGTAAGAGCCCAATATTCTCGGCAAATCCCACCTGCTACATCCTAGATCAGTTCCACAGAAAAAAACGGTTTTCTCTTGTATCTAGGATTCACCCTAGGATTCGGTGACTCTTTTGTGAAAGCTGCTTTATGCCTTAAACGGAGAAGCATAATTCCAGCAGACTGTTATTTATATTGCTTATTTTTGTGCCAAAAAATATAGATGAATCAGGGCAAATCCATTATCACCCTTAGGAAAACGATTCACACGCATGTTCCAATTTGTATGGCTTTCACATCCCAAGGCCACCACACCCCAGGTATGTGAGCTTGAACAAGTCACTCTAAACTTTCTCTCCTAAACTTTCTCTTTATTTTTTATTGATCATTATAATGAAGGATAATGATAATTGTATAAAAATATTATTTTTAATAATAAATAGGGTTATTATGAGGATTAAATCATAGAACTTTGCTTGGTAAGTAGTCAGTATCAAATAAATGGTACTATTAACTATGGCAAAATATCAATGCTTTTTTAAAAAAATATTTTATTTATTTATTCATGAAAAACAGAGAGAGAGGCAGAGACATAGGTAGAGGGAGAAGCAGGCTTCCTGCGGGGATCCCAACCAATGTGGGACTTGATCCCAGGACCCCAGGATCACTGCCTGAGCTGAAGGCAGATGCTCAATCACTGAGCCAACCAGACAACCCGAAATATCAATGCTTTTGTGGCAGATGGCTTGGAGCCCTTCTGTAGATGAAAGGTTTTTCTTGTCTACTGACTATTCACTAAAAACTTTTGTACTCTAAATGTGTGGAGGGTTTTCTTCTCACCAAGTAATTCTTCTATTATCAAGGGATCCCAATTGCATTTCTTACAGTTTAACTCAATTTTGACACTATCCATCCATCAGATGATACAGGTAAGGGCTCAATCCTACAAGACTGTCCTTCTGGGGGTCTGGGGTGGCTCTGTCAGTTAAGCATCTGCCTTTGGCTCAGGTCATGATCCTGGAGTCTTGGGATCAAGCCCTGCATTGGGCTCCCCACTCAGCAGGGAGTCTGCTTCTTCCTCTCCCTCTGCCTCTGCTTGTGCTGCTCTTTCTCTCAAATAAATAAATAAAATCTTAAAAAAAAAAAAAAAGACTGCTCTCCACTACCTTAGAAACCAGTCTAGGTTGTCACCATGTTCCTATGACCCACTCCTCCATTTGATCATTTGCTTGAACAGTTCACAGAACTCAGAAAAAACAGTTTATACTTGACCTTCAGCAACACAGGTGTGAATTGCATGGGTCCATTTATATGTGGATTTTTTTGGATACGGTACAGGACTATAAATGTGTTTTCCTTATGATTTTTCTCAACAATGATTTCTTTAGCTTACTTTATTGTAAGAATATAATATATAATACATATACAAAATATGTATTAATTGACTATATGAATTATGAGTAAGGCTTCGGGTCAGCAGTGGCTATTAGCAGTTAAGTGTTTTGGGGAGTCAAAAGTCATATATGAAATTTTGACTGTGTAAGGGGTCAGCAGCCCTAATTGACCCCATTGTTCAAGGGTCAACTGGACTTACCAGATGACTGATTGATTATAAAAGAATACACCTTAGGAACAGCCAGATGGAAGAGATGAATAGGGCAAGGTATGTGGGAAAAGATGTGGAGCTTCCATATTCTCTATGGGTGTACCACCCTACCAGCACCTCCATGTGTTCACCAATCTGGAAGCTTCCCAAACCCTATCCTTTTTTTTTTTTTTTTTAAAGATTTATTTACTTATTCATGAGAGACACAGACTGAGAGAGAGAGGCAGAGACATAGGCAGAGGGAGAAGCAGGCTCCTCACAGGGAGCCCAATGCGAGACTCGATCCTGGATCCCGGGATCATGACCTGAACCGAAGATAGGTGCCCAACTGCTGAGCCACCCAGGTGTCCCTTTTTTTTTTTTTTTTTTTTTAATGGAGGCTTCACTGTGTAGGCCTGATTGAATAAATCATTGGCCATTGGTGATTTATTCAACCTCCAGCCCCTCTCCCTTCCCCCAAGTCAGGGGTAAGAGGAAGTAGAGCTGAAAGTTCCAATCCAATCACATGGTTGGTTCCCCTGGCAACCAGTCCCATCCTGTGGCTTTTCAAAAATCACCCTAACTCACTGTTGATGCTCTGGAGCTATTCCAGGAATGAAGGACAAAACCCCTAATATTGTAAGGAAAGATGATCCTATACTCTAATCACTTTAGGTAATTACATGTTTTAGGACTTGTGAGCCACCAACCACGGATGGACACCAAAATACGTATTTATTGTATGACAACACAACACCCTTCCAGGGAGAGAATTATACCTTCCTGCCACAGTGATGTGAGGCTAGACCATGTGACTTGCTTTGTCTAGTGAAGATCAAGAAGTGATATATGCCATTTTGGAGTCAAAGCTTAAAGAGCTTTTGTGTGGTTTGCCACCTTTTCCTTTCCCTATGTCACAAATCTGGCATTATCCTGGCCAGGGGCTGTTTCATCAGCCTAGAACTCAGAATGCAAATAATAGCAGCCAAGTCACCACCAGGCTGTGATGGACGGGTCACATGAGTGAAACATAAAGCTCTGTTCTTATAACTAAGATTTGAAGGTTATTGATCATCATGATGTCACTTAGCCTCGGCTGACAGATACGGTTGTTAAACAGGATTTATAGAAAACCTCTTATTTGACAGTATTTGTCTGTTCTATCATTGCTCTTTGACCCTCTGTAGACTTGAGCCATTAGCAGTTCTTCCATCAGCCCAGTACCCACTTCTAACCAGAATACATCAGCTATTTCCAGGGTCCCCGGTATATTTATCATCAACTGCCAGTTCTTCAGAACCCATGGCGTTTCCAGTTTCTAAGGTAAAGCACGATTAACAAGCTTCTTCTAACAAAGAGCATATGCATGAAGGGGCGCCTGGGTGGCTCAGATGGTTAAGTGTCTGCCTTCAGCTCAGGTCATGATCCCAGGGTCCTGGGATGGAGCCCCGAACCTGGCTTCCAGTTCAGTGGGGAGTCTGCTTCTCCCTCTACCCTTCCCCCCACTCATGTTTTCTCTCTCCTTCTCTAAAATAAAAGTCTTTAAAAAAACCCAGCATATATATATTAAAAAAAAACAGCATATGCGTACAGTGCATATACTGGCGCACACAGCAGCTGTATTAGTTAACTAAGATAGTCTTTGGGGATTGTAGAGATGGTTGAAAAGAACATCTGGGCAAGGCTGTGCCTTTGGAGAAAGGCACCCACCAGTCTTTCCATAGCTCAGCCCCAATCCAGGGTTCTTCTCAGGCTAAGCCAGCTCCCCAAAGAGCCTTTACTTCTACCAGCAGGGTCATGACCTCAACAAGCTGCCTTCCAAACCCTAAGCTTCTTTTTCCTCTGACTTTCGAGTGGGACACTGTCTGCTCGACTCTCAGAATTTTCCTTGATGTTGCTCAAGAAAAGCACTTGCATGCTTATTATCCTATTTTTATATAGGCAGGAATAAGGAAAACACCAAGCATAGGTATCTTAGAAAGTTCCAGATTCTTCTTAAGAAGATGTTATTGGTACTTCTGAGGGACTCTTAGGAGGGCTGATCAGCACTGACATACTGAGGGTTTACCCTGTTGGGGATTGTTCTAAGGACTGCTTTTCATTTCATACTGTGAAATACCCCAGACACCTAGGGAATGTGGGAGGGTCCCATGTACTGAGTCATGTTGAGTAACCTAGGCTCACTGAAGAGAGTCCTGATCCATAAATAATAGTGATTGTAGGGGATCCCTGGGTGGCTCAGCGGTTTAGCACCTGCCTTTGGCCCAGGGTGCGATCCTGGAGTCCCGGGATCGAGTGCCGCATTGGGCTTCCGGCATGGAGCCCGCTTCTCCCTCTGCCTGTGTCTCTGCCTCTCTCTCTCTCTCTGTCTATCATGAATAAGTGAATAAATAAATAAATCTTAAAAAAATAGTGATTGTGGTGGTAATATAACAACGACACTTGATGCTTATTTTACCCTTACCCTGGTCAGACCCTGGTCTAAGTGTGCCTGGCATGGCGAGGTAAGCGCCATCCTCATCACCATTTAGAGATCAGGCAATGGAAGCAAAGAGAGTATAAATGACTGGAATAAGGTCACACAGCCTGCAAGTGACAGAGCTGGAATTTGAACCTGAGTTGCAGGACCCAAAAGTGAGTGTTTTCATTTCCTTTTTCGACATGCTTATCATCTGTGCGTATCCAACTGTAAATATTACCCTTCTAAAGGGACTTATGGAAGGAAGGTGATGTTAGTAATATTTTGTGTAATTTATTGGCACTCTCCATGCTGACAGAATGGATGGATTAGTTACTGTTCATTGAGCATCTTGTCTTCTCAGTCACATTGGTGCTCTTCCCAGGCTAATTCTATCCTCACTGTAGAATCTAGGAGCAGGAATGTAGCTCAGCCTTGATAGAGCCTAGAAGGCTTTCGAAACCCCAACAGGTCTCTGGGCCCTAAGTGTCCTACACAACGGCTTCATGATTATTCTTCTTCAGAGCAGCATTCTGATCCTTCTGTAACTATGAAAAGAACAGCCAGTCTGCAGCCCTCAGGTTGACTGCTGGGAGGTGCCAGGCCCCATTCACAATGCTGTGATGAGAACTTCACAGGTATTAACTCATGTTTTCCTCATAACAACCCTGTGAAGTCAGGGCTTTTCCTATCATCAATCACCATCATCCTATTTTATGAATAAGGAAACTGAGGCCCCAAAGAGTTAGTATAGATTTTCTTGCTCAGAATGGGAAGGTTCAGAATTCCAACCAGACAGTCCAATTCCAAGGGTCACACCCTCTGTTACAACCCTTAGAGTTCAAAGCCCAGATTTCCAGGGGGAAGAACCTGATAGACTCAGCATGTGGCAGGAATAGCCAGGAATACTGGCAGGTGGGGTTATACAGTACAAATATGGCAGCTGAAGCCTAGGAGCCAAGGGGTGAGGGGAGGGGAGAAGGAACTAGGAAGGTAGAACATTGTACATCAGGCATTTACTCCAACAGGCATCTCCCACGTCCTGTGTGGTAGGAGTTCAGATTCCCCATATATGCATGAACCTATTGAAGATTAGTGGGGGTTAAACAATTAGTTCCAAGCTATGCGTTAAGTGAGACAAGATTTGAACACAGCCCATCTTATTCCTAGGCCTTACTTTATTACAACACACTTCCAGAGGAGGATGGCCAGAATAGAGGACGAGAGGTGTTACATGGCAGATTGCATTTTCCATACAGGACTGCAAATATCACCCACCCCACACGATCTTCTGAATATACTACACTTTGACATTTCCCCCATTGAGATAACAAACAGAATGATAGTCCTCACCTTGGATTTGGAAGGGCCGTGATACCAGAGGACTTCTAAGGTATGTGCTGGTGGTACTCTTGAAATGCTCACACTTGGAACCTCACCACCATGCTGTGAGCAAGCTCAAGCCTACCCAGGCAGAAAGGCCATATGGAGACAGAACCTTGAGACCACTTAGAGACAGAGTAAACGCTGGCCTGCTCAGCTGTTCCAACCCCCTCATGGTTCCTGTAGTTACCATCTGACTACAACCTTGTGATAGAATAAGAGCCAGAACTGCCCAGGTGAACCCTTCTCAAATTGTTTTGAGTTGCTAGATTTGGGGAGGATGTATTATATTATACACAACAGCAAAACCCAGAACAGCATACTCAGAGGAAGAGAAGTTTTCACACGGACACGAGAGCCATCTTCAAGTATCTGAGGGGCTGTCACATATAAGAAGACACTGACTCGGAGAGTGAAACTCTAGGAGACAGCACTCATGTCAACACTTGGGGTTTACAAAGAGGCAGATTTGATTCTTCATGGAGATCCGCTACAACTATATAATGTTGGAATAGTCACCCAGCAGTGAGCACTGTACCACCGAACATACTCAAGCACAGGGAGGACCATTTTGGGGGATGTTATAGAAGGGTCTAGAAGACCCCCAAAAGGCACTTTGTCACTCTAAAAAGATATGATTCCAAGTGAGTTAAGCCTAGACTGTCTTGAAGAATAAAACAGTTTAGTAAACCCTTCTTAGAAGAGGTGAGGACTAATCTAGACCTTTAAAGTTGGAGAAGTTTGGGAAAGGAAAGCAGAAGGAAGGACCACTCAGCAAAGAGCCACTGGGAACTGTTTAACTAGCAGCACCTTGTTAACCATTCCCCCTCTTCCCTTAAGACTTCTCATCCATTTGTGATGGGTTATGGGCCATGATTTTTCTAGATCTTTCCCTAGCCACCAGCACCCCTTTTCCTCCCCAGTCCTCACATCTCATCGATTGCTGTCATTCATTCCACTCCTTACAATATGCCCCACATCTGTTATTCCTGTTCCCCCTGCACTGTTGCTGGCTTTGTTCTGGCCATTGCCACCTGCCATTGAGATGACACAACAGCCCTGAGTCATTCCCCAGGATGCTCTGAACCTGTCAGTCTCCCGCTTCCAAACCAGAACCTTCCTTCAATTCCCATTGCCTTTAGAAGTGAAACTTAAAAAAAAAAAAATTATTTGAGAGAGAACAAGTGAGCAGGAGCAGGGGGAGGCACAGAGGCAGCTCCCCGCTGAGCAGGAAACCAGACTCAGGGCTCAATCCCAGGACCCTGGGATCATGACCTGAGCAGAAGGCAGATGCTTAACTGACTGAGCCACCCAGGTGCCCCTAGAGCTGAAACTTTTTAGTCAGAAATTCCAGGCTTTCATGATGTAGCAGAGGGGAGGAGGAACACAAAATAAAAAGTACTGGGGTTGGGGGAAGAAACACTAATCTCTCTATTTGTTTCTTAGGGTCACTGTAACAGATCACCACAAACTGTATGGCATAATACAACAGATATTTATTCTCTCACGGTTTTGGAAGCTGCAAGTCCAAAATCGAGGTTAACACCTCCAAAGGCTCTAGGAAAGAATCTTTTCTTGCCTCTTTCTAGCTTCTCAGAGCTTCTGGAAATTCTTGGCAGTCCTTGGCCTATGGCTCCCATTACTTTGATCTCCACCTCCATCTTCACATGGCCATCTTCTCTGTGTGTGGGGTTCCAAAACTCCTGATTCTTTCTCTTATAAAGATACCAACCACTGGATTCAAGGCTCATCCCAGTTTGACCTTACCTTAACTTGGTTATGCCTGCAAAGGCCCTGTTTCCAACAAAGGTCACATTCACAGATTCTAGGAGTTCAGGCTTGAACAAATCTTTGGGAGGCACAATTCAACCCTCTATAATTCACACTGATGGAAACTACAGAACAATGGCTTCGCATGGGGATGGAATCCTGCTTGTGAAAAGGTTCTGGATGACTTTAGGAACAGGGGACATAATATTAAATAGGGTACTAGATCACCAGAAGGGGTTTTTTTGAGCAATGGAATAGTATGCATGATGAAAGGATTATCAGGAAAAAAATCAGTCGGGAAGCTGGATTTAGGGGAAATTATAGGAGGTAAAACTAGGAAGTTAAGAGGATGTCTGAGTAGCTGGAAGGTGAGGAGAGACGCACAGAACTAGCTGGTTGACCTCAGGAGGTTCTTAATCTTGCCTTCTTAAATTCAGCATTATATTGCAAGAGCGTAGAACAGGGTCACATAGTAGGTCCTCGGGTCACATTTGTTGGGGAGGCGAATGGGTGGACAAAGTAGGCTTTTGCTAGTAGGAATGGAAAAGAAAGAAGATGCCGCAGGCCTTTCGGAGGTGAGCTGAATTCGTGGACCCTAGAACAAGACAGAAGTGAGGTGGGGCATTATTTAAAGGCAAGCCCACGCCTGAATTGAACCTCTCACGCCACCTGCGCACACAGTGGCCTTACACCTGACTCCCGCTCTAGTTTTCCCCGCCACAGAGCGTGTCTGGAGCACGGGACGCCTCACTTTACTCCTGTCTGTGCATCTTCTCCCGCACTCTGCACACAGTGGGCCCGCAGCTCACCTTTCGGCGAACGGATGAACAACTGAATTCCCACATCTAAGCAAACTCTCAAGTATTTCCCCCAGATTCAGACTCTTGAATTTTAAACTGTCCTACACTTCAAAATGCCTGGCGCACTCTAAGCTCCCGATAAGCACTTGTTGAACCAAACCGAAGAAGTCAGATTCACCCAGTTCGGCCCCGGCAGCCAGCGAGGTCTGCATTTGGCAGGACCACGGAGCCCAGGGCTCGTACCTGAAGGACCGTCCTGGGCTCCCGGGCGCGTGGAGGGGGAGGGAGGCGAAGGGGGGAAGCGGGGCGAGGAGCACGGGCTGTTGGTGGCGGACGCCCAGGCGCCCCTCGCTTCGGGCGCCCGCTGGGACCCGAGAGCACCGCGGCGCGCGGGTGCGGGGCGCGCGGGGTGCGGGTGCGGCGCGTGGGGGATGCGGGGCGGCGCGCGTGTGCGGGTGTGCGGGGTGCGGAGGTGGGGGCGCGGCGCACGGGGTGCGGGGGTGCGGGGCGCAGAGCACCGGGTGCGGGGCGCGCGGGGTGCGGGTGCGGCGCGTGGGGGATGCGGGGCGGCGCGCGTGTGCGGGTGTGCGGGGTGCGGAGGTGAGGGGCGCGGCGCACGGGGTGCGGGGGTGCGGGGCGCAGAGCACCGGGTGCGGGGCGCGCGGGGTGCGGGTGCGGCGCGTGGGGGATGCGGGGCGGCGCGCGTGTGCGGGTGTGCGGGGTGCGGAGGTGAGGGGCGCGGCGCACGGGGTGCGGGGGTGCGGGGCGCAGAGCACCGGGTGCGGGGCGCGCGGGGTGCGGGTGCGGCGCGTGGGGGATGCGGGGCAGCGCGCGTGTGCGGATGTGCGGGGTGCGGAGGTGAGGGGCGCGGCGCACGGGGTGCGGGGCGCGCGGGGGGACGGGGTGCGGGGCGCGCGGGGGGGGCGGCGCACAGGGTGCGGAGGTGCGGGGGGCGCGGGGGGGTGCGGCGCACGGGGTTCAGGGCGCGCGGGGTGTGGAGGTGCGGAGCGTGAGGGAGGCGGAGCACAGGGTGCGGGGCACGCGGGTGCGGGGCGAGCGGGGAGCGGAACATGGGGTGCGGAGGTGTGGGTCGCGCGGGGTGCGGGTGCGAGGCGCGCGGGGGACGGCGCAGGGGGTGCGGGGCACCGAGGTGAGGGGCGCGGCGCACGGGGTACGGGGTGTGGGGCGCAGAGCACCAGTGCGGGGCGCGCGAGGGGGCGGCGCACGGGGTACGGGGCGCGCGGGGAGCGGAGCGTGGGGTGCAGAGGTGCGGGGCGCGCGGGTGCGGGGGTGCGGAGCGCGCAGGGGGCGGCGCACGGGGTGCGGGGTGCGGGGCACGCGGGTGCGGGGCAAGGGGGTGCGGGCGTGCAGGGGGCGGCGCACGGGGTGCGGGGTGCGGTGCGGGGCACGAGGTGCGGAGGTGCGGGGCGCGGGGTGCGGAGGTGCGGGTGCGGGGCGCGCGGGGTCCGCGATCCGGGCGCGCTCCGTGCCGCGGGTGAGGCCTGCCCGGCCGGCCCGCCCCGGAGCTCCGGGGTGCGGGAGACGGCGGCCCCGCGGGGAGCTCGGGTCCCGGCCGCCCGCCCGCCCTCCGCGCCCTCCGCGCCCTCCGCGCCGTCCGCACCCGCGCCGCGCTCCGGGGACACCGGCCCTTCCCGGCGCTCGGGGCCCGCGGGCGGGGCGCGGAAGATGGCGGCGCGGCGGGGCCCGGGGCGGGCGCGAGCGGAGGCGGGCGGCGCGCGCGGCTGGGCCGGAGCGGCCAGAGCGGCTAGAGCGGCGCCTGGGCCCGGCGCGCGGCCGCCGCCTCCGCCTCCGCCTCCGCCTCCGCCTCCCCGCCCCGCCCCGCCCCGCCCCGCGCGCCCGCCCGCCCGCCCGCCCGCGCGCCCGCCCCTCCCCGGCCGGGCCGAGCCCCGCGTCGCGCTCCCCCGGGATGGCCCGCGCGCCTCGGCGCTGCCTGGCGGAGCTCACGGCGGAGCGGCGGCCGTGCTCGGGGGGCGCGCGGCGGCGGCGGCGGCGGCGGCGGCGGGGCGCGTGAGGGGCGGCCCGGGGCCGCGCGGGCGCCGCCAACATGTCGGACACCAAGGTAAAAGTTGCCGTCCGGGTCCGGCCCATGAACCGGCGAGGTGAGGAGCTTTCCGCTCGTTTTTATCCGTGGTCGGGCGGAGGGCGGGGGCAACTTTGCAAAGTGCGGGGGCGGCGGGGGCGCGGGGGGGCGGGGGCGCGGGGGCCCGGGGGCGCGGGGGCGCACGGCTGCCGCCTGGGTCCGGCCCCGCGCCCCCGCCCCCGCCCCCACCCCCCCTCCCCGGGGACAGCCGGGCGCCCGGGGCTGCGGGCGGGATGCTCGGCGCGCAACGGGCCTCTGCCCTCCGCTTTCAGAACTGGAGCTGAACACCAAGTGCGTGGTGGAGATGGAAGGCAACCAGACGGTCCTGCACCCGCCTCCTTCCAACACCAAACAGGGAGAAAGGTAAAGCGGGCGCGGCGAGGGCGCGGAGGAGGAGCCCACCCGCCGGCTCCTGCGAGTTGGATCCCGGAACACGGGGGGCTCCTGCCCATTGTTAGGAGGCCGCCTCCAAGTTTGTCGCACGCTCCCGGCCGAAGCTGCTGCAAGTCCAAGTTCCTCCCCTCCCGCTGCCCCCGCGCCCGCCCCCTCCCACCGCGAGCGCTGCAGCCGGGGCGCCGGGGCCGGCCGGGTGCACGCGGGGGGCGGGGGGCGGGGGGCGGTGCAGCCCTCGACGGCCAGTTCCACACTTTACAGATGAGAAAACTGAGGCCCGAGGCCGGCAAGGGACCATCCCAAGGCCTTGGTTTCGTGGAACCCAGTGCCCCCCCCCTCCCCCCCCAGCCACTGCACAGTTTGCTTTATTTGGCAGAATTGTTTTGGGACTTTGTACGTAAGATGGGGGGGAGCCCCCCCCCCCCCATCCATCATAAAGCAGAACAGTATTGTAGGATGCGAGCTCAGGCGTGGACCATTTAAAATCTATTATTTTGTTGGTGCTGGGTCGAGATAATGCCTGCATGTAATGCGCGAATTTTGATTTTCAAGGAAACAAAAGTAGTGCCCTGAGCTGTGTAGACACTGGGGGGGATGTTTAAAGGGGCTGCATTTACTAGATGGCAACATATTTGCATTTGAAAAGTGGTAACTCTTGGATCCTTATTAATTCCGCTCTCTTCCACGCAGCAGTATGGGAAAATGCCTTAAAATAATCTGAATATTTGGCATTTTTCTGGTAAGCCCCTGAGAAGAAAACGGTTGGAATTCATTCAGTATAGCAATGCAGTAGCTTGTAAAAATAGAAAAGGAGGAAAAAAAAAAAAACAAAAACCCGGGAGATTTGACAGAATTAATTCCTCTGGGACGTGAGGATGCGTGTGTTTCTAAAAGTCACCTGTTGATTGATGTGCTGCATTTTAGTGGTTTTTGCTCTTGGGAGATTTTTCACTGAGTATAGACTGAAGTAGGGTTTGTATATTTTACCGCTAAAGGGAGCAGCTGCGTCTGTTTTGTAATCATGCCATGTTCAGGCACGGTTTTGCTAAATTTTGGGGAAGAAGTTGTCGGGAGATAAGCCGAGGAGGTCTTGGCTTTTTGTGTTGAGGCTGGAAATTTTTATTCAGTTTGCAAACATTCTGCTACCTATAACAGATCGTCATGGTGATAGGAAATAGCTAAAGTTATATTGAAAATGATGTGTGACTAAATGCTTTTCGGTGATAGATGTATCCTTGGATAATACTTTTAGATCCATTTTAAAGATTTATAGTATTTTGGGTACGTTTGTAGTGGTGTAGTATATTTTGCGGTGCTAGTGAACTGAGTAAATTAAAAAATTTACAGATTTAATCAGATGCCCACATCAACATTTTTTCCCGCCCTAAACCTGGATATTTTTCTATTGTTTCCTCCCCAAATTCTGCTGGGTCAGATTCTTCAAGGCAGCCTGGGAAACAGGTAGAATGTTAGCTCCTGTTAATGTAGCCACTGCTTCTGTGCTCCTTGCTGGCTTGGCACCTGCTCCTTGTCACTCTTAACCGTAGGGAGTATTACTGTTAGCTACTGTTTAATGAAATGAAGCTTTGTGATTTGTGGAGGGAAACATTTAATTTTGTGGTACTTGGATGGGAACGATTTAACTGTAGAGGATTGGTTAGGAATGCTAAATAATGAGTTGATCATTTTTAGGGCCACCACTGCAGTTATGAATCAGGACATTTTAAATAAAGATTTGTAGGGTGATTTGGGGATTCATCCATCTGCTGGCTTATTGGAATAGCCCCTTATCTGAAATTGTTAAGAGCAGCATTGAAACCTAGGCGTTCTGTTGTTTCGTCCTCCTGACAGATAGGATTCTTTGGTGGATGGACCCTCTCTGTGGGATTCTGCCTGGGGACTGGTCACTCAGTTTATAGAAAACTGGAGTGGAGTCTATCCAGCAGTGCTGCTTGTAGGTTAGGATTACTGTCTTTGCAAGGATGGAGACACCAAATGCATTTTGATTTTCATTATGCAGCTTGGTTTCATATTTCTCCACCAGGTTTTCCCTTAAAGCAACAGTGCATTTAAAAATAGAAAGGATTCCTCCCTTGGGCTCTGGGTTGATTAATTACAACAGTGCTTCGTGTTTGCATTTCATTTCTATCATTTGTTTTGAGATAGAGCTCAGGGAAAGGTGGGAATATTATTTTTCTTACCTAGAAGTTCAAGGCTTGAAGTATAAGAAGTCTTTAAATAATATTGGCAAACCCGTGTCAAAGTTAGAATTATTATTTTCCTGAAAATTGCCAGAAATTGTTAATGTATTAACCACAAATAGAATTTTTTTTAAAGATTTTATTTATTCATGAGAGACACAGAATGAAAGAGAGGCAGAGACACAGGCAGAGGGCGAAGCAGGCTCCATGCAGGGAGCCTGACGTAGGACTCGATCTCGGGTCTCTAGGTCAGGCCCTGGGCCGAAGGCGGTACTAAACCGCTGAGCTACCCAGGCTGCCCACGAATAGAAATTTTAAATTAGTAAGTGAGAGTTTTCAGTTCTCCCAGTAAAAACAAGCAGGGATGTTTTGATTTCCAGGGAAAGAAACAAATAGGCTTAGCTTTCATAATGTCCCTTCCCCCACCCCCATGGAATCAAAGCCAAGACTACACGTTAAAGGCTAAAAGACCATAGAGCTTCTGAGGTTAAAGATATTTGTTTTGAAATTCTAAAATTATAATACAACACAGAGGTCCTGGTTAATACTTGAGATATATATTGATCACCATTTTGAAACATTAAGATATATATGAACATGTTTTTAAAAGTAATACTGCATTTATATCCAGGAGATATTTATGAAGTTTATATCACATGGCTCCCAGCACAGAGGATCCAAAGATCACTGTGGGCCTAGTGCCTATATCAGAGGTTCGCACCTTTGAGAGATGTGAGAAGGAAGAGGGAAAAATAGAATACAGTGAGGTAGATTATGTAGACTATACTTTTGTCATCATATGCACTATATTATTTGGAGATTACCTGTTTCCTCTTCTGTCTCCTCCTGAGGATGCACGCTCCCTGAAGGCAGGTACCTTATCCTGCTTACCTTTGTGTCCCGTGCCCTGAATAGCACATCGCAGGTGCTCAGCAAGTGTCAGCACTGAGTAGGCTCCCTAGTGTGATGAGGGTACTGAGGAGGGGCTATGGAAGTGACCCAGCCTGCAAGGAAGGTGGCATTTGTGCTAGTCATGTGGGTGCTAAGAATGTAGGTTCACTTTTTCAAGATTAGGAGAAAGTCTTCTGTCAAAGAAAGTGACAGCATGCCTGCTGCAGATTACTTCTGGCTGGTTGTGTGTATGTGTGTGCACGCACACGCGGTGCATGGAATAGGATGCAGAATCAAGGCAAGTCAGCAGGGGGGAAGAGAATGAGAACCTCAGTTTGCCCAAATTAATGGCTTAACAACCAAAGTATGAACAGATACATAGGGTAAAGTCTTCTTTTGCACTATTACCTCCCGTTCTTCTCATCCCCTCATCTCTCCAAAAAAAAAAAATAAATAATAATAATATTTTCAGACACACACAAACACACATACATGAATATATTGTTTATGTATGTTTCAACAAATGTCTTTTCTAACTTTACCCATATTTTAATACTCATTCTTTTTGTTTTTTTTACATCTAGTTTGGATGAGAGTGGTGTTTTAAAAACATAGATGGATGGGATCCCTGGGTGGCTCAGCGGTTTGGTGCCTGCCTTCGGCCCAGGGCCTGATCCTGGGGTCCCAGGATCGAGTCCCATGTCCGGCTCCCTGCTTGGAGCCTGCTTCTCCCTCTGCCTGTGTCTCTGCCTCTCTTTTCTCTCTCTCTCAGTGTCTCTCATGAATAAGTAAATAAAATCTTTAAAAATATATGTATAGATGGATGGCTTATGCATTTGATTTTTATAACTTTTAGGAAGTAAAGCTTTATCATGAAGAGAGTATAATGGAACTTGTTTCTATAGAAGTTTTTGTTCTTGTTTTATATAAGTGAATCTTTGGGTAAGCATTCAAAGCGAGGTGCATGTATAACTTGGCTGGGCTAAAAGAAGAATGGGATAAATTTAGGCTCTTAGTAAAAGAGCATCAAAGTTTTAGCTACTTGCCCAATTTTTCCATACTGCAAAATGTGCCGTGTAGTGTGTAAAGTGTATCTCCGAAGGTCAGTGGTAGAAAGCTACGTTTCTTGGTTGACTGGTTGACTGTATATATATTTTTTAGTTCATGTATCGTATGTTGCAATTTTTTTTCCAAGCTGGCTTCCCCTGCTATTCCAGTGGCTTCTAGGATGGCTCTTTCTGCTTGAGTATATTTGCAGACCAGAAATTTAGAAATTAGTGAAAGTCATGTGAAATTTAAAAAATAGATCATCTAAGAATCAGTAATAATTCCACCTTATAAAATTATTTGATTTTGAATTCTCTTTTGTTTCCTTGTGGTTGTTATGTTTCTTTCTAGCTCAAATATTAGAGTTGGCTGTAAAAAAGCAGAGCATTTAGATTTCATTAATATAAGAGTGATTATTCTTCATGCATGACATTAGTGGTATTTTATTTATATATATATATATTTTTTTAAAGATTTATTTATTTATTCATGAGAGAGAGAGACCCAGGCACCCCCCATTAGTGGTATTTTAAAGAGCATTATAATGGAATATTGTCATTAGCTGTCAGTGTTTGCCATGCCTTTGTTTTATTTTTTTTATTTTTTTTCTTTTTTTCCTTTGTTTTAAAATAAAGGTAGAGGGACACCTGGGTGGCTCAGAGGTTGAGCATCTGTTTTCGGCTCAGGTGGTGATCCTGGGGTCCTGGAATCGAGTCCCACATAGTCTCCTCTCAAGGAGCCTGCTTCTCCCTCTGCCTGTGTCTTTGCCTCTCTCTCTGTCTCTCTTGAATAAATAAATAGAACCTTTAAAAAGTGAAAGAGATTTCAATCTACCTTTATATATTTTTTTAAGATTTATCTATTTATTCAAGAGAGACACACAGAGAGAGGCAGAGACACAGGCTCCTCAAGAGGAGCCTGATGTGGGACTCGATCCCAGGACTCCAGGATCACCACCTGAGCCGAAAACAGACGCTCAATCGCTGAGCCACCCAGGTGTCCCTGGAATCTCTTACTTTTAAAAACAAAACTAAAACTAATTATAATGCAGTGTAGATTAGAGTAGTGATTTAAAAATCATTTTGTTCACAGTCCACAGTTAAAAATACATTTACTATCACGGACAGTGTGTGTGTGTGTGTGTGTGTGTGCATGCACGTGCGCACTTGAGTGAAGGTTCATGAAAATATTACTGTGTGCAGCGTATTTGTTACTTCCTATCCCTCTCTGTTCTAATTCATTTTAGAAATGATGATTGACTTACTGAATTAATTTCACAGTCCATTAATGATTTTTAAATATATAATTTGAAAAACAAGGTTAGTGGTTAAGAGGTTGGGTTCTGAATGTGTGTTTGTGGTTGCACACGTACATGTATATGTGTGTGTATGTAAAATCAGTGTATTTTAGTGGTGCCTGGGTGGCTCAGTGGGTTAAGCCCTTGCCTTTGGCTCAGGTCATGACCTCAGGGTCCTGGGATTGAGCCCCGCATGGGGCTCTCTGCTCTGCAGAAAGCCTGCTTCTCCCTCTCCCTCTGCCTGTCGCTCCCACTCCTTGTGCTCTCCCTCTGTCAAATAAATTCTTAAAAAAAATGTAAATTCAGTGTACTTCATTTTTTAAGTAATCTCTTTTGATTAATTAATATAAGGGGGCTTGAACTCATGACCCTCATGATCAAGTCTCATATTCTTCTGACTGAACCAGCCAGGTGCCCCTAGTGTACATAATTTAAAGTGTAAAGTAGATTTTATAATTTGTAAAATCTATGATAAAAAGAAGGAATCCTCTTTTTTCATTTCTTTCCTCAGAAGCAACCACATATAGCAATTTTAGCTCATCCTTTTGGAATTTTCCTCCATATTTCTAACAGGCTGGTAGTGCTAGTTTTTTTTTTTTAATTTTTTTTATTTGCTCTGTGTTTTCATTCTATGTCCCATCCTCCCCACCCCCAAATTCTTCCCATCCCCCATTTTCCCAAAATACTTATATGGTAATTTTGGTTGTGTCAATATTTAGTGTTTATATTACTTATGGTTATATAATATAGTCAGCTACTTACAGTTGAGCCATGTGCTCTTCTATGATTTCTTTTACAGTCATACAAAATTTTTTGTTTTCCCTGGAGTTAACTATTGTTTTTCTTTTTTCTTTTTTCCTTAATTTGCTTCGTTTTCTATGTACTTCTCCTTAATTCAACATTTAAATTTTCTGCCCCTTGCATAAATCTCCTTTCAAGACATTTAAACACATCAGGTACTCTCTTGATTTCATCTCCTTAGAGACATTTCTTCTTAAGCCTTCCAACATGCTCCTTATGAACTGGCAGTCTTCTCTGCCTGATATAGCTGTCATCTTGGGGTTGCCTGTCACATCATTTTGAGGATTTTACCTCTCTTCTATGTGGAATCTGTTGTTTTTTTGTTTCTGTTTTCTTTCTTGGTTTACTGCCTTAATTTTGTAGAGCATATTATTTAGTAGCTTCCTTTGAAAGGGTGTTTGGAAGGTAAAGTTTTTGAAGCCAAGAAAATATCTATTCTACTACTCATCTCATTGGTAGTTTCCATGGGTATCAAATTCCATTTTTATAGACATTTGGTTGCTCTGTTGTCTTTTACTTACCTGTGTTTCTGTTGAAAAGTCCAAAGCGATTTGGGTTTTTTTCTTTCTTTTTTTTTTTTTTTGAATTAAAAAATTCTTTTAAATTAAAAAACATTTTCTTTAAAGACTTTATTTATTTACTTGACAGAGAGAGAGTGAATGCCTGTGTGCCCACAAGCTGGGGATAATGACAGAGGAAGAGGAAAAAGCAAGCTCCCCACTTGCTCTCTGCTTAGCAGAGAGCCTAATGTGGGGTTTGATCTCAGGACCCTGGCTGGGATCATGACCCAAGCCGAAGGGAGATATTTGACCAACTGAGTCAACCAGGTGCCCTGCTCTTTGGGTTTCTAATCTTTTAGATGTGACATGGATTTTTACTCTCTGGAATCTTGTAGAATATTCTTTTCTTCCCCATTTTTGAGAAATCACAGTAGGTCTTTCTAACCTGGAAATGTATATGCTTCTTGTCTTTTTGTTCTGCCTTCTGGGAGATTTCCTCTTATCATCCATCTTCTATGTTTAATTTTTCTTTTACTTTATCATTTTTAATTTCCAAGAGCTCTTTTTTTTTTTGGTTTCTGGCTTTTTTTTTTTTTAAGATTTTATTTATTTATTCATAGAGACACAGAGAGAGAGGGGGGGGGGCGGGGCAGAGACACAGGCAGAGGGAGAAGGAGGCTCCATGCAGAGAGCCTGACATGGGACTCGATCCAGGGTCTCCAGGATCACGGCCTGGGCTGCAGGCAGCGCTAAATCGCTGTGCCACCCGGGCTGCCCATCTGGCCTTTTTTTTTAAATTAAAAACTTTATTTATTATTTTTAAAAAATTTTATTTATTTATTCATGAGAGACACACACAGAGAGGCAGAGACACAGGCAGAGGGAGAAGCAGGCTCCATGCAGGGAGCCTGATGTGGGACTCGATCCTGGGTCTCTGGTATCACACCCTGGGCTGAAGGCGGTGCCAAACCGCTGAGCCACCTGGGCTGCCAGTAAATCCTATAATTGAAGGTAGTAGCTGCCCTAGTCAATGCTTAATTAATAGCATTCATGAAGATAATTAGCTATAGTCAGTACAAGAAACCATGTAAGTAGGAATATCCTGTTTCTGTATCACTAAAATTTTAGTTGATTTTTTTTTTTTGAGTTATCTTTAATTTAAAAATATCTATGTTTGTTTGGCTGGGAAATTTTTTCTACCTGATACCAAACTGGCCAGTTTATCACTGTACCCGTTAAATTGGCTGTTTTTGAAAAAATCTAGTTAGAGATAAGCAGATAACTTGGATTGTTTCTGATGTTTAACAAAATTACACAGGCCATGCACTCATATTTTTCAGGAATGAATTATATTTTTCAGAAATTTTTCAGGAATGAGTTTCCCCAAATAGGCCTTTTGAAGACATCAAGGTTTCTCAGAATTATTCAGCCACCCCCTTCTCAAATCTTCCCTCGAGCTATACTAGAGAAGGTGTTTATGCATTTAGAATTTATTTATTTACTTATTTTCTTAAAGATTTTATTTATTGATTCATGAGAGACATAGAAAGAGAGGCAGAGACACAGGCAGAGGGAGGAGAAGCAGGCGCCATGTAAGGAGCCTGATGTGGGACTCCATCCCAAGAATTCAGGATCACACCCTGAGCCAGAGGCTGCTCAATGGCTGAGCCATCCAGGTGCCCCTGCATTTAGAATTTAAAGGAGTTTGGAGAACATTACCAGCATAGGAAACAGAATAGCAGAGAAACCAACACAGAAACACCCAGAAAGATTACATTGTGCCTTGACAACGTAAGAAGTTCAGTTTATTAGCAACAGAGCTGTCAATAAAGGAAGTAAGGCTAAAATTTATATGAAAACATCTATTAGGGGCACTTGGGTGGCTCAGTTAGTTAAGCATCTCCCTTCAGCTCAGGTGATGATCCCAGGGTCCTGGGATTGAGCCCCGCATTGGGTTCCTTGCTCCGGGGAGCCTGTTTCTCTCTTTACCGCTGCCTGCTGCTCCCCTGCTGTACTTTCTTTCTCTGTCAAGTAGATAAATAAAACTTAAAAAAACCAAAAAACATGTATTAAAACAATCAAGAATTGTTTTTTTTAAAAAAAATTATTCATTTATTCATGAGAGAGACACACAGAGAGAGAGAGAGAGAGAGAGAGAGAGAGGCAGAGACACAGGCAGAGGGAGACGCAGGTTCCATTCAGGGAGCCCCATATGAGACTCTATCCCGGTTTTCCAGTATTATGCCCTGGACTGAAGGCCGCGCTAAACCACTGAGCCACCTGGGCTGCCCAAGAATTGATTTATGTGGGATTCAGGAGTTTTTTTGTTTTTATTTTTGTTTTTTGTTTTTGTTTTTTGTAAGATTTATTTATTTATTTTAGAGAGCACATATGTGTGAGCAAGGGGAAGGGCAGAGGGAGAGGGAGAATCTTCAAGCAGACTCCCTGCTGATCATGGATCCTGACAAGGGGCTCAATTACAGGATCCTGAGATCATGACCTGAGCCAAAATCAATATTTGGTCACCCAACCAACAGAGCCATCCAGGTGCCCCGGGAGCTATCTTTTCAGAGAAAATCACTCTACAAAATATTTCTGGGGTTTTAGACTTGCAAATGTAAGAAGAAAATGTGAGAAATTCCTCCTTCAGAATTAGTTTATTTGGAATTTTATCACCCAACAATTCTGTGAAAACTAAATAAACAAGTTAAGTATTCACATCTCTAAAATTTTACTTGTAAAAATGCATAATTCTTCCATTTGATTGTTGGATCTAAGGTTAAGAGGGAAAGTAGAGGGAAGATATCCTTGCAGACTCTTGGGAATTGGACAACCCATCTATGCCTCATTATTTGCTTGAGTCCTGTCTGGATTTCATGTTTCTATGAAATGAACAATTCAGTAAATCATGATAAAAGTAGTAGAACTGTTTTACCAGATTATTCTTGCAGTGGATTTTTCACATCAAAGCACAATTATATCTTTTAAAACGATTGCTTCCTCAGATACTCTAAAATTTTTTTTTCATAGGTAACTTTATGAGATGTATGGCAGAAAGACAAAGGGGTGGGGGTCATTGTCTGTCCAGACCTAACCAGTTCTTTTCCCTCTACCTTCATTTTGTCTGTGTCTAAGTAATACACAAATTTGCAGTCACAGTTTTGTGTTTTGCTTTTCTCCCATTTCTATTCTGTTATGCTGTATAATTTTCATAATTATAATTTTAATAGTTCAGTAGTCTGTTTAGTTTCATAATTTTTAACCATTTAAATGATTTTTAGACCTTAAGGTTTCTCTTAGGATTATAAATAACAGCATCTTTATGACGTTTTTTAGAATCCTTTGCTAACTGAAAGGTGTTTCTTGTCAAGCACACATGCTAACAAAGAAATTTACCTTTGAAATGGTTATGACCAGCATGAACTATTCTCTTACATTATAATGGAATTAAAAGTTGATAATTTGCAGATTTAAGTATGCTATATAGGTCATGAGAAAAATGATTTTGTTTGGGCAGTAACAGAACCAGGAGTTCTCACTCTTGAGTGTGCATCAGAGTTTTGGAGAACTCCACCTCAATCAAAAGGTTCTGATCCAGTAGGTCTCAGATGTGGCTTGAGAATTTACATTTCTAACAAATTCCTAATGATGCTGATGCTGTTAGCTTAGGATCAGACTAGTGGTTTAGACTAGTACAGACTAGTGCTTTAGGTTGAGACAACTACTGGTTTAGACTAGTACTGTCCAATAGAATTTTCTGGGATGATGGACATGTTCTATATATCTACATCCAGTATGGTAACCACCAGCTGTATATGATAACTGAGCTCTTGGTATGTGGCTGGTGCAACCAAATAACTGAATTTTAAATTTTGCTTAATTTTCATTAATTTAAATTTAAACAGCTGCATGCTTGTGGCAGGTGGCTACCGTATTGGACAGCAGCGGTCTGGCCATGATTGCTCATTAGAATCAGCTGGGGTGCCTTAAACAGATGCCTGGGTCCTACCCTTGGAGCTTCTGGCTGAATTGGGCTGTAATACACCTTAGGTATTGAGATTTTTAAGTGCCTTTCAGATGTCCCAGTAACGATCATTGTTCAACTCATTGCCCCCAAACTTAGTGGTTTCTAAAATAACCATTTTCTTATGTTCATGGATTCTGTGGGTCAGGAATTCAGGCAGAGCAAAGCAGGTATGACGTATCTGTTCCACAAGTCTGGGACCTCATCTTTGAAGACTAGAAGTCTGAGGGTTTAGACATCTGAAGGTTTGCCTGGGTTGAGTGTCCAAGGTGGTTAACTCACACGGTTGGCAGTTGATTCTCGTGTGTAGCCAAGATTGAGAATGACTGGTCCAGTTTAATAAATCAGATTTGATAGCCCAAGTGTCACACCTTGTCCCTTGGTTGGTTTATTTTGCCACTTTGATTGTGATCATGTACTCACAACTATTAACTCTCTGAAAATTAATGTAGGAAAGCTCATAAAATTGGCCTACGTATTTACCTTATTAAGGTAATTTATGGAACTTTCATAGGACTTTCCTGTGCCAAGGGTATATATTACTGTGAACATAAAGTCTCATAAAGCTAAATAAATTCTCTCCCATTAAGAAGAAAAGAAAGAAAAAAAAAATGCCTCCTACTCCCTAGCCAGGTGTGTTTAATAAAAATGCCTCTCCTGATTCGTTTTTTCTTGAATTCCGGCAGCAGGGGAAGGAATTACCTAAGTTATCTAGATGCAGAGTACTTGCCTCCTGCCTATCCTTTGCCTAGATGCTGACTTCTTGGGAAGCACGGGCTCCTCAGCTTTCGAGTGGCCTGTGGGCCACAGTTCCTGCTTATAGGGCCGGTCACGGTGCAGCCCTTCAGCTTCAGCTCCTGTACAGTCGCGGGGCCTGGGGGCCCCGTGTATATGGAGGGTCAGCATGGCGGGATGAACTGGCAGTCGAAATGCTGTCTGGTTCTGCCGCTAACTTGGCATATATCCCTGAGCTAGCCATCAGGCCTTTTCCATCTGAATTCCTACATCTGTATAATGGAGGGCTAGACAAGGTAATCTTAAAATTTTTTGAGGCCTAAGATTCAGATTTATCCCACCTGTACTTAATATGTAGCGTTGAGTCAAACAGGGTAAGTAGGTAAGATTAATAGGAGCTTTGTAACTTGCTTCTCGGAGCGTCAGGAAAACCGGGGTGGGCAGGGCTGGTGTTCTCGACAGGCTCTGTTTGCCTGCAGTAGCTGATGCAAGAATTGAAGGTGTCGAGTGAAATAAGACAGCCACTTGCTCTTGCGCTCTGAAGTCGTTACCAGCTAGCAGAGGAGCCTGGGTCCCTTACAGACATTCTCCATGCCTCCTGCCTCAGCTGGGGCAGCAGCACATATAGAGCAGTATGCGTGGGCCGGGATGGTCGATCATCTGATTTGGACTTTTCGATTAGTTTTCATCTTGTACAGTTGGGGTTTCTTGGGGAAGCAGTGTTTTTTTTTAAGCTGTTCCTTGCAGTCATGCAGCTGTTTTATGCAATAAGCGTCTATATACCGGGGTGTAGAAATGACATTACCAGAAATGTTTGCTTCAAGTGTCCTTGGGCAGCTTATTTTTGTTTCTTAGGGTTCTATTAGAACCCTACCAAACTGTGATTGATCCTCATTATTTCCTGTCTTCCACTGTGGGACCAGCTCTGGTTAGTGTGTGTGTGTACGTATTTGCCCTCTGGTTTGTGCTTTCCTAACATTTCTTTTATTTTTTTTGATTATTTTTAAGATAATTTATTTATTCATGAGAGACACAGAGAGAGGCAGAGACAGAGGCGGAGGGAGAAGCAGGCTCCCTGTGGAGAACCTGATGTGGGACTCGATCCCAGGACCTGGGATCATGCCCTGAGCCAAAGGCAGACGCTCAATCACTGAGCCACCCAGGTGTCCCTCCTGGCGTTTCTTTTAAAAGCAAAGTGGAGGTATCGATTCTGGGCGGCCCTTTGGTGTCTGGTCTGTAGGTGTGATGAGCTTTGCTGCTGTAAGAAGCAGTGTGAGGAAAGCATCTGTGTGCCATTCCCTTGGCGGAAGAAGTTTGGAGTCTTTTTTTTTTTTTTTTTTTTAAGACAGGGAACAGGAAGGAAGCCTTTGAGGAAAGGGAAGCTTTACTTTTTGCTGTTAGCTCTTTGTGTTGTCTTGAAGAGACACTCCCTAGATTGTACTTCCACCACCAAGAACCACAGATATTCCTGTATCTCAAGCTGGGAGCCTCAGAGGAAAAGGGACATACAGAAGGGACACAATGGTGACACTCACAGACATTGCAGTACTAGTACCAAGTAGTTTTATCCCAAATTTTGGAAGGGCACAGTGAACACACATATAGTTTGTTGAACAGATTAATGAACCTTTTAACAGACTTACATTCTGTGGTTTAATAAAGCAAGTCTTCAGAATTGATGCTTTGTGTGCCTACCTATGTATTATCCCAGCTAAACAGAGAATGTGTAAAGATTTACAGGCTGAACCTCCAGTTGAAACTGCCCTTTTTAAATTGGATAACAAACTGTTAGGATTTTTTGTTTTGTTTTGTCGTTTTGTTCTCTATCTTGAACTTCTATTTATATATTTAATTAAAGTTTAGAATTCACTATACAAATTGTAACGGAATAGTTCCGTTACTACATTGAGAAAGATCCTTAAAATTACTTGTTTCAAGGGTAATGTTTTGAGTAAGTAGGGAGGAGCATGGTCGGGCAAGCTATCAAGATAATGGTGTTAAATTTGAGCAACCCTATCCAATTTGAAACATCTGCTTTTTTGATCTAGAGTTACAGTACAAATAGGTAGTATTAGCATGGCAACATCACTAAGTATTTTTGAAGCCTTGAAGTATTGCTGGCTTTGATAGTTAGAATAATATTCCTCTCTTGAGGATGACAGCTTAGTCTGTGCTTTTATGATGAATTATGCAGTGGAAATAATTTTCCAAAATTGCTGGTCCTGCACTGTACTCCTAAGGGACTTTTTTTTTTTGGTTTTGTTTTATTTTTAAGTTCTCTAGCCAGGTTATTATTTAACTAGCTTTTTCAAAGAGTGACTTCTAGCTCTCCTTGCTCATTGGTTCCCAGACTTGAGAGCCAATTTTAAAAAGAAACCGTAGAAATAAGGGCACCTGGCTGGCTGAGTTGGTAGAGCATAGGGCTCTTGATCCTCGGGGTCATGAGTTCAAACCCCATGTTGGGCAGAGAGCTTACTTAAAAAAAAAAACAAAACAAAACAAAAATTAGGGGCAGCCCCGGGGTGGCTCAGCGGTTTAGCACCTGCCTTTGGCCCAGAGTGGGATCCTGGAGACCCGGGATCAAGTCCCACATCAGGCTCCCTGCATGGAGCCTGCTTCTCCTCTGCCTGTGTCTCTGCCTCTCTCTCTCTCTCTCTCTCTCAAGAATAAATAAATAAAATCTTAAAAAAAAAGTAAATTAAAAAAATTGTGATAAAGAGCTTCTAACTTCTTTTAAATGTGCCAAGCAAGCACGCTAAAACAAAAACACTGCGTCTTGATATTTCATTTAATAAAATAAACCTCTTAACAACAGAAGGAAGGACATAATTAGCATTTAAACATGGGCTAAATTTAGTTTTGTAAAATACTCAGCACATTGTTAACTTTCTCCTTTCCTGGGAATTGATGGAAACATTACCACATGTCACCTGTAGACTGTGACATGCATTTCAATGACCCTGGTGTCTGTGATGTCTAGTAGGACATCACCTATTATATTATGATTGTGAGCATCTTTGCCACCTTTAATCCTAAAAGCCAAAGCACATACTATGAATGTTAAAGGAGTTTTGTCTTTTAAAAATTGAACAAAGTGGGGCGCTGGGGTGGCTCAGTCTTTTAAGTGTACAACTCTTGATTTTTTGGCTCAGTTAATGACCTCAGGGTGGTGGGATCAACCCCATGTAGGGCTCTGCACTCCGTGCAGAGCCTGCTTGAAATCCTCTTTCCCTGTGCCCCTTCCCCCCCCCGCTCTCTTTCTCTCAAATAAATAAATCTTTAAAAAAATTGAACAAAGCATCCTCTTTATTTGTATATATCATTGCATTTTTGGAATGGTACAGGAAACATCTTTGCTTTTGTAGTTTGGTGGGTTGAAATAAATTTATCAATCTAGGTAAAAGTTAGTTTAAACAGAGTTTAAAATTTCATAAGTATGGTAAATTACCTCATATCTGAGCCAGAGCCTTTATGCTCAAGGAAGGGAAATCTTTTATTTGCCGTCTGCAGTGTTTCTGTGGCCATTAGTTGGGTATAAACAACGAAGCATCGTGACAGAATGGTGTAGTGGCCAAGAGCCCCTTTGGGGGACTTTGGAGGCTAGTTGCTTGCATGTGAGTCACTTACTGGCCATGAAATGTTGGGCGAGTCCCTTAACCCTCATGCCTTGGTTTCCTCATTCATAAAATGGAAATAGTGAGAGTGCAGACATTGTAGGGCTTTGGGGATTAGCACCATGCTTGGCACATAGCACATGCTAACTGTAGATAATTTTATTATTTTTATTACTGTGGGACACTCAATGCTCATTGACCTGGGTTTTATTTATTTTTTTTAAAGATAGATTTATTTATTTATTTGTTTGTTTGTTTGTTTTAGGGAGGGTCAGAGGGAGAGAGTCTCAAGTGAGCTCTGTACTCAGTGGGGCTGATCCCATGGCCTTGAGATCATGAGCTGAGCCGAAACCAAGCAGTTGGATGCTCAACCTACTAGCCACCCAGGCACTCCCAATATGGGTTTTGTTTCTAATCTTCTTACTCATTCCAAGTTTAATAAATGTTTTTTTTTTAACATTCATAAAACAGCAATTAAAGTAGGAAACTTTACCATTCCCATTCTTCTTTTAAAAAAATATTTAATTTATTTATTTAGAGTTGGAAGGAGAGGCAGAGAAGAGAGAGAACCTTAAGCAGGCTCCATGTCCAACTTGGAGCCCTGTAAGGGCTTGATCTCATGATCTGATGAGATCATGACCTGAGCTGGAATCAAGTGTCTCGGACACTTAACTGACTGAGCCACCCAGATGCCATGAAAACCTTACAGTTCTTTTAAGTATTATAACGTTTCTTGTTACTTTTGATTGAAATCTCTATACTTTTGTCTTTGCAATGATTATGGGCCTATATGTCTGTGTTCTAGTTATTGGATGCTGGTCATTATTACCTTAGACACAGCATGATCTCAGAAAGTGTCTATTGTGCTAGACTATATTTCTATTAATTGGATGTAATGAATGGTTAGTAGATAGACTTTATTTAGTGTAGGGGATTTATAGACGGCTAGTACTCCCTAGACATAAACTGACTTCTGAGGAAATCACTCTGAAGGTACTGAAACATCGTGTTCACTAATGTTGGGTTTCTGTGCTTCCATTTTTCTTCCTTGAGGCAACCACCTGTATTATTCCAGTCCCAGGCTGGTCACGTTTGTTCCAATGGTTTATTGGAGACACGGACTCATGGCCTCTCTATTAAAAATTCAAAATAAAGAAGTGTTTTTACTTATCTGTCTGGCTCTCAGGCACCTGTTAAGTGAGTGTATTTTATCCTTGGACTTATTTATTATAATCTTCTTGGTTTGGCTTTTTTTTTTGTTTTTTTGACACTCTAAAATTTGGAAAATATATTTGAGCTGTTTCCTAGAAATACCATACAGTAGTTTACTTTGAATTTACTGGTTGTTTTCTTAAATATATATATTTTAAAGATTTATGTATTTATTTGAGAGCGAGAGCACACAAGTGGGAGGGGCAGATGGAGACAGAGGGAGAGAATCCTCAAGCAGAATCCATGCTGAGCCCTGATTCCAACCCAGGTCTCGATCTCATGACCCTGAGATCACCACCTGAGCTGAAACCAAGATTTGGATGCTTAAATGACTGAGGCACCGAGGCACCCTGTTTCTTAAAATATTTTTCCAAAAAAATGTACCATGCAAATGTGTACCATGCATATATGGTGGCCCTTTTAACAAGGGAGCAATGCACGCCCTCAGAAATTTTGATCAGGTTATCCAGTTGTTTGCAGAAATACCCCAAAACTGAAGAGGAACAAAATGAAAAGTATTGATATTCTAAATACTTTGTATGTTTACTTGAAGGAACGTGGTGTGTGCGCTTGCTTTTCTCTTTGCTCTTGGTAGGCGTAGAACATCTGAGCCATTGTCTGGGCTTGGGAAGTGGGGAGGAGTGCGGGCTGTGTTTCTCCCATTGGCCTCTCCCTCCCCTCAGGGTGCTCTCTGAGTTCCCTGCTACCACCCCTTTGCTCCACCCCTGGAAGCAAAGAACTGGATGGGGCAGAGGAAGCAGGAGGAGTGCCAGCTTCGTGATGGCCTGGACTTCTCAGCCTTTCCCCCTAAAGCCATCTCAGTGATCTGGAGCCGCAGTGGGCCAAGTGGGAAAGCACAAAGCCAGGCTCCATGTGTCTCACTCTGGAGCTGGAATGTTTTAAAGTATCTGAGGGATGTATTAGATAAGCTGCAGTTTTAAATTGGAACAAAGCCTTTTACTTGATTAGTCAGCCTGGGTGATTAAACAGCTATTAAGCAGCATGTATCAGATCCTGTCAGAAAGTATCATTCCTGGTGTGACGCTGACCACAGAGGAACGTTTTTTGTTTCAGGATTCGGAGAGAGGAGATCTAATGACAGGGTGAAAGTAAATAGATTTCAGATCAGTTACATGCTTGCAGACCTTTGCCTGATTCCATTACCAGGTTGTTTGTTTGTTTGTTTTAATTAACTTGAATGCAGTCTTTGACTTAAATGTCTGTGGATCCTGGAAAGGCTTGGCTGTGGGTGGTGGCGACCAGCATCTCCTCCCTAAACCTTTCTCTTATTTGGTGAATTCTTTCTAGGGATGTTGGTGACTGGCTTTTATGATTGTTGAACCGAAATAGGTTATACTCATTTAAAAGCATTGAATCCATTCTCCTTATCATTCTGATGCCCTTCCTCCATCCATGTGGCCACAACCTGTTGCCCTGAATAATGGGAAAAAGAAATGTTGCAGAGGGCCAGCTTGTTCACATGTGTTAGCGAAGAGGGGCTGCTGGAAATGCAAGCCAACTGGTTCTTGATCTGAGAGCCTCTGGGAGCAGTGTGGTGTAGGGTAGGGAGGGGGAGAGGGGCCTGAAAACTCTTGTAAGAATCTGAAGTAGAAATTTGTTTGTTTGTTTGTTTATTTATTTATTTATTTATTTAAGATTTATTTATTTATTTATTTATGATAGACACAGAGAGAGAGAGAGAGAGAGAGGCAGAGACACAGGCAGAGGGAGAAGCAGGCTTCATGCCGGGGGGCTGATGCGGGACTTGATCCCTGGACTCCAGGATCGCCCCCTGGGCCAAAGGCAGGCGCCAAACCACTGAGCCACCCAGGGATTCCCCTGAAGTAGAAATTTAATCAAACCAAAGCTACCTCCCCTGGCACCTCCTTTATTGCACCAAGCCCCTGTGTAGAATGGGGCTGTTGGAGAGTACTTTTGTTTCTCGCAGGGTTTGTAGTACAGAACGCTTGCTGGCTGGAGCCTCGAAGTGTTGAGCATGATGCTTTCCTCACTGCTCGTCCCACTGGTGTCCTGGTGCCCTGGTGCCCTGGGCTTGTCCCACTGAGCCCTGGGCTCAGGCTGCCCTTCTGGGAGTGACATGAAGTTGAGAGAGGCTGTAGTTTAGGCTGAATTTCAGGGCCTGTAAATTGGGGAAAAATAATAACACATTTCTAGTTTTCTAAAGAGGTCTTTTTCATGAAAGCTCTTCAGTTGCTTGTGGCTTCTCTCCTGCAGAATGTGGCCCTGTAATACAGACTTCTAATTTTACAGCGGGGTATTACATCAGCACACAGAGCCACATGGCCCTGGAGTCATAATTGTGAATGTCCCTGCATGAGCATCGTTAGCGGGGGCAGAAGGCCTGGCTGGTGTGTGGCGCTGTCTGCTCTGGGGGCTGCTTTGGGGAGGCAAGTGGAGCTCTGGGGGCTGCTGTGGAGTCCCCAAGTGGAGACTGCCTAGCATCTCATATGCTCTGACTGGGGTTGGCAGACATATGCAAGCAGGGCCCCATGCCACTTTGCACCATGTTAGCAAATGATCATTGGGGTTTGTTATCTTCAGAACTTGGAGCACTTCTCATTTTGGCCAGGCTTCAGCCACAGCACTCTTCTGGAGTTTTGGGAGGGAACATGGCATTTTATTTTTTAATTAATTGTCCAGCCTTCCTTTTCTCCATTGGCAATTGAGGAGCTCCGTGGAAGGTGGACAGGAGATCGAGCCCATATAGGAATCATATGGGTAAGCCGCCTCCGCCCTAAAGGTCAGCTGATCCCCTTAGGAGGTGGGCAGAGCTGGACAGGCATTGAAGTCTGGGAAGAGCTGTTCCAAGGCTTTTGATCCTTCTCTAGTAGTTTCTGTAGTATTTTACAGGTTTGAGGCACAGCTTACTGTGAATGTTTTGTTGTGTGCATACATGTTTAATGTGTTTACTTGTTTACTTGCTTATCTTACTACAAGCGAAATGATAGTGGTAAACTGCCCTGTATTCTTTTACTATCAGTTCATTATGGTTCTGTGAGTTCAGTCACCGAGTGCTGGGTAAATTTTCTAAACACTTGAGCAGAGGATAATAGATAATAACCAACTCCATTCCTGAAGAGTGTGTGCTTTTGGCTTATTGCCCCTTCTAGACTGAACTTGAGGTAGAGGCCTGTGTCTTCGTTATTGATTCTCCCCTCTTCATTCCCCCCCCCCCCCCCCCCCCCCGCAGCAAGCACATGCCCTGTACGCAGTCCGTGTCCCTCTAGATGCTTTACGACTGGGTGCCATGAAAGATGTGGATATGCATTTTAGGGGAAGAGTTGTGCTTCGGTACATGAATGAATCTGTGGGTGGAATGTTTTTATTTCATCCTCAGGCTGTCACATCACTTGTGGTTCTACTGCTTCTGGTCTGGGACCTAGGAGACCTTTAATTTCTGTATTGGATTATTACATAATGATAGGCTCTGCACTGTTGTGTGGCTTTTTTGGATAATGGCAGTATGAATGTGGTTCCAGACCCTTACAACTTCAGCTCCTGTTGCCTTGGGCTGACAAGCAGAGGCTAGAGCTCTTAGTACTACTTCAGCAAAGACTGATCAGCCAAGGAGTCATGCAGACTTTGACAAAGTTCATTTTTATTTTAATTAATAAATTGGTTAATTATTAATTTTTAGATTTTATTTATTTGGCAGAGAGGGAGAGAGAGAGCACAAGCAGGGTAGTGGCTGAGGGAGAGGGAGAAGTAGACTCTGGTGAGCAGGGAGCCCAATGTGGGACTCAATCCTAGGATCCCAGGGGATCATGACCTGAGCTGAAGGCAGATGCACAACCGACTGAGCCACCCAGGTGCCCTGAAAGTTCACATTTTGAATGTCCTCTGGCTTCAACAGCGAGCTCTGTGCAGGTAACTAGTGAAAGAGAATACTGTCCTGGGCAAAATGATGACTTCTTATAGTGCCATAGCTGCTGTCTGCACGGGGCTGGTATGTGGTCCTAGACTTGGGTGGACACCTATACCACCCTGACTTAGTGAATCAGATTCTTGAGAAGTGTTGTGGAGTTTCCTACATTTGTCATGGAGAGAGGAGGGGAAGATACTGGAAAGTTGGCCACATACCTCTCTCCAGCCTCACCGGGAGTTGGGTACCTCTTAACCTGGGACAGCTCCGTGAGTGGCAAGGGCTGCTGGCCTGCTTACTCTTCTTTCTTCTGGTGGGTAGGGGAACTTCTTATTCTACGGTTGCTGAATGGAGCTTAGATTGATGCTGCATCTTCTGCTCACCCTCATGGCAGTTGTCATTTTTTTTTTTTTTTTTTAATTTTGAAGCATTTATATCAAATGAATGCTCCTAGGTAAGTCTGAACCCCAGGGATTCTGAGGATTGTGGGCAACTTGCAGCATGCACACAATGTCTAGAAATGCACGTTGGAGTGGAAGTCACATGAGAATGGTGTTCTACAGGGATGGCTTTGAATCTGTTTATATTTTTAAGTAAGCCATTACAGACTTTATTAAGTCTTTATGAAGACTATACAGACTTTATTAAATAAGCCATTACAGACTTTATTTAATAAGCACCTCATTAACACGTTACTTTTGATATATCTCCCAACAGTTATGAAACATTCATGAGTCATAGCTTCATGGCTGGGTCTGGTTGGTTCAGAAATCAGAGCAGGAAGACAGAAGAAGCTCAGTGGCTAACCATTTGAGAGCAGGAGCAAACCCCCTGCATTTTTACCTGCAGGGATTGAAAGAGGAGGGGCAGCTCAAATTGTTACCAGTAGCAACAGCTGGCTGGTGGATTAGTTCCTGACTGGAGGTTACCTGGCACCTCAGCTCCTGCAACCAGCAGTCTTCCAGAAAGGCTTCGGTTAGTTTCTCTGCCTCATACAAGTTTGGTTTTCCTGTCTTTGTGCAATTAAGTATGAGATGGACTCCTGTTAGCTTTCCTTATTCAAAGCACTTGTAAATTGACAACATAGCAGACACAACAGTTCAACTTTTATTATTATTATTTATAATCCAAGTGTCTGTGTGGCTGACTTTTTAGGGACTCAGAGCTGACTTTTGCATGGCACAGGCTTTCTTCCTGCAAGGCCAGTGAGAGGCATGTATCCTTCCTTCATTTCTTTTGGAAATCTCAAGTAACTTTTTAATATAGATTTTTTTTTTCTAATTAGAAAAAGTGGTGCTCAATCATTGTTAAATAACTTAGAAAATATGGGATATTAGAGATAAAGTAAAATTTTGCTCATCATTCTATGAATATCTTGATGCATTTCCCTTTTTCTGTGCATATTTCATACCCCTGGAGATGAAGAACTTATTTCTTTTTTTTTTTTCTTTTTTTTAAGAACTTATTTCTTAAGTGAAATCACAGCAGTTGCACGCTGCCTCTTGGCTGTACCACCATCTAAAAATTGAGAGCACTCAGCCCAGCAAAGCATCAGTCCAAGTCAGAGTTCTGGCTTTTGTTTTGTTTTATGTTTCGTTATCTTCCTTCATTGCAGTTTTTCTCTCCTTAGACTACTATTCCCCTGAGAAACTGTGCTCAGTATCAAAAAGAAATAGAATGCCAAGCCAAGTTACGTGCCATTGGAATATTTGGAATTTTCATTCCCTAATTGATGAAGCAGCATCAGGAGAACTAGGTCTGCTGTGTAGGCTCCTCAGGAGTCAATCTTGGCACCTGCACTTGGTAGCGGAGTGATCCTGAGCACACTGCTTAACCTCGCTGTGCCTCAATTTCCAGCTTGTATACAATAGATAAAGCACTTAGAATAACTTGTAGCGCTTGGTAAATAATAACTGTTAACTCTTTTGATTAGTGGATTATTATTATTATTAATGCAGTAGTCAGAACCACGAGGCAGAGGGAGAATGCTGAAGTATTGTGATGCCTAATAGTGATGAAATCAACCAGACCAATGATTTTTCGAAATGATCTGATGGAAAGGATGCATGTAGTCAAGCGCATCCTCGCCTGATCTGTGTTGAAATAATCAGGCTTTGTGGTGTATTTGGATGAGCTCTGTAGCTACTTTCTATCCACACTCCTTTCTAGTGCATGCTCAAATTGTCACATCGTGACCAGTGCTCATCTTAATTGTGTTTTCTCAGCCACTCTTCAGAACTTTGAAGTGGACTTGCTCACTAGCAAAAAATGTTTCAGAATAAGGAATACTTACTGTTTCAGGATATAACTCCATTCAGTGGAAAAGAACATTAGCGACAAATTAAATGCTAATAGGTGCACTGAGGCATTTCTGATGAGTACTAAAGTTAAGTCACTTTGAAGGTGGAATTAAAGATACAGACACATTTTTTTATGAGTTGACATTGATCATTTTCCTTTTAACCGTATCTTTCTCCTACTACCTACCTATTGGAAAATTTATAGCCCCAATCTAATACTACTTCTACATGCTCCTCAAAATGTAATTATTCCTTAATTTAAAATTATGACTAAAGTTAGTGTGTTATCTGTCACCACGAAGATCAATCTCAAGTAAAACAACAAGGGTAATACCGACCGTGGTAATAAAGGTGCTGGATTAAGTCACAGGATTTAACATCACAGATGTCTTCAGTGGCTGTGCTTTGAAAGCCTCTCACTAATGAAGCACAGTTAAATTACTTTGTTTTGAGTCACTTGTAATCATTTTGTTTTCCTTCCTGCTTCTAAAAAGAGAATGGAACTTTTGACTCAGTAAAAGCAATGTGAAATTCTGTAAGAACCCGAGAACCAGCTTCTATGTCTGAACTCCGAGTTTCTCTCCAAAATTGTTGGAATAGGGGCTTAAGGAGATTTGAATCAAATAGAACAAAAGTCTTACTCTTCCCCATCTATGATTTTAAATATTTAGATACTCTTCTCAGATTGTTAAGGTTTAGATGGTTTGCATGGCTAGCCTTTCTGGAAACATTTTTTAATCACCTAATGAAATTTGCAGACGCACCATATCTAGAGATGAAATGTGACTGAAAGTAAGAACTATTAGGAAGAATTAATCAGTGGAGACATGTGAGCCACCTTTGATTTTTTTCATGCCTTTCAGAATTCTAAAAACAGTTATCTGGGATAAAATCAAGCCAACTTTGAAGCTTCACAGATGGCAGTAACCTAAGCCCATGAAGAACTTGCCAGACTAGTATCATTTTTGTCTAATTTTGCATGTTATTAACACACACAAAAAAAATCCAACCCCATAAACTTCTGGGTTTCTTTTCAAGAAAACAGCATTGGTATATAATTTGACAGAATTACACTTATATTTTCTTTTGTTCTTTTCCACTTATATTTTCACTTTTTGGTATAACTGAAATTTTCCACTATTTTTATGAATTTGATTTGCTTGTCTTTAATGATTGCATTCAGTACTTTTTATTTTTCTTTCTTTCTTTCTTTCTTTCTTTCTTTCTTTCTTTCTTTCTCTTTCTTTTCTTTTTTCTTTTCTTTTCTTTTTTTTTCTTTTTCTATGTTTGAGGTAATAGGGAATAAGGTTTCCTGGTGTCAACTTCTAAGAACCAAAGACCAGATTTATTAAAACATCTTTTTAGGCCAATGAATGATCATAGCTTCTAAAAAGGAGACACATTTTCATTTTGTGTACAATTTGAAAGTATGGGTTTTAAGTGCAGTGGCTTCACAATATGAATATCTAAAGAGACAGAAGAGTGTTACTGGAGCTGATTTTACCCCAAACTGAATAATTGGTTCCTAGATGATATTCTTTCAAATCAGCTTTAGTGAGGTATTATTTACCTACAACAAAATGCACCCAAGGCAGCAATAGTCAAAGTTGTTCATTTTGGAGTTAATGTGGAAGTTTAATAAATGTGATTGAAAATGATCCATCCTGCCTAAAGTTGCTGTTTTATGTCCTCTCTTTTTCAGGCAGGATAGATCTCTACTTGCTGGGGAGAAAGCAATCAGTATAGAAGGTGTTGAGATCCATCTTATTTTGGGGTTGTTTGCAGTGACTGCCTGTTTCTAGCCAACTTATTTTTCTTAAGAGTTTCTTTCCTGTGGGGCACCTGGGTGGCTCTATCAGTTAAGCGTCCAGCTCTTGATTTTGGCTCAGGTCGTGGTCTCAGGGTCATGAGGTCGGGCTCTGCGCTCAGAGGAGATTCTGCTTGAGATTCTCTTTCTCTCCTTCTCCCCACTATGCTCTCTTTCTCTCAAATAAGTAATAAATAAATCTTTAAGAAAAAAAAATTTCTCTCCTGCTTTCCAACTTTTAATTCCTATGTGTTCATTTGGAGAAACACATGGTATTCCAAGACTTTTCTTTTTGGTGGCAATTGAATATTTTATACTCTTTTTGCATTGCAGCCCCCAAACCTGATGTAGCTCAATTACTAAAGAGCCATTTGCAAATGTACATACAGTATATGGGTGTTTTGTATGGGTATGGCTGAGTTTTCCATGTAGGCCCTATAAACATAAATTAGAATGTCTCTAGAAGATACAGAAGTTCTCATGAAGCTTCAGGTCTCATGTCAGTTTTGCTTGTTATTGTATACCTAGCATGAAGGCTTATAGTAAACACTGAAAATGTGGTCAGACTTGTGACTTGTATATAAGTTAAACAACATAGCAATTTTTTATTTAGAAATAAATGAGAGAGACAGATCATCAGAGACTTAACTATAGGAAACAAACTGAGGGTTGCTGGAAGGGAGGGGGTGGGGGGTGAGGTAACTGGATGATGGGCATTAAGGAGAGCGTGTGATGTTATGCAATGGATGAATTACTGAACTCTACATCTGATACTAATGATATACTATATGTTAACTAATTGAATTTAAATAAAATAAGTTAAAAAAAGAAATAAATGACAAATATTAGCATTGCCCAAATAATTTTATAATTTGGTTTTTGTACATTCATGAAAATGGTGGATGAAAGTCAATTTAGTGTTCGGATGAATTGAAGAGTAGATTAGATGGAATAAATGAAATTAAAGTACAAGAATAAATTATATGCCAGGCTTGGGGCACCTGGGTGGCTCAGTTGTTTGAGCATCCATCCGACTCTTTATTTTGGCTCAGGTCAAGATCCTAGGGTCATGCAGTTGAACTCTGCATTGGGCTTTGTGCTGGGCATGGAACCTGCTTAAGATTCTCTGCCTCTGCCCCTTCCCCCTGTGCATACACACTCCCTCAAATAAATAAGTAAATAAATCTAAAAAAAAAAAAAAAGAATGAATTATATACTAGGCTTAATCAAGACTATCACATTATACATTCAAGGTGAAGAAGAAGAAATTGAGCAACATTGTCCAATTTGAAATCTAAGGATAATTGGTGGGAAAAAGTAAATTACCGTTAGAATCACCGAATTGTAGTCTTTGCATCTTAAAATTCAAATAACAGCTGTACTACATTTATAGAGAATAGTTTTTACTATTTATAGCTTGAGAACTGATGTTATAAGCAACAAACTATGTATTGAGATATTTATAGATATTTTACTTAACAATTTCAGATACTCAGAAGTCTGTTGCATCTGGTTTTCACCAGATACAGCATTAGATGCATGCTATACAGAACACCCCATGCACATGTAGGTATTATTCAAGAGCAAATTGCAAGAAACATTCCTGCTGAAAGGAATGGTGGGCCAGAGATACAAGTTTTCAGGGAGGAGTTTTTGCAAGCCACTTTAGTATCTTTTGAGGAATTTAAGTTAATTTGATGATCATCTGGAGATAGTAGAAGAAATTAATGTCGCCAAAGACAAATTACAGTTGATTAGAATAGCTGGTGATTTTTCTTTGGTAAAATCCCTCATTCTGCATAAGGTATGTTTGTAACAAGATTAATGGCTTGTAGAGGCAGGTGTCTATTCCCGTGTCAGGTTATCAGACAGAAGGCTGCTTCAGTAGGATAGTTGGTGATAGTTTTTATAGACAATTCACTACTGAAAATGTTCTCTGGATGGTTCTTGGAGGAAGACTGGCCCAGGACTCCAGAATAGCCTTTGAAAGTTTTTTGAAAAAGTGTATGAAGCCATTGAAATGGTGAGCTTCAGGAGAGTGTGAACTGGAGAAGACATCTGTCTAGCTGTTAGATACTCCTTACACATCGTGTCTTCGGATGTTGTGATAGCCCTAACATTACCTTCATTAACTGTTTCATTTAGGTAACTTGCCTCCCTTATTAGATGGTAGATTTTTTGCATATAAGATTGTGTCTTAAATTTCATGTTTCCAACTTGGCTGTTCTTAGAGTGCTAGGCACAAAGTAGGTGATGGATAAGACTTTACTAGTTAATTTAGAAAGTGAGGACCACAAGTAGGTGGTATTGACAGCTGCGTGGGTGATAGTCTCTGAAAGAGTGTGCACATGCTGGGTTTTCTGGGCTTTATTCACAACCGACCTGTTCTGAAGGGTAGTCTAGAGCAGTGGTTAAAGTCACAGACTCCAGAGCCAGTCCCAGCTTTTTCACATATTGCTGTGTGACCCTGGACAAGTTACCTGTCTTCTTCATGTCCACTTTTCTCATTTGTAAATGAAGGTAATAGTATCCATTTCAGAAGGATGTAAGGATTATATGAGTTCATATGTGAAGAGTGCGCAAGACAGTGCCTGGCACCAAACCTAATACAGCTTGCCTTGCTTGCCATCCATCCTCAAACTGCTAGACTATAAGATTTAAAGTAGTGCCTGCTTTTGAAAAAATATTGTGTTTATGATCTGGAAAATATGGCAGTCTTTTCAGGCAAACCTGTAGATGAGGATAGTAATCACTCTTAGTGGCATCATCTTTAAATATACATGACAGTGGTTGATGTGATGAATTAATTTGCATGTGCTTAAGCAATAATGTAGATATTTGAATACCAAGTTGGCATAAATTAGCTTGTACAGGTTATTGTACGGAAACAACCTGCATTGAGTTGGTATAACTCAATCCTCGGACTTTTTTTTTTTTTAAGATTTTATTTATTTATTCATGAGAGACACAGAAAGAGAGGCAGAGACACAGGCAGAGGGAGAAGTAGGCTCCTTGCAGGGAGCCCATTGTGGGACTCGATCCCATCTCCAGGGCCATGCCCTGGGCTGAAGGCTGCGCTAAACCATTGAGCCACCTGGGCTCCCCTAATCTTCGGACTTTTTAAGGAGTCACAATAAATAGAGAATTGCTAGCTTACAAACCTAACACACATTTTTTTTAAAAACTAATTTGAGTAGGGTGTGGAGCCCAACGTAGGACTCAGACTCATGACCCTGAGATCAAGACCTGAGCTGATATCAAAGTCAAGACATTTAACTGACCGAGGCACCGCTAATACACATCTTCTTTGATTTAATAGACCATGACTTGTTTTTCTTAGCTCTTATCACATCCAAATAGACCAATCATTAAGAGTAGTTCCATTGGTGTACAGGAGTAAGATACATTTCAATCTAGAAATGGCTACTTCTTGTGTTACAGGTAGGGTAGTGAATGCATGTTGCTATGTAGTGCCCAAGAAAAGCACTTTTTCAAGTATATTTGTGAAAATTATACGGTAGATTTTATTTATTGTATATATAATTTGTTTTTTTTTTTTTTTTTAAGTTTTTACTTATTTATTCATGAGAACCAGAGAGAGAGAGAGGCACAGACACAGGCAGTGGAAAAAGCAGGCTCCATGCGGGGAGCCCGATGTGGGACTCGATCCCAGGACTCCAGGATCACGCCCTGGGCCGAAGGCAGGCACTCAACCGCTAAGCCACCCAGGTGTCCCTGTATATATAATTTGTTAAGTGAGGTCCAGTTTGGTGTGAGAGGGAGGAAATCCCCATGAAACTTTGCCCTGTCATTTACTCAGCCGAGTACTTCAGAAATGAAAGAAAGCAAAGTGGCTGTTCATTGAATCGATAGAATAGATTCATTGTTGTTATGTTTAAGGAAACACAGGTGGAACCGTGGTTCTGGGTGCTAGTCCTGGCTCTGCTACTAATTGAAAGACCCTGGGCAAGTAACTTAACATCTGCAGAAACAGTCCCTGTTTGTAAATTGAGGAGGTTGGACTAGATCCTACCTAAGGCTTCTTGTAGCTCTCATGTTCAATGAGTATGAATTTAAAGAATTATGTGGAAGGCCTTGTAAAAATGTATGTAATAGGCAGGTGAGCTTTGGTCATGAACCAATATAATTCTCCTGTTGTAAAAATGTATCAAGTATAATATAAGATATAATATTGAAAAGAATGCAAAATCAGGTAATTAGAATGAAAGCTAAGGAAAATTTTCCTGTGGACATGTAAAACTATATTTTAAATTATGCTGACTCTTGTACTTAAAGTGGAATACTGGTAGCAGACTTAGTATAAGCTGCATTTGTTGGACAACTGTCTTTAAGGAATGAAGGGATCTCTGAATAGCTTAGGACCTCTTCCATCCCCCACAGAAGGACAGAGATGTAGTCCTTGAACCATAGGAGTTTATTACCTGTTCAAAAATGCTGATATGACTAATTGTTTAGTTTTCTAGGAATTTTTGCAATTTTAATTAAGTGATGGCTCTCACAGAGTGGCTTTTAAGATTTTTAAAAAAGATTTTACTTATTTGTTTATTTGACAGCGTGCGCAAGCAGGGGGAGAAGCAGAAGGAGAAGCAGGTTCCCCACCTAGCAGGGAGCCCGATGTGGGGCTCCATCCCAGGACCCTGGGATCATGACCTGAGCCAAAGGCAGATACTCAACTAACTGGGCCACCCAGGTGCCCTGCTTTAATTTAAAAACTTTTATTGTTACTATTTTTCCTCTTGGTTATTCAGAGAATAAATTATAAAAAACAAGTAACACCTTCCTTCCTTTTAACTTCTGAAGGGCCAGGCACTTTTGAAAGTTGGGGTGTATCCTTTGAGAAAGAAAGAGAATATGGGTGTATATTCAGGCACCTGTGTCTATGTGTATATGCATGTAATTGTATAAATATAAAATCTATGAACTGTTCTTTAGGCTGTCTTTGTTTTTTAGAAAGAGCAGAAGAGGAGGAAGAGGAGAGAGAGAGAGAGAATGAGAGAGAATCTCAAGCAGACTCTCCACTGAGCGCAGAGCCTAACATGGGGCTTGATCTCATGACCTGAGCCAAACCAAGTCAGTCACTTAACCACCTGAGCCACCCAGGCACCTTGGGCTGCTTTGTAATTTAGGATAGTGCTTTCCTTTCCCTGCACATGTGGCTACCTCATTCTTTTAAACTGTATTTCATTATACTGATTAATGGTTATTCACTCAATCCTCTAGTGAAGGATATACATGGATAATTTTTTGCTTTAACATTATTCCAGTGAGCATCATCGTATATTCATCTTTGCTTTTTTTTCTTTTTTTTTTCATCTTAGCTTTATAAATGTTTAATATTAAGTTTTTGAAGTAGAAGCCTACCTAGGAAGGGGACATTTAAATTTCTATTTTAATTAGATTTCTAAAATTTTATTTTTAAGTCATCTCTACACTTAACATGGGGCTTGAACTTAGAACCCTGAGATCAAGAGTTTTATGCTCTACCAACTGAGCCAGCATGGCGCTCCTAAACTTTTAAATACAAACTACCAAATTGCTTCTAGAAAAGTTGTACATAAAAATATTTTTGGAAGTCTAAAAAAAATTTTTTTTGAGAGAAGATTTGATGAAAATGAGGCTCTATATATTTAAACAACCACTGATGAATGGATAAATAAACTGTGGCATATCCGCACAATGGAATGTCATTTGGCAATAAAAAGGAATGAAGTGCTGACGCATGCTACCACATGGATGAACCTTGAAAACATGGTACTAAGGGAGAGAAGCCAGTTATCAAGAATCATATATTGTATGATTCGGTTATATAAGATGTTCAGAACAGACACGTCCACAGAGAAAGAAAGCAGGTGGTTGCCTTGGCTCAGAGGTGGAGTGGGGCGGGGGGGCACGATTTGTGGAAAAATGGAAAGTGACTTGGGAATGGTTTCCTTTTGGGGTGTTGAGAACGTTCTGCAATAAATTGCGGTGATAATGGTACAATTCTATGAATATACTAAAAACCATTGAATTGTACCCTTTGAATGGGGGAGATTATCTGGTGTAGGGATTATATTTTCATATAACCATTCTAAGAAAAAAAATGAAGTGGGGTAAATCACATCAGATAGACAGCTCCTTAAGAGTGGGTTCATGTGGGATCCCTGGGTGGCGCAGCGGTTTAGCGCCTGCCTTTGGCTCAGGGCGCGATCCTGGAGACCCAGGATCGAATCCCACGTCAGGCTCCCGGTGCATGGAGCCTGCTTCTCCCTCTGCCTGTGTCTCTGCCTCTCTCTCTCTCTCTGTGTAACTATCATAAATAAATAAAAATTAAAAAAAAAAAAGAGTGGGTTCATGAGATCCCAAATGTTTTATTCACAGATGATAGTATTGTATTCTTTTAAGGAATTCTTTCAAAAAATTTAAAATTAAGAAAACTTTTAAAGAGTCCTTCAGGAATTAGAGGTTTTTCCTCGTGAGTTGGTTAAGGGATATTTCTGATCCTTCAAGTATTTTTTAAAGTTTTTATTTACATTTGCTTAGGCATGATTAAAAGTATATTTAAGGATTATTAGATAAATAAAGGTAAAATCCTAAGATTGTTGCTTTGTAATTTTGTCAGATGCTCAACTGTTGAATAAATGATGCTTTTGTTAAAATTCCAATGGGGCACTCATCCAGAAACCAGTGTATAAGAAAGGAATGTGTGTTTGCGTACTTAGGTTCCATTATCTGCTGGTTCTGAAGAGTGTAAGATGGTAAATTTGACCAGTGAAATCCATAATTACAGTGCTTTATTGGGTAATCCATTAATAAGTTATTCTATAATAGCACATGTATTTGGGTAATTATATTTTAATCTTCTGTATCAGAGATAAAATTTGCACTCAGATTTGCTCAAATCCCCTCTGGTTTGTTAGAATTGAATCAGATTGCTCTCAACTCTACTTTTCCTTACATTTTAGCAGGCAGAGATTTGTAATTTTGTATTTACAGAGATCAACAGAAAAAATCAGATTCCCCCCCACACTCTGAGATTCTGCCAGATGTAATTTACATTTGAACAAGGATTTACAAAAGAACAAGGATTACGTTAAACAATTAGAGCAGTATGCTACAGACTATATCCTAGAAAAACTATTTAGGTCAATAGTTTTTGTTTTCAACAGACTCTTGCATTGTGACTGCCCAGCAAATTGGTTGTAATTAATAATTGTCTGAGTGCAAGTCTTTGTTTAGGAAGAAGGGAGCTACTAAAATAAGTTCATGACTGCATTTTGCAGGAATGTGTGATGTTAGGTAATCAGTGAATTTTATTAATATAACACCCATTTAATTATTATTTTTAAAGTCCACCAGTAGTGTGTTTATCATCTCTTAACTGTGTTTAGCTTTGGACTCTTAGTTTATCATTCTTTAGGCATAAAACCTTGTGACCCTTTTTTTTCTACCTTAAACGAAGTATTATGATGATCTCTGTAGTGCAGAGCATTTTAAACTTCGGTCAGTGAACCCCTTGAAATTAAACCTAAGATAATGTGTTTGTGGATTGCATGTGTAGTTTCCAAGGGTGAGAGTTCGTATCTTTGATCAAAATTTCAGACCTATCCACAACTCTACAAAATTAAGAACACTGACGTATATTTTATGGTTGTATTTAGAAGCATGTTTTTCTTTCTGTAACTGCTTTCCCTCCTTAGGAGACCTGCACTGACAACAAAGTACTTTTAGGGACCTGCATACAGCCAGGGTCTCCAGTTGTCGATACAGGGTCTCACATTTGTCTATACTGAAGTGCAGAAATACCTCAGCAGCTGCCCATTATTTCTCTAATCACTCAGTCATCAGAATTAAAATGTTGTGGGTGGCTTTACTTCATAGCAGGAAGGCTTTTGTGGTTATTATAATAAACATTAAGCAGAACCTTCCCCAAAGCCATTGGTCACATGCTTTGTCTCACCAGTAATTAACTTATCAATGAGCTATGGGACACTGCGTGACTTTTTTGTAAAAGATTTCTACAATGGCAAATGAGGGCATGATAAATTTTTCTGTGGAAACTGCCATTTTGACCCAGCAGAGGCTAATGTAAATTTCTAATGAGCTATGATGTATGGCAGTAGGTGGGTTTCAGCATCTCCTTTGAGATGGCATACACTCTCCTGTCATTTGTTCTTGTGTATCCTTAAATCATGTTGTATATTGTACATTTGACTTCCGTGCTCATGTTGAATATAATATTGTAAAGCAAGGGGCTGTTCATCTATTATCTATTATAGATCATCTAGGGATCTATTAGAATGTGGATTTTGCTTTGTTTTTTAAAGAATTATTTATTTTAGAGAGAATGGGGGATCAAACGTAGGGGCAAAGGGAGAGTGGGAAAGAGACAGAATCTCAAGCAGACTCCTTGCTGAGCGTGGAGCCTGATACATGGTTTGATCCCACGGCCCTGAGATCATGACCTGAGCTGAAACCAAGAATTGGACGCTCAACTGAGTCACTCAGGTGCTGCATGGATTTTGCTTTATTTATTTTTTATTATTTTTTATTTTTTAAAGATTTTATTTATTTATTCATTAGAGACAGAGAGAGAGGCAGAGACACAGGCAGAGGGAGAAGCAGGCTCCATGCAGGGAGGGGGACTCGATCTTGGGTCTCCAGGACTATGCCCTGGGCTGAAGGTGGGCGCTAAACTGCTGAGCCATCCAGGGATCCCCTGGATTTTGGTTTAAATGAGCTAAATTCACTCTCTTGGGCAGCCCTTCTATTCTATAAAATATATTCTCAAATATGTGTCAGGTTTGGGAACAAAAACATTTCTCTTCAGTGTTCATGCAGCATAACTTACTTTGCTTTAGAAGACCTACAATGCTGAGGGAATGAATCTATTTGTGTCATTGTTTTCTGAAGTCGGGAGACATTTGGCTCTTTGTATTTCTTCTCCAACAGAAACAATATTCTTTTTAGACAGAAATGTGTAAATCTACAGCGTCCTCTCTCAAAGTGCCAGCACATTTGGTACCATAGGAAACCACTTTACTACTCAGTGACAGTTCATTTTAGCCATAACACTTTAATAATGAAGTCAAGCTTGCTCTGGTGCCTTCAGTGTTCTAGCACCTCTTGGTCTGAGGCCAGTGGTAGGGAGCAGGTAACTCAGGTATGTGATTCATTACAATTAAAAAAAATGATTTGAATAGGAAAAGGCATAAAAAGTATGTTCTCCATATCACATGGTATTTCCTATGCTGAGATTTTAGTTTCTCCTTGGGCAACTATTTTAATTTTGAAAAAAATGTGAAATTGCAAGAATAGCAGACTTCCAGATTTTAAATCTTTGCTGCATTTGCTTTACCATTATTATTAGTATGATATACTAATGCACAGTTTATTTTTTGAACAGCTTGAGAGCAGGTTGCATGTGTCACAGCCCTTTAGTCCTTAATACTTTTTAAAAATTCAATTAATTAACATATAGTGTACTGTTAGTTTCAGAGGTAGAGTGCAATGATTGACCAGTTGTGTATAACACCCAGTGCTCATTACATCATGTGCCCTCCTTAATGCCCATCAATCACCCAGTTTAGAGCTTAATACTCAAGGGCACATTTTTGACAAAAATAACAGAATTTAGGAAACTTAGCAAAATTTTGTAATTTTGAAGTTAAGGAAGAACCTGAAGCAAAACAAAGTAGTTAGGCCTAATTACTAATTGTTTAAAATTTTGCTAACATAAATTTGTTCTCTTTAGTTGATCCCTCTAAAACAGAACTATTTAAACTTCCTTTATTTACGATTTTTTGTAAACATTATAGGTGTAATAAGAGAGTCTATCATTTCTGTTTGGTTTTAGTGGTTATGAAGAACTTAGGTACCCTGTATCACCACCCACTTTGTACTTTTGAAGCTCCTTGTATAACTTTTTTTTTTTAAGATTTTATTCATTTATTTATTTTTGAGAGAGAGAAAGTGTGAGGGGAGGAGGAACAGAGGGTGAGGGACAAGCAGCCTCTCTGCTGAGCATGGGGCTGGACATGGGGCTGGATCCCATGACCCCAAGATCACAGTCTGAGCCAAAATCAAGAGTTGGAGGCTCAACTGACTAAGCCACCCAGATGCCCTTCCTTGTATGACTTTCTTAATTACATTCCTTTTCATTGGCCCAAAAGGTAATTACAGTTTTGAATTTTGTATATTTCTTTCCCTTAATTTTCTTTATAACTTAACTACATTTAATTTTATGTTTGTCTGATTTTGGTCTCTTTTGTAAATGGGATGATCCTCTTTGCACTTTTTCCTCCACTTTATTTGCCCAGCTTTTGAGGGAATAGCTTTATTAAGGTGCAATTTACATATAATACAGCTACCTATTTTAAGTGTACAGTATGATGGGATTTGGTAAATGTATACCATTGTGCAACCAGTGCTGCAGTTGACTGTTTTGACTCATTCGTCCATGTTGATCCGTGGAGCTGTGAGTTTATTCACTTTTGCTGTTGTATGGCATTCCACTGTATGGCTCTACTACAGTTTATCTTTCTGTTGATGGACATTTGGGTAGTTTCCAGGTTTGAGCTTTCATAAGCAATGCTGTTGTGCAAACTGGGATTGCTGGATGGTAGGATAGGTGCTTTTTTTTTTTTTTTTTTTTTTTAAGATTTTATTTATTTATTTGATAGAGCACAAGTAGGGGCAGCGGGAGAGGGAGAGGGAGAAGCAGCAGGATTCCCACTGAGCAGGGAGCTGGATTGCAGGACCTGAGCTGAAGGCAGATGCTTAACTGACTGAGCCATCTAGGCACCCAAGGATAGGTGTATATTAAACTTTACTATATATATGTAAAATTGTTTTCCAAGATGGTTATATCATCATCAGTGGTATATGATAATGGTACTACTTATAGTAATAATACTACTTAATATTATCAGATTTTAGAATTTTTATCAATTTTGAGCCTGTGAAATGCTATCTCAATTGTGATTTTAATTTGCATCTCATTCATAATAAAAATTTAACATATTTTCATTTATTTATTGGTTATTAATTTGCTTTTTTTTAATTAATTTGCTTTCTTTTAAAAAGTACCTGCTCATTTTTTGCCCATTTTGCTCATCTTTTTTTGCCTTTTTCTCATTGATTCCTAGGAGTTATTTACATACTATTGACTTACTCTTTTGTCATATGCAAATATCTTTTCCCAGTTGTGATTTCTCTTCTCAATTTTTATTTCTTTTGATTATAACAAGTTCTAGTTTTAAGAATATTCAAATCTAGGAGTGCCTGGCTGGCTCAGTTAGAAGAGTATGCAACTCTTGATCTCAAGGTCATGAGTTCAAGCCCCATGTTGGGTATAGAAATTACTAAAAAAAAATGAACTTAAAAAAAATACTATAATCTCCCCTTTACCTTTATATAAGGTTACTGTTTTCTTTCTTGTTTTAAAAAGATTTTTACTATCCAAAGGTCCTAAAAGTGCTGTCTTGTGTGCTTTCATTTTAAAGTTTTGCATTTCACATTTAAATCCTGGAAATTGATTTTTTAAAATATGGTATGAGGTAGGGATTCATTTTCCCTCTATGTAGATAATCTATTGCCCCAGCACTGTTTATTGATAGCATGGCCTTTCCCGCTGATCTGTGATACTAAGTCTGTCAAATCAGTTTTTCAGATAACTGAGAGTCATTTTCTGAGCTCTTGACTCTGTGTCAGTGTTCAGCTTGTCTAGTTGAGGCAGTATCACATCCTCCACATTACTCATCACTACAGGACTAGCTTCCCTGCTGGCTTCTGCTTCACGGGTAGCTCGGTTCTTCCTATAGATTTCTGTGTAGAACTGTCTAATGATTGCATTGCATATATATAGCTCAATGTGGAAAGAACTGATTTCATAGTGCTGAATTTTCTAACCCAAGAATATGGTATAACCTTTATTTTTTTCTTTAGTAGTAGAAATTTTAAATTTAGGAAGTCTTTATAAAGTTTTTACTCAGCTTTGATTAGATTTGTAATTTGTACTTAGTTTTTTTTCATTATCATAAGTGGTCTCTTTTAAAAAGCTTTTTATTGAAGTATATAATATGTGCATTTGTATGTATAAATGTGTGCTTGGTGAATTTTGAAACCAAACACCAGAACCCAGGTCAAAAACCAGAACTTAGGGGATCCCAGGGTGGCTCAGAGGTTTAGCGCCTGCCTTTGGCCCAGGGCACGGTCCTGGGGTCCCGGGATCGAGTGAGTCCCGTGTCAGGCTCCTGGTGTGGAGCCTGCTTCTCCCTTTGCCTGTGTCTCTGCCTCTCTCTCTCTATGTCTATCATGAATAAATAAATAAAATCTTAAAAACACAACAAAACAGAACTTAGCAGCTTCCTAGAAATCCTCCTCATGTTCCCTCTGCATTACTGCCTTTCTCAGGGGCTGGCATTGTCCTAACTTCCAAAGGCGGGGGTCAGTGAGCTGTAGCATATGCTTGCTTCTGTACCTGGCTTTGTTGGCTTACTGTTGCTTTTGTTATGTCTAATTTGTTGTAGAGTGTTCATTCTTATTACTTGACCTCGAGATGACTAGAGGGAGTCATTTTATTTACTTATTTATTTTTATTTTTTAAAGATTTTATTTACTCATGAGAGTCACAGAGAAAGGCAAAGACATAGGCAGAGGGAGAGGGAGAAGCAGGCTCCCCCTGGGGAGCCTGATGTGGGACTTGATCCCAGGACCCCAGAATCAGGACCTGAGCCAAAGGCAGATGCTCAACCCCTGAGCCACCGAGGTGCCCCTAAAGGGAGTCATTTTAAATTGCATTTTCTGAGTCTTTTTTGTGGTAGCTTCAAAATTCTGTTGGCTTTCATATATCCTGATTTTTATTGGCAGTTAACTGTGCTAAATTCTCATTAATTTTAGTATTTGTTTGCAGATTGTTTAGGACTTTGATGGTCTTATTGTTCGTAGATATTGATATTCTGGTTTTATTTTTTCCTGGCCTTTTTATTTTCATTTTTTAAAAAAGGATTTTATTTATTTATTTGTTTATTTGAAAAAGAGTGAGAGAGCAGAGGGAGAAGGATAAGCGGATTCCTTGCTGAGTGCAGAGCCTCAGTCAGGGACTGATCCTACAATCCTGAGATCGTGACCTGAGCTGCAACCAAGAGTCAGAAGTTCAACCGACTGTGCCACCCAGGTGCCCCATGCTTTCATTTCTTTTGATTGAAATAAGAAGCATAAAACAAGTCAGATGCAAAAATCATGGGATTATATATTTCATGGCTAAGTTAGGCTGGTTTTGTTTACTTTTTGGAAGTGGAATTGAACTAGAATTTCTAGTGTACTTTTTATGGCTCTGGAGTTTTGCTGCCTTCCAGTACCTGTGAAGTTTGGTAGGAATTAGACCTGGGGTACAGGTTACTTTGTCCTTGACCTTCAGTTCGTGAGTGTGAATCTCTTTTGTGTGGTCTTGACAAGCTGTCACAATTGGTTAATCTCTGCTTGGCCTGTCTGTTCATCTTGGATATCCAAAAGATGTAGGGTAGTAATTTTTGTTCTGGTGTATATATTTGTTGTTTAATTGAATGAAATTAGGTTTGTGGGCAGCCCGGGTGGCTCAGCGGTTTAGCACCGCCTTCGGCCCAGGGCATGATCCTGGAGACCCAGGGTTGAGTCCCGCGTCGGGCTCCCTGCATGGAGCCTGCTTCTCCCTCTCTCTCTCTCTCTCTCTTTCTCTCATGGATAAATAAATAAAATCTTGAAAAAAAAAAAAAAGAAATTAGGTTTGAGGCATATTGAACCCTGAAGGCAGTCATTCCACTCTTTTGGGTCTACATCTGAAGGACTTTAGTGTATATGCATCAGTTTGAAACTTCTCCCAAAAAGTGAGATTTTAAGAGAAAGTCAAAGTCCTAAAAAGTCTTGAATCACAAATCACCATGTGATTTCTCAGAAGATGACAGTAATAAAGACAGTGAAGCTTACTTGGGAAGTCAGGGAGTTTTTTTTTTTTAATACCCACAAATTAAAGCTGGATCAATCACCCTGTGTACTAATGTAATTATAGCCTGGGATGCCAAGTAGTGAGAAAAATCTTTAATAAGTATGTGATGATTGAGAAAGCATGTATTTCCAGCTAATGATTCTTTTGTCCGTCTATGCTGAGGATGATGCAGTAAAGTGATAAACATCAAGTTAATGTAGTTGAAGTTTTCAGAACTGTTGTCTGTTTTACCAAACTCACGGTTTTAACCAGTGCTCCCTGCCTTTCTATAACACAGTGGCTACAGTGAGTTGAGTGTCCAAGGACATCCCACTTGGATGCCCAAGAACTTCTACCTCTCCCTGCGGAGTTGTAAGCCACTAGGCATCAGTAATACTTGTTTTTAAGCTATGGAATTCAATGAATTATTATGTAAATTGATGAAGTATGAATGTAGAAAGAAACACTTTTTAAGAAAGAATCAGTGAAGGTCACTTCTCAAAGTGTGATTTCCAGATCAGCAACATCAGTACCTTCTGGGACCTTGTTAAAAATGCAGATTTCTGGGTCCCACTTTCTGAATCAGAAACTCTGGGGGAAGGGCCCAGAAATCTGTGTTTTATCATGCCCTCCAGGTGATCGTGAAGCATGTTAACATTTGAGAGCCCCTCTGCTAACAAATACTGCGGTTAAATTAAGTACAGGAAGGAGAGGATTAGAAAAGTATGGAAGGCTTCTGCACCCAATTTGTTAAAGATCTTTTAGTTCTTGATGCTCTTTAAAGAAACAGAAACCAAAAACTGATGCTGTGCCATGGTGTGGTTTACATAGAACTCCACTCAGCAGACTATTCTCAAAGATACGATCTTTGCCTAAGATCTAGATTGGTGAATGAATGAACTTTTGTATGATTTAAATGAACATAAACATGTTTAAACATACAGGTGTCAGTTTTTATGATTCCCTGATTTACTCTGCTTCCACTTACTGCCTATCTGCCACAGCTAGTCCTGTAACAGAGAAGGGCTTTGATTATCTTGATTAAGAACTGGGACTGTTAGGCCAATATGTGCTGGAAGATCCCGTCAGCCAGTGTCTGATCTGAAATACCTCATTTAATTCTTAAAACAACTTTTATGAGATGAGTACCCATTTTAGATGTGGGACAGAACTCAGATTTGAAGATTGTACAGATAATTAAACAGCACCAAAATTTAAACTAGGTGCACTGCAAGTCATTCTGCTGGCAGCATAGTCTAAGTGTCAGTGAATGGAAATATGTATGTTGATAGAGAATACCTTGCATCATTGAGTATAAAGAGAATAAGTAATTTGGTAAATACCAAATTGGGGGGGGTTTCTGATTCTGACCATGGGTATCCCCATGCCCTCGTTTCCAATAACGTATATAATGAATAGTGCATACACCCCTTTTTCTAAATCACGTAGAGTGAGTTTCTGCTGTTTTTCACTCTGTATTGAGAATCAAAGCAAGAAACTAAAGTATTTGTTTGCCATAATAAAGTACCACAGACTGTGTGATTTCAATAACAGAATAGAACTTTATTTCTTATAGTCCTGGAGGCTAGATGTCTGAAATTCAGGTGTGGGTAGGGTGGGTTTCCTCTGAGGCTTCTCTCTGGTTTATAGATGCCTGTTGTGTCTCTGTGTCTTCACATGGACATCCTTCTGTGCGTGTCTATGTTAAAATCTCTTCTTGTTATAAGGACACCAGTCATGTTGGGTTAGGGTCCATCCTAATGACTTCATTTTAATGTAACTGCCTCTTTAAAGACCCCATCTCCAAATCTAGTCATGTTCTGAGGTACATGGGTTGGGGACTTCAACATAGGAATTTTTTGGTGGTGGTGGGGCATAGTTAAGCCTTTAATAAGCAACTAAGGTGTTTTTAGGTAATTAGTTTCACCAGAAGGTCAAGCTGTTTGATTTGAGATTTGAATGACCTTGACTTCTCTTTCTTTAATATAATTAGACCAGAGTTCATGGAATCAGGCTATTTGAATCCAAGTGAGAGCAAATCAGCTTCTTAATGGGTTTTAGGAGAGTAATATATTGGGTAGCAGTATAGATTCCATCCTTCACAGACCAATTAAAGCTTCTTTGATGATTTAGAATCACATATGTTAATCCTAGCCAATTAAAAAGTTTGTCATAAAAAACTGCTAACTTAAGGAATTCTTGTTATAGGGGAAAAACTTGTAGGACTTGAAATGCAAATAATCTTGTTTTTACATCAAGTTAATTACGCAGCCATTACTCCCCAGCCCTGCCTTCAGCTGTATTTTCCATACGCCCCTCCTAGGAGAGCTGCTCCTGAAAAACCCATCAGTTGTGTCTGGTAAGGGGCTTTGGAAGTTCTTGCTTAATTCTGCTGGTGCGTCTTGAAAGAGGAGAGAAACAGTGATTGCAAAGACAAAGCATGTATTTCCTAGGGTGGATTTTTGATCCCTAGCTAGGTTGAGTCAGTTAAATAACTCTTTATCCTTAATGAATAATTTGCATGCCAATTCCCTGTTACTTAGTGTGGCTTCTGGACCACCAGCATAAGCATCTCCTGGAAGCTTGTTAGAAATGCAGGATCCAGGGCACCTGGGTGGCTCAGTCAGGCGTCTGCCTTCTGCTTAGGTCATGATCCTGGGGTCCTAATATTGGACCTTATATCAGGCTTCCTACTCAGGGTGGAGTCTGCTTCTCCCTCTCCTTCTGCTGCTCCCCCTGCTTATGTTCTCTCTCTCTCTCAAGTAAATAAATAAAATCTAAAACAAAACAAAACAAAAGAATCCTAGTCCCCTTCCAAGATTTAGTAGATTGAAATCTATATATGTATATGTGTGTGTGTGTGTATATATATATATATATTTTAAAGGCTTTATTTATTCATGAGAGACACAGAGCATGAGAGAGAGAGGCAGAGACACAGGCAGAGGGAGAAGCAGGCTCCATGCAGGGAGCCTGACGTGGGACTCGATCCCGGGTCTCCAGGATCACAACCTGGGCTGAAGGCGGCACTAAACCGCTGAGCCATTCGGGCTGCCCGAAATCTATATTTTAACAAGGTAATCAGCATATATATTCAGGTGTTTAGGAGCACTGCTCCGGATGGTGCTAGTAGCAGGACTTTAAATTTTTATTAAAAAATATTCAACAGTGCATTTCCTCTCTGTTTTTTGTTCCAGTGTTCACCCTGGTTGGTCTAGGCAGACCACTGATGACCTCTGTCTGGTTCATCCCTTACCAATTACATTTCCTCATTTACAAATGAGGATATAAGACCTTAGAGCTGAAAGACTAAAGGAATAAACCATCCAGTGTTTTGGGAACAGTGTTGGGCACACTAAGTTCAGTCATGTGGGCTTTTGTTATTATTATTATCTTTATTAATTATTACCACTACTGTCACTGCTACTATACTACAGCCAAGCCAAACAGCAGCTGCTTAGTCTAGGAGGATGCCTACTGCAGAAGTGAATAATGAATGTTACTATTACTTCATGATGAGCAGTTCTCATCAGGAATACAAATGTCACACCAACCCACCAGATAATTTTCCTGAACTTAAATTTTTTTTTTTTTTTTATTTTAAGTAGGTTCCACGCCCAATGTGGAGCTTGTACGCAGGACCTTGAGGTCAAGAGCTCTCTACCGACTGAGGTGCCCCAATTTTAAACCTCTTTTATTTTTTTATTTTTATTTTATTTTTTTAAGGGGTTAGTGGAAGAGAGGGAGAAGGAGGCAGAGAATCTTAAGCAAGTTCCACTCCCAATACGGAACCTGATGTGGGGTTCAATCTCACGACCCTGAGATGACCTGGGCCCAAACCAAGAGTCAGATGCTTATGCAACTGAGCTACTCAGCAACCCTTTTAAACCCCTTTTAAGCCCTCTTTGAAACAAACACAAAAATGTAACAAAATATTTGAAAGCTTAAAGGAGAAAAGATGCCCATGAGCCATCTATATATTTATTTTTTTCTTGCCTGTCCTCCATGAAGAAAGTAAAGAAGAAACTCAGGCTTTGTGTTTTAGCTTAGGAGTTCTTTGTTTAACAGAAATCACTGTGTCCCCAGCAGGAAAGCTCTTGGTTGGGAATAGTTGGGGTGTGTGTGTGTGTATTACGACTGGCAGTCTGGCAGCCTGGGCTCTGGTACTGTTTACCATGGACGAGCCATGCTGACCTGGGCCAGGTACATATATGTGAAGTGAGATTGCAGTGGGTCATTGCTAGTGTTCTGTGATCCCACAAGTGTGTGTAGTATTCCAGGACAGCCCCTGTGAGATTTCATTTCCATTTCAAATGGTTAGACTCAGTCTCTCAAGAAGATTGTGTTCAATGATAGAAAGAGGGTTGAAAAAATAAGCTTGAGCTGGAATGGCTTTAAGGAGCTATTATAAATAAAAACAAATCAGATATAACTTAACATTTTTTTTGTTATGTTACAATGAAGTATATCATCACTGCTTTGCTGCATGTTGGATTTCAGATCTACTAAAACATCTGTTACAAAGTATGCACCAGAATGTTTTCTGTCTTCTTTGCAGGAAATATTGTTTATAGATGTCTTCTGTTGTTTTACTGTTGTTAATATGTAGCAGATGCATGGGAAGGAGGGCAGGGGAGAGGATGGTGAAAGCATCCTGGAGCACCTTAGAGTTTTTCCAAGATTTAAATTGGCTTCCCTTTGAATTTTTATTCTATTGGCACAAATAATGGAGGTCTTAAAGAAGAAGGAATTTGTGCCAACTTGCTCACATAGCAGTTGCATATATAATAGAGTTAAATGGCTCTTGTCTTTATCATCATGGGGTTTTTGACATGCAGGGCTATAAAAATTTCATGAGAGTGATTGACTATATTGAACTGGTTTTTTACAGAATGGGTAAATAAAAATTAACCGAGTATATCCCATGTGTAAAAACACTACCCTTTGTTTGCTGGGTAAGATGTAGCCTCCAAAGGAGTTAAAGAAACTTAACTTTAAGTTTCAAGATAATGATTCAAGGAAAACCTACATATGGCAAGAGGATGGAGGAAAGAGATTTTTTTCTTAAAGTATCATATTGAATCCATTACAGCTCAGAAAACTAAGATACTAGTTTCTGACATTTCAGTGATATTTAGTTGCCAAATTTCTAGGGGGGAAGATTAGTTAAAAGTTAATATTTCTTTATTCTTTGCATGAAGTTTATTTTATTTATTTATTTTTTTATAAAAATTTTATTTATTCATGAGAGACACGCACACACACACACACACACAGAGAGAGAGAGAGAGAGAGAGAGAGAGAGGCAGAGACACAGGCAGAGGGAGAAGGAAGCTCCATGCAGGGAGCCTGATGTGAGACTCGATCCCAGGTCTCCAGGATCAGACCCTGGGCTGAAGGCAGGCGCTAAACCGCTGAGCCACCTGGGCTGCCTGCATGGTTTATTTTAGATCAAGTCACCAGCATTATGTTTCAAGGCTGTCATAATAAGCTTTATTCTTCATTAGGGATAGACTGACAAATTTCCTCATCTTATAGGACCAGTATATATATATATACCCTCTTCATGAAGACCTCTGTGATTTCTCTTCTTCTGGGGGCCGTCTAGACTTCAGGAGCACTTCTTACCTTTCTTACTGCATTTATTGCATTTTATGTTATTTTACCATGTTTGTATGCTGGTTTCATTATCATTCTTCCTTCCACCATCATTCCTTAAACAGATTTTTGTTGAACACCTATGTGTCAACTATGTGTCAGGTGTTTTCTAATTTTTTTTTTTTTAGATTTTATTTATTCATAGAGAGAGAGAGAGAGAGAGAGAGAGAGAGAGGCAGAGACACAGGCAGAGGGAGAACCAGGCTCCATGCAGGGAGCCTGATGTGGGACCTGATCCCCGGTCTCCAGGATCACACCCTGGGCTGAAGGCGGCACTAAACCTCTGGGCCACCCGGGCTGCCCTGTTTTCTAATTTCTAATTGGATTGTAATCTGTGTGAAAGCAGATTGTCAGTTTTTACACTGCATAACTAATAGATGAATATCGATGCTTGAGATGCTGATGACCATCTCTAGAATTCTGTAATTTCACTTATCAGAAGCCTGAGCAAGTCACAAAGTTCTTTCTACATTTTAAAGGCACCTTTGCTTCCCATAACTATGTGAAGAGACCTTTTGTCATTTTTTTCAAACAACGCAATTAGACGTACTGTGTCTTCAGGGCTGTGGCATAAGCTCTTCCAAGTGATATGCGACAGTTATAAGAAGAAACATCTATAGGGGATGAAGGAGTAAAATAGAGGTCACTGCTAACATCACTAAAGTCACAATGTAATCCATATTGAGAGTATGCTTTGTTGGATTTAGGACCAGCCAGTAATAATAGCCTTGGAATTACCAGAGACTTCCAGTTGCTGTTCTCCACTATGAGTTGTTGGTGGCCAATGTTGAATTCAGACTCTATTTTCCTTTCCTCTAGAAAGTTAGAAGTTTCTAGTTGCTGGTACCCATTTTTTTTTTTTCCTGAGGGGATGCAAACCCATACATAAATCTGCTTCCTAGAAATCCCATTATGCTGGTCAAAATGGATGATATGCTTTTTAAAATGATGTGTTAATATTATTAATTTTACTTGTGATACAGGCAGTTGAGATTGTTGCATTGCTGACTTTTGGGATGTTGGTTCACTTCCCTGAGACTCATCTCTATGAACTAGGGTAATAATAGCCACATTATAGGATTACTGTGAGTAAATGAAACAATACGTGTAAAATACTCAACACTGGGTGTGGCACAGAGTGCCTGCAACGCCTTCTATTTCCTTTTTCTTACAACATTGCTTGGGACGATGGCACATCAGATGGTGTATACATTTAAGCCTCTCAAAGATAGGAGACTTGTGGAGCATGGAGGTGGGGGAGTTGAGGGGAGAGAGACAGAGACACGCCTTACTGCATTATTGCAAGTTTAGGGCAATGTTAGAAATGAATTTATCTTGTGACATCTGGGTGGCTCAGTCAGTTAAGTAACTCTTGGTTTCTACTCAGGTCATAATCTCAAGGTTGTGGGATCAGACCCTGCATCAGGCTCTGTGCTCAGCGTGGAGTCTGCTTGAGATTCTCTTTCCCTCTCTCCTACTCCTCCCTCTGCTCATGCATGTGTACACTTTCTCACTCTCCAAAATAAATAATCCTTTCTTATTTATTTATTTATTCATTCATTCATTCATTCATTCATTCATTTTTTTAAAGATTTTATTTATTTATTCATGAGAGACACACACATAGAGAGAGAGGCAGAGACACAGGCAGAGGGAGAAGCAGGCTCCATTCAGGGAGCCCGATGTGGAACTTGATCCCGGGTCTCCAGGATCACGCCCTGGGCTGCAGGCGGCGCTAAACCGCTGTGCCACCAGGGCTGCCCAATAAATCTTTTTTTAAAAAATAAATGAGTAATTTATCTTTTTAAAAGCCTCATGTGGGCATGAGGCTTAATTTTAATTTGAGATAATTCAAATTCACTTTCCTTTGGGAGTTGCTGTGTAGTAATTCTCAACATCAGCTACATGTTAAAAATCATGTGGGTGCTTTATCTACCTATTTATTTTAATTTTATTTTATTTTCATGTGGGTGCTTTAAAAGAAATACTGTGTACAGGCCTGAGCCCAGAGTTCTCAGCTTCTGATCACTTGGTGAGGACAATACTAGATGCAGTTCTTTCCTCAGGGCTCCAGTGAGGACCCAGCTCAGCTGCCTGTAGGATTGTCTACCCAGGTTTCTCTGTATCCCCCTCCCCCAGAGAGTTGGAGCTGCGCCAAGGGTCAGTGGTACTGAATTTCCCTCACTGAGCCCTTGGGCACTCGAGGCTTTTCTGCATCCTACTGCCTTGGGCCTCAAGCTGGCTATCCTTAGCAGGAATTTATCTGCCAAGGACAGAAGGAGGTTATGCAGGGACCATTATTTTCTCAAAAAGAATAAATGTTTCTTTAGTATCTGTGATGTGTGTTCAGGAGAGGGACCAATTTAAAAGAAAAGATTACTAAGGCATTAAAATGTTCATTGTAGAAAATTTAAGAAATATAGAAAAGCACAGACAAGAAAAAAATGTTTTTTTTTTAAAGATTTTTTTTTTTTTAATTTGGGAGAGAGAGTGAGCAAGAGAGAAAGGCATAGGGAGAGGGAGAAGCAGGCTCCCCACTGAGCAAGGAGTCCTACATGGGACTCAGTCTCAGGACCCCGAGATCATGACCTGAGCTGAAGGCAGGTGCCCAACCGACTGAGCCTCCTAGCTGTCCCTATGTATATTTCAATAATACACAATCCCACCATGTTGGTCTCTTAATGCCCTTCCATCTCCTGCCAGGTAAATGGTGAAAGTAATATCCAAGTTGCTGTTACTCTTAGAGTCACAAGAAGTCTGGAGTTCCAGGTATAAAGAAACTTGCTTCAGGTATTGCAGCTAATAAGCCCGTGGAGGATCCACCTGACTGCAAGGTGGGGGGCTTCTCATCCCCGTGAGACCAATATATTTATATTTGTGTATTTCTTAAATAAAATTGGTCACATTCTATGTTACAGTGGCCATATTTATGACATGCAGTTAGCACAGGAGTATTATTTTTAGGGGTATCTGGCTGGCTCAGTTGGTAGAGCATGCTGTTCTTGATCTTGGGGTTGTGAGTTCAAGCCCCACGTTGGGAGTAGTTAACTTTAAAAAAAAGTATTTTTTTTAGATGCTGCCTTTTTTTTTTTTTTTTTTTTATAATGACGTTACTGGGGAGTCTGTGTTTATGATATTAGAATACACTTGCCAGAATGTTTCATTTGACTTTCTGGCTGTGGAAGCGTGTGGTAAATTCAAAGTTTCTGACTTAGGAATGAGGCAGTATTGGTCGTCTCCAGTCCCTGGCAAGCAACTAGTTTAGGTTTCTCCCATGACCACCTGCAAGTGAGTGGGTGCTGCAAGTATGGGTCCTCCACTCCCAGCCCCCCAGGGGCGGCGCTTTAGGATTTGGCTAAGTCCAGCACCCCTGGCCATCAGGCAGGAGTGACCAAAATATGACATCCTTTACAATTACAAAGAAAATCTGCCCTGGATTTTATAGAACTGTTTCCTCTTTTTATTCTTTTCCTCTCAAATGCTAAAAATAAATAAATAAAAATCAACCCTCAATGACACAATTTAAATGGACCTGAGTTATAAAAAGCAGCCCTCTTTGTTTATAAGAGAAAATATAACTCTCAATCTTATGTTTCCATAGTTACATTGCATTGTAATAAGATAAAAGTCCAAGTAAAGGATAGATCTGAAAGGCACCCCAGGAGCTGACGGAGATAAATGGTTATAAAGCTGCTGTGCCAGGTCTTTAGTCAGGAGCTGGGCAGGCAGGTAGAACTGGTTGAAAATTCCCATTGGATAGAAGAAAGGCATTTTTAATGCTTTGTGTTGAAGGTAAAAATGGATCAAGGAAACTCTGACTGCGGCTTCTGTGTTGGAAGTTTATATTTCACCGATACCTACAAACACAGTGTGCTAGAGTAATTCCTTCTGGAAATATATGCAATATCCACCCCCCTCAACCCCTCCCCATGAAGGAAATCAAGTGAAATTTGTTTATTTATTTTTAAACTTTCTATTTATTTATTCATGAGAGACACAGAGAGAGGCAGACACACAGGCAGAGGGAGAAGCAGGCTCCATGCCGGGAGCCCGACGCAGGACTTGATCCTAGGACTCCAGGATCATGACCTGAGCCAAAGGCAGATGTTCAACCACTGAGCCACCCAGGTACCCTGGAGATCAGTAGACTTTGAAACCTAAATTGCTGGTTTGATCATTCTTTTTTTTTTTTTTTAAAGATTTTATTTATTCATGAGAGACAGAGAGAGAGAGAGGCAGAGACATAGGCAGAGGAAGAAGCAGGCTCCATGTAGGGAGCCTGACATGGGACTCCATCCCAGGCCTCCAGGATCGTGTCCTGGGCCAAAGGTAGATGCTTAACTTGCTGAGCCACCCAGAGATCCCTGGTTTGATCATTCTGATTTCTACTACTTTTTTGCTCCCATTCATTTCATTATTTTCTTATTCCAAGTATCTTGGAGACTTCAGGCTGAGTGTGTATTTTGCTTGCCTCCAACTTTTAATTCATTTTGCTTATTTAAACTACATTAATTAAAAAAAAAAAAAGAACATCGGTTACTTTGTGGGTGTTTGTAGTTGGATTACTTGAGAGGACCCAGAGTTGGGGAGGGGTGCTGAACTGGTACCTGGTAACAGAGAAGCCAGCAATGATACTTTTTATTTTATTTTATTTTATTTTATTTTTTAAAGATTTTATTTATTCATTCATGATAGACAGAGAGGGAGAGAGAGGCAGAGACACAGGCAGAGAGAGAAGCAGGCTCCATGCCGGGAGCCTGATGCGGGATTTGATCCCGGGACTCCAGGATCATGCCCTGGGCCAAAGGCAGGCGCTAAACCACTGAGCTACCCAGGGATCCCTGATACTTTTTATTTTAAAGGTTTGTTGTTGTAGTTTTTCCACAGTGAAACCAGGCAGCTGAAGCATCCAGATTGCTTTATTTTTGTTTTGTTTTCTAAACTTGATGTGATCTGGAGAAAGGGTGAAATGAAGATTTGGTATAAAAATTTCTTTTTTTTTTTTTTAAAGATTTATTTATTTTTATTTATTCATGAGAGAGAGAGAGAGAGAGAGAGGCAGAGACAGAGACACAGGCAGAGGGAGAAGCAGGCTCCATGCCGGGAACCTGATGTGGGACTCGATCCTGGGATCCCAGGACCCACCCTGGGCCAAAAGCAGACGCTAAACCGCTGAGCCACACAGGGATCCCCCGGTATAAAAATTTCAAATAGTCAGGGCACCTGGGTGGCTCAGTTGGTGAAGCATCTGCCTTCGGCTCAGATCATGGTCTCAGAGTCCTGGGATCAAGTCCACATGGAGCTCCCTGCTCAGTGGGGAGTCTGCTCCTGCCCCGGCTCATGCTCTCTCTCTCTCTCTCTCTCAAATAAATAAAATCTTACAAAAATAATTTCAAGTAGCAATTCATAATCTCCATATAGAGAGTTGTTATGGATTGGAGACCAGCCTCTCATGTATTACCTTTAACTAGCTCCTCCTTGGTGGATCAGTGTAAATGTACCAATCGCTCTGAGTATAGTCATTGGTGTGCATTTGCACGGCTCTCAATAAACCTTAGAGATGAGCTTATGCTCGTTTCTGGAGACGGACCTAAAGTTTCATGGACTCTCTCCTGTTTGACCATATCACGGTTCGCCCTGCTGTGTTCTGTGTGATGTGCGAGAACTTCAACACCACTGAAGATGTTTTTAGAACTTGAAGCAGGATTTCGGGCAGGCCATTGTTAAGGTTCTACCATTTGTGGAGCTGTTGATCTCATTGATCGTCATTTCCTTAGAAGTCTCCTTTGTAGAAGAAGACTTGTCTAGATCACGAGAAACCCAAAGGTATTTTCTGTGTGATTAAAAAAACCACCAGTTTCCCTCTAATCAGGGGGAGGATATAATTCATTATCTGTATCATCAAGTTAAAGAGACATATTAATAAAAATAAACTAAACTAAAATAGGGGCCCCTTGGTGGCTCGTTGGTTAAGCATCTGCCTTTGGCTCAGGTCATGATCCTGGAATCCTGGGATTGAGCCCCACATCGGGCTCCCTTCTCCTCCTCCTGTGTCTCATATTAAAAAAAAAAAAATCTTTAAAATATAAAATAAAATAAAATAAAATAAAATATCTAAAAGTAAAACCCCAGGTTGGAAAACCTGGTTACTGACTGAATTACTGTCTTAAGAAGAAGCATATACAGTTTCTTCTCTTCTTTTTTTTTCCTGTGATTAGTTCCAGGAAGTATCTGCTCTGAGTCAAAAGCAGGATTCTTCATCTTTTTCACATAAAATGTATTATAAGCCTGGTTTTATTTTCAGAGCCAGGTCCTGGTGGTTATAGTTCCATTCCTTCCTTCAGCTTTCTGTTCTTTGAAAACAGTCCTCCCCAGGGCCCATCCTCATTATTTTCCCACCCAGGTATTGATTGCACCTGTGTTAGCAGGGACTGCTACTGGAGATAGTTTTCCAGAGTCCTCCTTTCTTGAATTGTGTATGACATTAGGCCACAGCAGGAACAACAGCCACAGAAAAATAAGATTTTATTGAAGAGTCAAATCAAAGAGCTTTCTCTAAATGAAACTCTTAATTATGTCGCATCATCTCATGGTAGGGAGAACAGTCAAATTATGGATGGGGAAAATGTTCATGAGGAAAGGTATGTCCTGTGGTGTTTTCCTAGTTACCTGTCAGGGGAAATAATGGTGTCATCAATTTTGGTCCTGGCATGTGGATTCTCATAGTATTAAATTGCTGTTACTATTACTACAGGTGGAGTGGTTGCTTTCTAAAGAAACAAAGTCTGCCATTAAAGCAAAACAAAACAAAAACTTGAAGAAACAGCTGTTTTCATAACCCACATACACAGAATACTTCACCACACAGTTTTTGTTTTCAAGGAGGATAGCCTCTGAGTAAAGCTGTGAATTCTGTGGTGCGGCCTGGGTCTGGTGAGCCCCTCTGTCCATCCCCCGGGTCATCTCTCCTCATCCAGGCTGCTTTCCCCCTCCTGGTGTCCACTGACCGTCCACACTCCCTGCTTCCTGTGTTGAAACACAAAAATGTTGGATGATCTGATGGTCTTCCTTCAGCAGATTTCGTGCCTTACCCAGAGCTTTTATTTAAAGTGTTCCTTCTGTTTAAGACTTAACCATTAGGACTTTTACTGGTCACTTATTATGTGGCTGTTTCCTGTGCTAGGTTTCTAATGGTCTCGTAGGGTAGATGAAGTGTATCATTTTATGACAGGAGGGCCGTAAATCTCAGCCTAAGTGATTTGTTGGAAGCCATGTAGCTCAGAAATGGAGGTGCTCCCTCTTGAATCCAGATCCTCTCCTGACCTGTAGCATTGAGTCTTTCCTTGGAGCACCTTTGCCTTTGATTTCAAGTCATGGGTTGCAGAGTTGCCCTTTGAAAGGTGTTGGTGTTGTAAGCAGGATGGTGAGTAGCCTCTGCTAGGATTTAGGACTAGCATGCCCACTTAACTGATTCAGTCTGTTGTCTGCCTCTTGGTGACCCCAGGTCAGGCAGGTACATATTTCATGTTTCCTAACACATATGTTACATTTTAATGAGGTCTCCAGACCACAGCCGCCTCTTATGCTCTACTTCTTGAGTAGAGCATTCATTCCATATTACTCTTCATATTATTATTCATAGCTAGTACATATAGATAAAAATTGTTCTATGTGCTTTACGTAATCATCGTAAAGCCCTATTAATCCCATTTTCTAAATGAGGCAACCAAGGCTCAGTAGAGTTAGGTAGTTGGCTTGAGCCCCCCAGCTGGTTGGTGGTAAGACGGGCGGCAGGACGTGCAGGCTCTCGTCCACATGTAACCCCATTCCCCACGGTGCCTTTCATCCTCTCCCTGCTCTTCCGTGTCTAGCTCTACTGGTGCAGTTTCTAACAAAGAAGAATGCAGCTGGAATGAATGTACTCTTTTTGTCATTGAGAGGAGAGATCGCTGTTCAATAAATCCTTTACAGATGCTATAAAGTCTTATACCTGTCTGTTCTGGGGTTTCCTTGGCTGTCATCAGGGGACAGCTTTTAAAGCCATCTTCTCTAATCATGTCACTTGTAGAAGAGGAAACCGAGACCCACAAATGTTCACCAGTGTGCCCGAGGTCACCAAGCTTTTCTCTTGTATAAAGGAATAATGGTATATTTGAGATACTACTATTTTACCGTGAAGTGATTTTATTTTCCCCCAGTTGAGCTTTTTGGATAACCTTGAACAAATAAAAAGCTTGACTTTTACCTCTGATTCATGTATGCTGTTGTGGTTTCCATGGGGCTGGCAATGATTTTCAAAAGGTATGGATTCCCGAGCTCGAAAAATAATTTGTCAAAGTTAAACACACCCTCCAGGGGACTTTGGTGCTACCGACTCCAGTTTTCTTCTCTCTTGGACCTCACGGATGTCCTCCTTGCTTTGATCCTCACTCTGTTATCAGAGTCACAGCCCCTGGGCCTGTATGCAGGCTTCCAGAGCTTGCATTGCTTGTCTCAAATTTGTGCAGAAGTGGTCTGCTGTGGCGGGGCAGGGGTGACACGTGCAAGATGGTTTGGGTGATTGTCCCAGTCTGTGCAGCTCAGTGGGTCAGGAAGCTCTTCGCTGGCGCCAGCATGTTGGATAGCAAAGGCAAGTGTCTAAGGAACAATTTCCTTCCCCCCCGCCCCCAAGTAGATTCATGGACAGGATGGAGAAGCTAATACAGATGTTCCCTGTGTTTTTTCCAGAGGACATCTAAAAACCTTATATAACCACTCAGAGATTTCTAGAAATGGATTTTGTTAGGTACCCACATTGCAAAGTGACTTATGTAGGCAACCGTCCATGTTTTAGTTTGGGTGACTCTGTTGTTTAATTGCATCTGTTATATGAACCATTTTGTGATACTCTTCACTATGCCGAAGATATTCAGGCATACTATAGAGCATGTATGCAGTATTTAGGTAGTTTCCAAAATGTAAGCTTGATGCCAAATATGAATTAAATTTTTTTTAAAAGATTGTATTTATGCATTTGAGACAGGAGAGAGAAGAGCACACACGCACAGGAGTAGAGGGGAGGAGCAGAGGTAGAGGGAGAAGCAGACTGCTAAGCAGGGAGCCCCTAGTGGGGCCCCATCCCAGGACCTGGAGATCATGACTTGAGCTGAAGGCAATCACTTAACCATCTGAGCCACTTCGGGTGCCCCTAATTTAAAATTTTATACAGTATGTACACCACGACCCCACTTTTGAATGGGGGGAAGGTATATAGGTGTGTATATAGCATATGCTAGTGGTTCTCAAACTTTGGCACATATGAGAAACATCTGGAGGGCTTGTTAAAATACAGATAGCTGGTCCCACCCATAGAATTTCTTATTCAGTAGGTCTGGGTTGGTGTCTGAGAATTTGCTTTTCTAACAGGTTATCAGATACTGATGATACTATTCTAGGGAAGAGAAGCATAGAAAAAAAGTCTGTGAGGGTAATTCAACATAATGTTAATAGCAGTTATCTCATATCTGAGTAATGGGATTATAGGGGCTCTTAATTTTTTTTTATACTTTTCTGTTTTTTTTTTTAACTAGTGAGTATTACTATTATCAGAAAAAACAGCATTTAAAAATTCTTTTAGTTTCTAGTACTTCTCATGAACACATGTAGGTTTGTTTGTTTGTTTTTGAAGTAGGCTCTGTGTCCAAGATGAGGGCTTGAACTCATGACCCCAAGATCAAGAGCTGCATGTTTTACTGAGTGAGCCAGCCAGGCACCCCCACGCATAGTTTCTATTGTCTAATCTTATACTACTGCCATTATAAAAACAAATCTTCAAGAAATCAGTGTTTTGTGTTCCTTGTTTTTATTTTGTCCTCCCATGATGTGAGCTTTTAGAAGGGCATATTTGTCACATGGAGTTATTTCTGTCATAAATACATGGTAGGTGTTCAGTAGGTTCTCAACAATGTAATTTGTTAGAATATGAGATACTTTTATGCCACATGACTTAAGGCCCAAGAGATCCTATATCATTAATACTAGTTGTATTTGCTATCCCTTTGGAAGAGGAAAGTCTCCTCAGAATCTCAAAGATGAGTAAAGAATTTGTCTAAGGCAACAAAATAAGTCAGGAACTAAATGGGAATCCAGCTCTCATGGCTTCAGAATTAATCAGCCAACCACCGATCCAAAAAAACAAAAAACAAAAAACAAAAAACCACACACTTGGCACTGAACTAGCACTTTATCACATAATAGGCCCCCCTTAGCCTGGCCCTTCTAGTTTTAGGAATAATATGTGTGTAACAGCAGACATGAAAATCAAAGCCTTAAGAATGTAGTGTTTTCCCATAAAAGAGTGTTGTGCATATATGCGTGTTTCATTGACATTTTAGGAAGACCTTCTTCTCATTGGAAATAAATTCAGCTGTTGGCTAGTTGAGAAAACAGGACTTAGAATCCAGAGAACTAGTTTCTAGGTCTGATTCTATAGGCAAGTTACTTAGCCCCTTGGATTAAGCTCTGGTGTGTGAAGGGGAACATCAGCCCTGTGGAGCTCTTGACAGTCACAGTGATCAAGGAGCCAGTGCTCCAAAAAGCAAGTTGGAAACATACAAAAATAAGCCCTATTAAAACTCTTAAGGCAGGGACTCCTGGGTGGCTCGGCCAGTTAAGCTTTTGACTCTTTGTTTTGGCTCAGGTTGTAATCTCAGGGTCCTGGGATTGAGCCCCACGTCAGTCTCCTTGCTCAGTGGAGAGAGTCTGCTTTTCTCTCTCTCTGCCTCTGCTCAGGCTCCCTCTTCCTTTCTTTCTCTTTTCAAATAAAATCTTTTTTAAAAAGCCTCTAAGGCAGTGTTGTGATCTGAACAGTGGAATCACTGCAATCCCTTTCTTTCCCACAACCCTGTGTGGCATCTTATGGACATTTACGTAACTCTGGTCCTTCTGCTTTGGAGAAGGTTATGGCCAAGTTTGGCGGACTCAGGTTCGTGTCTGCCCTCCATCCTACACTCCCCCCCCCCCCCCCCCCCCGCAAATTTGGCAGTAACACCTCTCTATGAACTCTGAGGTCAGACAACTTCAGGAAAAGCAGGATAGTTTCTTACCAGTGTTTTTCCTGATGACACCATACCTCCTTTCAAAGGACGGTGTCTCCAGGAAATTAAAGTAGTTACAGTCTCTATGGAAATTCATGAGTCTGTTGGATAAAAGAATGATCTCTTACCTGAGGAATTTGTCACTTCATTGTTCACTGCCTCTGTTAGGAAGGGCAGGAGGTCTCCCTTGTAAGCTCTTAAGAACTTCACAGTTCCAACTAAACTGACGCTTAATTCACCAGCTTCCAGAGTCCATACTCTGTGTGATTGATGTATATGGATGGCAGTTTCAATATAAAGTGTGGTTTTTTCCAGGGAAGGGATAACTTTGCTCTGCTTTCTAGTTCCCATGACACCTGTCCAAGGTTTGGCTCCCTGTTCATTCATTTTATCTGTCATAGGGCCAAAGATTAATATGTTTCACAAATGGCATCATCTTTTTGAATATCACAGGGAGACTGTAATCTCATTTTTAGTTCTTTTTCTGTGACTTAAGGTTTCATGAGTCTCATGGAACAGTCCTCTTACTTGTCAGCTGTCCTTCAGCTGAGCACTGTCTTGAACCTTGATTGAGACACACCTGCAGTGCTTCCTTCCTGCCAGAGAGGAGCTCAGAAAGGTCAAACCAGCCTCCTGGAATACAGTTTTTAGCCTAAAAGGTACTTTATTGTAGTCTTTGTGAAGCAGTTAATGATTCAGAAAATTAATCTTGAGAGTCTTGTACCTTATTCTTGAAGGGCCCCTTTGTTTGTTGGAGAAATTCTTTTCTTTTGAGTTACTGCTTGTGTCATGAGCTCGTTCTGGAATGCTCACACGATCAAATTGTTTGTAATCTTGTGTTTCGCTTTTATGTTACTTAGAGTGTCTGTGATTTTTACATTGAATTCTACCTTAATGATTCCATTGTAATTTGGTCTTTCTAAACTTACCTTTAAAATATTAGTGTGACCCAAATTAGTCTGCAGTTGAAGTTTAGGGTTTGGTGTGCCCTCTATTTTTTTTTTTATTTTTGATAATGTCATTTTTAACATATCTTTTTGGATGGGTATCTTAGGATAATATACAACATTGAGAGGGAGGAAAAATAATTTTCTCTCTATCCTTTTGAGTTCTTGGCTGAGACCCCAGTAATAAAAGACAGATTAACAAGAGAAAAACTAACAAGCTCATTAACATGTAAACATGGAAATATACATAGAGAATGCGTAGGTGTTTCAGGTGGCCTAAGCTACTACCTTAAGTGCTGCCTTCATCTAAAAACAAAAGAAAGAGGGAGGTGCCTGGGTGGCTCAGTCAGTTAAGCATCTCACTCTTGATTTCAACTCAGGTCATGATTTCAGGGTTGTGGGATTGAGGCCCACCCATGTCCCCATGGTGGGCTCCATGCTCAGCAGGAGTCTACTTGAGATTCCCTCTGCCCCATGCCCCCCCCACCAAATCTGCGCATTCACACACTGTCTCTCAAATAAATAAATAAACGTTAAAAAAAAAAAAAAAGGCAATGTGTGCTTGTGTGTACATGTGTATGTCCGTTGGGCTGTTGTGGGAAGTTACCAGGAAAAGCACAGGTGTAAATGGGAGTAGGTTTATTATGCAGAATTTAAGTCCCTGCCATCCCCATTAAGAGTTTCTTGTGATTTTCTTTTTACTTTTTTTTTTAATGATTATTTATTTATTTGACAGAGAGAGAGAGAGAGAGCAAGCAAGCAAGCACAAGCAAGGGGAGTGAAAGAGGGAGAAGCAGGCTCCTCTCTGAGCAGGGAGCCCTAGGTGGGGCTTGATCCCAGGACCCTGAGACCATGACCTGAGCTGAAGGCAGACACTTAACTGAATGAGCCACCCAGGTGCCCCAAGTTTCTTGTGATTTTAGAGTCATCCTTCTCTTCCTGGTTCTTAAAAGTGGATATTTTCTTTACAAATGTAAATGTCCCTTAAAAGGGGATAACATGTCTGGGTTTTTTTTTTTTAATTTTGTTTTAATATTTTATTTACATTCAATTTGCCAACATACAGTATAGCATTTGATGCTCATCTCATCACATGCCTCCCTTAGTGCCCATCACCCTGTTACCCCATCCCCCGCCCTCCTCCCCTTCTGCAGCCCTTTTTTTTTTCCCCAGAGTTAGGAGTCTCTCATGGTTTGTCTTCCTCTCTAATTTTCCCTCAGTTTCCCTCCTTTCCCTTATAGACATGTCTGTTTTTGAGCTTCTCCTGTATCTGCTGTTTCTCAAAGTAACCCTAATGCCAAAGGGGGCATGTTTTGGGTGGTATAATCTGCTACCCTTGAACACTTATGACCTTGCTCTGAGCAGGGAAATAGAATTTCTTGTTTTGTGTTGTTCTAACATTAAGATGTCTTGGACAGCTTGATACAGAGCAGCAAAGGAAAGGTATTTATAGTGAGGCTTTTCACTACTTTATATTCTCCTTGTAGGATAATATATATAGCAGAATAAAATGACCTCTGAATTTCCTTTTCCCTTGCTCCCTAAGTATCACTTTGGTCAGTGAAGTAGAACCAATTTGTGGCTTCTGTTCCTAAAGCACCCCTTTGGTGGCATCCTCTGATGCAGCGAGCAAGCTGGTCTTGCCAGGTGCTCATCCCTTTTTACCAAATCCCCAGGTTTTTAGTGGCCTGGACCTGCCCTCACCCCCACCTCAGTCCTCCTAAGAGTGTCCTGATTCTCTCCAGTTATCTAGTCTGACTGGTGTGAAAATGTTTCTTTGAACTTCATCTGAGACTGCTTTGGAGTACTTCAAACATTTTGGGGAATAAGAAACTCCAAGAATATGTTCACACAAAGAGCTGTAGAGAAGCACATACACACCAGAGGGTTCACTTTGGTCTATCCAGCCCGACTGTCCAAAGCCCGTTGGAGCTGAGCTGAGCTGACTTGCTTATTAGCTCACCTACCTTGGTTTCAAGCAGCCTGGGAAGTATAGACCTGGACTTTCATAGGTGATTTACAGCTTGTATACAATGCATCTCCTCACTGCACTTTTGCACGTTATCCCTGGTAGGCTGATTCTCAACTGCCTTGCTCCCAAGGCTGTCTTTCACGAATCACCTGGCTGATGATTATGTGTTGTCAAAATGTTGTCACCGCTTGCCAGCGTCTGCCTCTGGGGCGTTTGGGGCTGCGGCTCTGGAGCTGCAGGGGCTCCCACTGCGTGTTTATACTAAGACTCATCTTGCCTGGGCCAGCCTCCCCTGTGTCTTCACCATCGTGTTCCCTCTTGGAGAGAGGAGGAATCTTGCTCCCTTACTGTGTCTCAGTACCCAGTGATTATGGAAGTAGGGATTGTCTGTAGTCTGATCAGATTGTTTATTGTGATGAAATATACATAACATTAAATTGACCATTTTAACCATTTTTTAAGTGTAGAGTTCAGTGGTGTTACATTCATAGCGTCATGCACCATCACTGTTTTCCATGCTCAGAACATTTTCTATCATCCCAAGCAGAAGCTCTGTACCCATTAAATAATATCTTCCTTCCATTCCCACTCCTCAGCCCTGTATTCTATTCTAGCTTCTCCTCTATTTCTTGTCTCTGTGAATTTTTTTTTTAAAAGATTGATTTATTTGAGAGACAGAGAGAGAGAGCAAGCTGCCTCTTGAGAGGCAGAAGAGCGATAGTCTTAAGCAGACCTTGTGCCGAGCACAGAACCTGACTTGGGGCTCGATCCCACGACCCCGAGATCATGACCTAAGCCAAAATCAAGAGTAGGACACTTAACCAACTGCTCCTGTCTCTAGAATTTGGTGCTCTACCTCATATACATGGAATCACACAATATTTGTTCTTTTGTGTCTGGCTTATTTCATGTAGCATGATGGCTCAAGGTTTATCCATTTTATAGCATGTGTCAGAATTTTCTCTTTAAGCCTGAATCATATTCCATTGTGTGGATAGACCACATTTTGTTTACCCACTCATCTATCAGTGGACACTTAGATTACTTCCATGTTTTGGCTATGGTCAGTAAAGCACATGGATGTACAAATACCTGTGTGAGTCTGATTCAATAAATGTCACTATTTGTACTGCTGTCAGTTCTTTTGTGTATACCTAGAAGTGGGATTGCTGGATTCTGATTACATTTTAAGGCACCACTTTCAGATCTGATTGTAAGGTGTCCTCCATCTGAATATATCCTGGTTTGCTTAACCATTCTCTCAATCATTACACACTTAAATTATAAGTCGTTTTTGCATCAAAGAAAGTTTATCTTCTTATTGGTCCTTTGCTTTCCCAGCAAGTGTGTAACTGGTGGTGATGTCTTCTAGCCAAGAAGCAGCTAGTGAAACTTTGTTTTAAACACCGAAAAAACCATCTAACTGTGTCTTAAGAAATGCACCAGGAAATAGATAAACAGTGGAACTCCTGGAACTTTACAAGAACTGAATTTCTTGGCAACCTCCTATTTTACCAAAAGATAAAGAATGTATTTCTTTTCACAATTAATAGAAACTTGGACATAATGACCACTTCAGTTACACGTTTGATTCTGACATTTTCATTATAAGATGAATGGTTTACACAAGGGTGCCATAAGTAGGGCTGTCTCTTCTGGTGCCTCTTCCAATCACAGTGGATTGTCCTAAGAGTTGGGTGAGGGGCAAGGTAGAAATAATTGACAACTTTAATAAAGGTAACTATTTGTATACTAAGTGGATCTTTCTTCTGATTTGCCTCTCTCCCCTTTCTTAGCCAGGTATCCTCTCCATTTATAAGTAATTTCCAGAGCAAAATGACACCAGAGTGTCTTTTACTCATATATTATAAGCCCTTCAAAGAGATAACACTGTTTGCCTTTGTCATTGTTCTTGTGGCTGGCCTATTCTTAATGATTGCAGTTAATCAGACATATTCCTTAATTAAGCATCAGGGTGACCACCTTTGTTTAAATACACTGTACACGTATGCACACACTGTTGATCACCTGCCCCTACCCATAGGAATGTGTTGTTTATGCTCTGCTAAGTACGCAGGGAATATTCTGCTTTCTCTTGTGAAACTCCCAATAGACTGTGTCTTCAACATGATGGAGAAATGGGTTATTTACTCCCTGCAGTCTTGGGATGGGTCTGCTCTGCAGAAGACACAATATAATCTCATCTGGGCACATAGCTTTCAGCATCGTCTTTATTCTGGCCTCTTGTGTATGCATCTAGACTGTCCAAGTAGGTGTCTGGTGGACATCTCAAAGTTAGCATGTATAAAAACAAAGTCCTCATTTCCCCCACCAAGCTTGCTCTTCCTTCAGCCTTCCCATTTTCACAGAAGACAGCCCAGGTTTTCCTTTTGCTCAGGTGTAAGATGTCAGTCTTCTCATTGGTTGCTCTTTTATCCCTACACCTTTCCATCAGTTAATTCATCAGCACATCCCTCAGCTCCCACTGTCGGGTAGCTTGTTTGCCTTTCCATCCCCAAGCACACACTTTGCCTTGGTGTATACGCCCCTCCACCCTGAATATCTTTCTCTCAGTTAAATGCTGGATAGATTTGAAGCATTTGCTGTTTTTTTTTTTTTTTTCTTTTGGAAAGTATGTTTGGAGGGCCGAGTGGTTCTCGGCCATGCTTTGATTCTAATATAGAAACCATGCGTGAAAATAATGTATTTTCTCAATGGTATATCTGTCTGTTGCCTGCTTCCTTAGATATTGTACATCAGAAGGTATAGAAGAAATCAGGCAACCAGATCTTGTAGGAACTTGCTGCTATTACTTCTGAACCAGCCAAGTGTTCACTTCATACCCACCTACAACCAGTAATAAGAGAAAAAATTGTGTGTGGAATATAATCATAATTATGCTGTGTATACTTCCATCCACACATGGGAGACTTTGCTTCTTATTAATAGCCTTTTTATAAGTTTCTTCTTTGTCTTGTCTTGCCCTTTCAGACCTGTCTTGCCCTTTCAGACCCCCCTCCCTTCTTCTCAGAGCATAATGCTCTCCTTCCTATAACTCTTTGCTCTGGTTCTCTTGTGTTTATAAGAGAGACAAATTTTTTCTTTGGGCAAAGAAAGATATTTAGTCCAGTATAAGCACAAGCTTTATTTAAGAGGAGCTGCCCTTGGTAGGAGGTTTGTTTATTGCTTATAGACTTTTCATTTTACCTGCCAACTCCTATTACTTGAGACTGAAAAAATCTGCAGTTTATTTATAAAAGAACTTTTATTGATTAATCCAAGGAGAAACATAAACTTTTAAATCAGACAAAAGGAGAAGAAAGCACACTGGTACATACAACTTTAAATTAACAGCATTGAGAGCATCATATGGGCCTGTAGCATAATTTATTTCACATCCAAGATTAGAAGTTATACAGAAATTTTTAAAAAGTCTGTTTTAAGCAGCTGTAACAGGTATTGTAATTAGTGGCAGGAAAACATTCCAAATCAAGTATGGGTCTTGCTGGAACCTGTGTGTGTGACTTTTCTATGCATGTCAATAAATGGCATTTCAAAAATGTAATTAGAAGTATAATCTCTGCTTATGATCTCTTTTCTTCAGTGGTCCTGCGTTGTTTTTTTTTTTTCTTTTTCCAAAAGTTTCAAATAAAAATAATTTTAAAATTGTGGAATCATTCATATATATGCTTTTATATATATTTACATATATATATAAAAGATTTTATCTATTTGAGAGACAGCATGAGAGTACAAATTGGGGAGGGGGGGAGAAGGAGAAGCAGGGAGTCCAATGATGCGGAGCTCAATCCCAGGCCCCTGGGATCATAACCTGAGCCAAAGGCAGATGCTTCACCGACTGAGCCACCCAGGCACTCCTACAGAATCACAACTTAAAAGATTTTTGAGTACTTCTACATATTATTTACTGAGTCCAGGTGCAGAAGATGCTACGAGATTGAGATGTGGCCAAACCCCAGAGAGCTTGCCGGGTAAATACTGGTTGTTACAGTGCAGAGGCTTCCACTGCTTGTTTATGCCAAGACTCTTGGTCTTAAGGCCGAAGCTCCTACACTGGATGAATTTTAGGGCCAGAGTTTTGAGAGTTGTGCCTGCATTGACATCTGAGATCAGAATTGAAGACTGCTAGCAGAGCCCCAGCTCAGACGTTGGTAAAAGGGTGATTGGAGAATTGGAGGGAGATGGGACAGGGTTAAAGGCCTCTTGTATGACTCCAAGTTCAGCTTGCAGAGAGTTTGGCAGGCTGCCTTTTCTCTGTCCCTTGTTATTTATCTGAGTGGCTCTTTGCAACTTGGGTTCCTTCATTCAGCATCTATGAGAAAGGGTCACTCGTAAGTACTGTACATTGTCTTTTCACAAACACGAAGAACTCTAGAATACCAGCTGCCAAAAAAACCCACCAGAGACTCATGTCTGGCAGCCTCCAGGTCTCTGGAACAGGGAAGATGTCACGAATTTCCTGTTTTAATTGCAAAGATGTATTGAATTCCAGGGGCATTCTTGACCTGACCGTGGTTGAGGAATCTCTCCTTGTTGAAGTCGCCTGACTCATCTAGACCGTTTTCTAAATGTGATTTTTTTTTTTTTTTAAGGACCTGAGGAGAATCACTGATACTGTTTTATAACCAGTATATAAAACATATGTGTAACGTGTGTATAATCAATAATAAAAATGAACCTCTGCATGCCTTCCATGCAGGTAAAGAACCAAATAACCTGTATTTAAGAAGAGCAGACAGAAAAAGGAGCATTACCTTAAAAACAATCTCACTTTCTTGATTTCTCATTTTCTTGATTCCTTGGCTTTTTTTTTTTAAGTTTTACATTTAAAAATGTATGTGTCCCCAATCAATACATTGTTTAGTTTTGCCCTTATTGGGGAACTTTATATAAATGGAATCAAACTGAATATATTATCCAGGGCTTCTTTATTAATCTTTTTTTAAGATTTTAGTTATTTGTCAGAATACAGGCTGGGGTGGGGGAGCTGCAAGCAGCGGGAGAAGGAGAAGCAGGCTCCCCGCTGAGCAGGCAGTCTGATATGAAGCTGGATCCCAAGACCCAAGGATCATGACCTGAGCTGAAGGCAGCCCTGTAAGTGACTGAGCCACCCAGGCGCCCCAGGGCTTCTTTCTTTTAACATCTTGTTGCTGAGCTTCAGCTGCATTGTTGTGTATAACTGTAGTTCATGTTCTTGCACTGCTGTGAAGTATTGCATTGTGTGGATCACCACACTATCTTTCTGTTCTCCAGGGTTGTTGCTTCATTGGCATTTGGAAAACATTGTGAACCCCAAATTTAGCAAATCCACTTGCCATTTAAAGCTTCAAGGACTGACCCCTTCCTGGGCAGATCTCCTGAGTCAGGATTGGGAATTTCCTTTTTTTAAATTTTTTTTTTAAAGATTTTATTTATTTATTCATGAGAGACACACAGAGGCGGAGACACAGGCAGAGGGAGAAGCAAGCTCCTCACAGGGAACCCGATGTAGGACTTGATCCCAGAACCTGGGATCACACCCTGAGCCACTCAGGTGTCCTGGGGTTGGGAATTTCCAAGCGATTTGGTTTCATGAGTGGGAATACTGGATGTCCTCATTTTCGGAGTCCTTCTAGAGAATAGGCCGGTTTTGAGTTCTCTGGGGATTGTTAACTCTTGACCCAATTCTCCTATGTCTGGAATGGAAGACCTGTTTCTACAGAATCTTATGGATGAGCCCTTTCTGTGATCACCACACTCCTTTTAGGGCTCATCAGGTTTTTGGTTTTATTTTTGGGGTGTTTCTGTTTGTTCAGTTTGTTGTTTTGAGCTCTAGGTCGATTGGGGCTAGTTGGGAACTCAAATGCTTTAACTAAACCCATGCTAGTCTTTAGAACACAGGAAGACACTAAGAATATTTCTCTTTCCTGCACTTGGCTGTCCAAGGGCATTCTTCTGTCTTCCTCTCCATCCCCGCCTTGTTTCTCCTCAGTTACTGGCAGATGTCCTGTTCTATTGTCCTCCTACAGAGGAGTCATAGGAGGAGCACTCCCATTGTGGAGTTTGTAAGTACCCCTGTGGAAATGACCAAAGCTCTAAGAAAAAGCTCAGCTGGTTACGTTTATTTTCAAATTTAGAAAATTTTTCTGGAGACGTTGTTCTAAAGGGTTACTGGTGCCATTGTTGTAGTCGTATGACACTTCGGAAGTAGGTCTCTGAGTGGGTTTTTCCTCCTTCATAAAGTGTAGAGCATGACTGGGTTTCTCTATATTAGCTGGTTATTGTTACTTGAGTTCGGTACAGCTTTCCTTGGAATGTGTTCCCTTGAGCTGATGTTAATGGTTGCCACGTAGGGAGAAATGGTTCTGCACAGAGATAAAGTTAAATCACTTGCTTTGCTGCAGGACATCTTAGAGCCTTTGACACTTTGTCCTGCTTCGTGAATATTTAAATGGAGAGCAAGTAGAGGCACAAGTTCAAAAACACATTTGATTATAGAATTCCTCTCTTCCCCCGTGGATCTTGCAGTCATAATCCTTCTCTGCACACATAGGGAAAGGCATCTTTAATATATTCTCCACTGTTTGCCCTGGTCCCATCTACCTAGATGATCTCAGGATTGCTCTGGAATTTTCTGGTAGCGTAAGATATGTCTGTTAATCTTGAGTGAGGTTGGGGTACCTTTAAGGGCAGACTTATTTTTGGTTCACTTTCGATTCAGAACATGTAGGCCAAATAGTTGTGTGTGTGTATGTGTGTGTGTGAGAGAATGAGAGTAGAATGAAGTAGTTTTGTAGATTGACAGGGAGAGTAAGATCTCATGTTTTAAAAGATATTCATTTCCCTTGAATACCATATTCTACAAACGTAGGAGAATAACAAAAAGGGCCCAGACCAAAATAATCTTTTTGTGAATGCCTCTGGCAGAGAAAGATTTTGTGTATAAAAATACTAATAATGAAATGGTTATTCTGGGGCACCGGGGTGGCTCAGTGGGTTAAGCATCTGCCTTCGGTTCAAGTCATGATCTCAGGGTCCTGGGATTGAGTCCAGCATCCCTGCTCCATGGGGGCCCTGCTTCTCCTTCTCCCTCTGCTTGCTGCCTCCTCTGCCTCCTGCTTGTGTTCTCTCTCTCTCTCTCTCTCAAGTAAATAAAATCTTAAAAAAAAAAAAAAGGGTTTTTCTTCCCAATGATTGTAGAACAAGCAAGTATCTTTCCTCCCTTCTCTATCCCTCCCCTCCTTTTTTTGGTAAGTGGGGAGAAGTAAAGAGGAATGTGTGAAGGATGCTGATTCATCTTTTTTGTTTTGTTTTGTTTTGTTTTGTTTTAAGGTGTGTTTTATGACAGGTGTAAGGCCTGCTGTTGTGAGCATTTTGGATAGATTTCAGGTTTTGCCTTGTTGGGAGTATGTTTTCTTCTGTTGGTCACTGGTCTGTGATCCCTGGGCCTTGAACATAGAGACAGAGACTAAATGAAACTATGTGTAATTATACCTTTTCTACCAAAATACAGAAACAGAAACTGGGTAAACACAGTCCTAAACGGTTGAAAATTGGCTAGAATCTTAACCCAGCAATTTTTTTTTTCTACTGGTGGTGTTTTCCCATCCATGAGTTACAATTTTAACCTAAGTTAATTTTTCAGATAGTTGGAACTTATTCTTTCAAACACCAGAGCTTAGCTCCTTTACCTCATCTTCCCCTCCATCTGAAGCAGAGGCCAGATGCTGCTGGGTGTGATCGTGAACATCCATTATCTTCCATGTGGTGAAAGGAGCTTGGGCTGCTTCCAGCTTCTTGTCTCTTGTCACAGTGTTGGGCTGTCAGGACGCCCTGTCGCTCCCCTCACAGCCTTGCATGTTGGCTGTCCTGTCTGCTCTGTGCTGGAAAACTAGCTAATGGAGGTGACATCGGAGGGAGTAAAGCAGCCACAGAATGATGCATCAGGAGTGGAGATGTGACTGACTCGTTGGGGCTGTCGAACATTTATTTCTAGTGCTCATAGGATTTCTTCTGGATACAGGAGGGTCGAGGACCTTGGGAAAGGGAGAGGTTCCTATTCCCACTACCGTGTAAAATGTAGTGAGCCCTCTGAAAATTTCTAATCTGTTGATTGCTTGTCCAAACTGAACATGAATCTACCTTGGCTTGGATGTTAATATAACTTTTGAAATTCTCTAATAGCCATATCTCAGGACTGGCCAAGTACTGATAATTGTTGAAGATGGGCCTGTTCTGTTATGTTGTTATATAATGGGAAGAGGCGTGAGGTGTGTTGCTGTGTGATGTTGTTGTATTCTGTTTCCTGTCCCTTTGTGTGTGTGTTTGAAATTTTCTCCAATAAGCATTTGTGGAAACACTGCAATGTGTATAAATCCAGTTGGTTTTTTTTTTTTTTTTTTTTTTGGAAGATTTTATTTGAGAGAGCGCACAAGCAGGAGGAAGGGCAGAGGGAGAAGCGGACTCCCCACTGAGCAGGGAACCCGACTGACTCAGGGCTCCATCCCAGGACCCTGAGATCATGACTTGAGTCAATTGAACCACCCGAGAGCCCCTATCTGGTTGGTATTTAAATGCCAAAGAGTAGAGTCTTTCAGGGAAATACCACCATTGTCCCAAATGTTTCTAGTAACCTGGTGATGTGAGCAAGGACTTCATATATTCATCATTTATTCACTTAACACATACTCATTCAGGCACTGGGAACATTTCAAGAAACATGATAGACAAAGCCACTATTACCAGGGATCTCGTAACTGGTAGATGTAGGGAGACAGAATTCATGAGATGGTTTAAAATGGGCAACGGAGATGTCTGAGTGACTCGGTTAAGCATCTGCCTTTGACTCGGGTCATGATCCCAGGGTCCTGGGATTGAGCCCCATATGGGCTCCCTGCTCAGTGGGAAGTTGCTTCTCTCCCTCTGCCCTTCCCCTTACTCATGCTTGTTCTTTCTTTCTCTCTCAAATAACCGATGAACACAAGCTTCCATAAGAACCTACCATACAGGGGCGCCTGGGTGGCTCAGTCGGTTGAGTCTCTGCCTTTGGCTCAGGTCGTGTCTCAGGGTCTTGGGACTGAGCACCCCATCTGGCTCTCTGCTCAATGGGAGCCTGCTTCTCCCTTTGCCTCTCCCCTCTGCTCATGCACACTGTCCTCCCTCTGCTTCTGCCTGCTGCTCCACCTGCTTGTGCTTCCTCTCTTTCTCTTATTTGTCAAAGAAATAAAATCTTAAAAAAAATAAAAAATAAAATAGTTAGCATTGCTGTGAAGGCAGTAGAGCAGAGTGCTGTGGACTGAGTAACAGAGCCAAGTAAGTGGAGGTAATGCGGGGGTGCAACCACCCTGACGTGGAGGGTCAAGTGGGGAGGTGGCTGTGGGGAGGCCAAGCCAGGAGAGGTTGCTGCTTGTGCAGATGCCCTGCGATGTGAATGTACTCTTCTCTGAGTGATGCCTCTCTGCTTTAGGAAAGCAGCTCCGGAGAACACATAGTGCAGCTGGTTCATGTGACACGCGTGCTCACTGAGGCCCAGAATTGGGTATTCGCTTTTCTACTCAATACCTGCTATTTTCAGAGCTATTGAGTAACCCAATAAATAAGCCAATCAACACATCCTTATAGAGAGGACTTTGAAATTAGTGGCTAGCAAAATTAGTATACTTTTCTGGAGTAGTAAAAGTTCACAGTTTTTCATATAAAACTAGGCCATGCATTAAGCGTGGCGTAAGTGGCCTGTGGGCATCTATGCTCTTTTTTGGTAGATGGATCTGAGGTTATTTTTTATGCATGTGTGTGTTTCTTCTGTGAACATTTATTCTCTCCTGCACATTGAGCAGACTAGACAGGAGAGTGTGACCCAGCTTCTGCCCCAGGGGCACTCTTAGTGGGCCAGAGATGGGGTCTCTAGCTAGACTGGATGCTCACCTTTTGGCAGGCATGGGGGGTAGATGGTTGGGAGACCCAGGTGCAGCCCCGTTGTCAAGCTGGATGTAGACCGACACCCACAAAGTCCAAAGGTGTCCTGAGGAGAACTGATAGTGAGTAACAGGGGAGTTTGAGATTGTGGGGGGCAGGGGAGGGACAGCCTCTCTAGGGAGGTGATATTTGTGTCATGTGTGAGAAAGAACACAAAAGAACATTCCTGGCATAGAGAACAGCTTGTGTGATGGCTCCGAAGCAGGAGGGAGTTTTATGAGTACTCAGTAGGCAGAAAGAGGGAAGTGACAGAGGCCATATCCTACAGACAACATTAAGGAACTTCCTATTTCTTCCAAGTACAAAGGGGGCGTCATTGTAGGATATTAAACCAGATGAATGGTAGGATATTTTATTTTATTTTATTTTATTTTATTTTATTTTATTTTATTTTTTTAATTATTTCATTTCATTTCATTTCATTTCATTTCATTTCATTTCATTTCATAGATTTATTTGAGAGAGAGAGAGAGAGAATGAATGAGCAGGAGGGGCAGAGGGGGAGAGAGAGAATCTGAAGCAGACTCTGGTGCTGAGCTCAGACCCGATGTGGGGCTTGATCCCATGACTGCGAGATCGTGACCTGAGCTGAAATCAAAGAGTCGGCTGCTTATCCGACTGAGCCACCCTGGTGCCTCAGGAAATTTATCATTCTGGTTGAAGGATAGATGTGGGGTTAAAGGAGGATACCAAAATATCAGAACTAGGTCTTAAGCCTAACTTTGCCATTTACTTGCAGTTTACTCCTCTGGGTATGGGGCTAATCAGTTCTCCCTCGTGTTGTGGTGAGGATTGAGTGAATACAAGAAGGTGTTGAGAACCATGTGTAATGGACAGATGCACAGTAACATTAGTTACCTTCTCCCTGTCCCTCCTCCTCATAAAATATATGAATAAAGTATTCTGGAATCAGTGTCTGGTGGCCTTAGGGACATCACAACCAAACCCAGTGGCAGCCCCATGAAGTGATGGGTACAGTGTCCAGCTGTAGAACCTTTTGTTTTTCTGTTTGAGGTTGATCTGGCCCATTCCAGGATTGGATTAGTAATGGTGGTTTTACCATAACTCATTGCAACTGAGATGATGAGTTTAGTCTATGTAACAGATGAACAGATTTCCCCCTTTTTTTCTTCATGCCTTTTGAAGGAGAGAACTGTTGCTAATGCAGTACTGTTGTTGCTCTTTTACTCATAACTCTCAGCATTATATTAGGGAGGTGAATCTGCTAGACTTTAATCCTTTTGTTCATATCCTGGAAATCTCATTTAGACTAAAGGCATTTTCTTCACTGGTCAATTTATTTGAACTTTCCGTTGTTTTGTGTATGTGCTGCTGAAGCGAGCATTTTCCTGTTGTTTTGAATCTCCAAGTGTCACAAATAATCAATTTCCTTTATAATTTTGAGAGCATTTAGTTCTCAATAATTCCACCATAATGATGGCGATGCATTCATTAGGCCCATGGTGTGACTTTACCTAATGTGTAAAAGATATGTTTGTTTTCAACCATGTAAATAGTACCTGCAAAGAAAATGCTATTAAGTGGTATGGGAGTAATAAAAATAATCCAGAAAAAAAAATCCAGAGATGGCAGCTGTCCTGGAGGACTTTGTAGCTTGATCACAACCTTATTTTAGCAATCTGAAACTGTGAATCAGTCTCAGACTTGCCTGTAGCCAATTCTGCTCTGGGATGGTGACAGGCATTGTATACAGGGAGGTTACACATGCTATGTGGATAGGTGTTTGTTTTGGCTTAGATAAAAATAATTGTTTTTAAATAAAAAAAAAATTAAGAGCTATTTTAGGTTCATGGCAAAACTGAGAGGAAGGTAGAGATTTCCCATATACCCCTTGCCTCTGCCCCTGCATAGCCTCCCCCCAGCATCAAGGTCCTGCCCCAGGTTACAATTGATGAACCTACACTGACATGTCATAATCACCCAAAGTTTATAGTTAATATTAGGTAAGGCTCACCATTGGTGTTGTACATTATGGCTTTGGACTAATGTAGGATGATATATATCCATCAGCATATCATTCAGAATAGTGTCACTGCCCTAGAAATCCTTGCTGTGTTCATTCCTTCTCTCCCCACCCCAGCAACCCATGGCAACTACTGATCTTTTCACTGTCTCTGCAGCTTTGCCTTTTCTAGAATGTCATAGATTTGAAATCATTCACTATGTAGCCTTTTCGGATTGGATTGTTTCCCTTAGTAGTATGCATTTAAGTTTCCTCCATGACTTTTTGTGGCTTGATAGCTCATTTCTTTGTAGTGCTGGGGTTGAATATAATTTAAAATCAATGCATGGATCCTGCCTTAAATGCTTTTAGATATATATGGGCTTTAGCTTACTGTCCATGATGAAGGGTATGGAAAAAAAACCCTTCATGCTTCCTAATGTAAAGAATCACATTGCCATGAATGCTCACCACTGCTATGACTTTTGTTACAAACACATTATTGCCAGGGGCTCATAAGCAGCTCCCTTGTCTGTAGTGTAGACAGGGATGAGGGATGCCATCCTGCCAGTTAGCATGCCATCCTGCCTCCTAAAACCTCTCTCGTATCAGAGATGGGAGTTACTGGAATTGCAATTTCCCTGCCTTTGTGCTTTGACCGATCCGGTGACTTTGAAATTAAGTGGTCCTGCACAGCTGTCTTACGGCGTATGTGGGCTGCTGAGACAGGAGTGCCTCGGTACCACAGCACTCAAGGTGGTGGCTCATGTAGACTCTCCAAGTCCACCAGCATCTGTTGTCAGCAATGGCAGCTATTTCTGTGGCAGATGGGAAAGATGGAGATTATAGGTACAACAAGTGGCTGAAGGTGGGAGGTTTGGGAATCTCTTGTGTAACCGTATTATCTTTAAGGGCATCATGTATATTAATTCATTTAGCCCCTGCATCCAAGGTCACATCAGTAGAAAGTGGTGGGGAAAAGAATGGGACCCCTGCTTCTGAATTCCTGCTGTTCATGACCACCCTGGACTGGATTCATAAGGTGTCATTGTCTGTCCCACTAGGACTCTTCAGCTAATATCCCTCCTTTTATGACACTGTTGCATTAGGCATGATGTTTGGTTCTGACTCCCTAATGGTGGCAATTGAAATGATCATAAGCACTCTATCATAAGTGTATGCTCTCAAGGTGCAAGCTCACATCCATGGAGACCTAGTCTTGGAAATAAAGAGATAACCAGATAGTTAAATGTATGTTTCTTCCAAGCAGAGTATTAATTGAGGTCAAATCTATTAGTAGCAGATAGACTGAGAATTAGCCTCAGGGTGACCTCACAGAGGTGCTTACTTCTTGATTTCAAGTCAAAAATTGGTGCTTTGTGCTGCCTTTTTTTTTTTTGAAAGCCTCACTGCATGATACTTTTGAAGATGCAGCAAAAAAATTGCCCAAGAGCCATGTTTTTTCTCTGCTTGGTTTTGTTTTGGCTAAGCTGTTGTGCATTCTTGCCAGCTTTTACCCGGCTGGGAATTGCAGCTATGGCGATGAGGGGCAGGAGTTGCTTCAAGTGGCCCCAAGAAGGCTCCACAGAGACGCCCCTGCACATGGGTTTCCCAGAGGCCTTGGTTCACAGCTGTAGTTGGCCGCATTTGGTTAGGAAGAACAAGTCAGGTGGGCCTTTCTTTGACCATATTAGGCAAAAGGCAGGGGAGCTGTTAGTGATGATAGCGATCACATGAAATAGTGTTGTATAACTTGAACAACTTTCCATTGCTTTGTGCACCTGTTTTAATTTTGGAGATGTGTATAGACCATATGAGAGCATCATTATATTGGGTTGATAACCACTGTGGATATACTTGTGTATTCATTTCAAAGTTTGCATTTGATTGTAATCCTTTTATTTTTTCTTAAAAGATTTTTCTATTTATTTATTCATGAGAGAGACAGAGAGAGGCAGAGACATAGGCAGAGGGAGAAGCAGGTTCCCTGTGGGGAGCCTGATGTGGGACTGGATCCCAGGACCCCGGGATTACTACCTGAGCCAAAGACAGACACTGTCACTGAGCCACCTGCTGCCCCATGTAATCCTTTTTTTTTACCAATTGATTATATAGAAATTAAACTTTTCTCTGAAACATCTACTTGGCTTCTGGGCAGCAATTAAAAAAAAACTTTCAAAGGACCATTTCTTTTTCCTTTTTAATTTCTAATCCATCAGGGACAGATACTTTTGTAAGTGTTGGATGAGGGATGGCATCATGGCATTTTACCTCTAAAGGAGGATGAGAATGGCCAGGAACTTGGAAAAGCTTCTTAACTCCTCCAGGACTGGCATTGTTCGTGGACTGACACCTGCCCTCAGGAGCACAGAGCTGGAGATATTTCCAGATTTGTTCAAGTAGTAATGACTAGAAAGGGAAAAACTGTGTTTTGTCACTCTGTTCTCCATACTTCTGGCCACCAAATGAGCAGGGCTTGTACCCATGCCAACCAGTTGCCTAGTTCTCTGTGGGCACCAGCGGGATGTCCTACAATTCAATTCAGTTCTGACACCTATCTACCTGGAGTCAGTGTCAGATGTCAGGGGTCAAGGACTCAGTCCCAGGAGACTCCTCCTCCTCCATCCCCACTTCAGGTGCCAGTGTAAGTCCTGGGTTGTCCCCTGCGTTTCTGACTGACCTAAGTTCCCACAACCCCCTCCTCAGGTTTGGTAATTGGCTACAGTGGCTCAGAGAACTCAGGAAAACAGTCTATTGCTAGGTTATCAGTTTATTATTATTATTATTATTATTATTATTATTATTTATTCAGATCTATCTCAAACAGCCAGATGCAAGAGATGACATAGGGCAAGGTGTATGTGGGAAGGGGCACACAGTCCTCGTGTCTGCTCTGGGTATGCCCCCCTCCCAGTACCTCCATCACCTGGATGCTCTCTGAACCCCATCTGTTAGGATTTTATGAAGGTTCATTATGATTGAAGAAGGCAGGATTGATTAATCCCTGGCCATTGGCGATTGGTTTAATCTCTCACCCTCACCCTTCCTCTGGGGTTGGGGTTTTTAGAGAAGTTAGACTCCACTCGAATGACTTTAATTCTGTTTATTAAAAAAGTATTTTTAGCCAACAGAGTTTTTTTTTTTTTTTTTTTTTTTTTTAGAAGCATAGTTATAGTTACCAGTGTTATAGAGAGGTGAACCTGGTATTAGGAGAGGTTGGTGGTAACCCATTGGTTGATTGGGTCCTTTAACCAGACTTCACTGAATACAAATTATTTGTAAGCCATTTGATGCATACCAAAGGGGCTTAAGTCAGTTCCAAGTAGAGAGTCTTCACTGCAGGTCTTCCCTAAGTGAGTGCAAATGGTATGGCCTAGGTCATCTACATTACGTCTTGCTGGGTGGCAGACAATTGTAGACAACTGTGCAGAAGGAAAACAATGATTTAAAAAGTTAGAATTTTATTGTGTTATGTTTGCGCACTCTTAAGGCCTAAAATGCTTTTTGGAATCATCAGAATTTTAAAATAATACCATTAATTTATAAGACCTGAGTGGATTAGGAAACCTCCCATGGTAATTGTAAAGGCTTTGCTATTACTTTATCTCAGAAGTTTATTGCTTCTGTTATAAAGTTGATACATCTTTATTGCAGAAGCTATTTTTGACAACAACTAACAGAATGGCAGTTTTTTGGGTTTTGGTTTTTTTTGTTTCATTTTTTTACATCGCCTAGTCTTGCTGTTATTTCAGTGGACTTCGGTAGTAAACCGTAAATATTCATCCTGGCCTCTAGGGCACATCTTACATTGGTAATCCAATTCTGTTCCTTGGTACTCACTTGAAAATTTAAGTTGCCATTTTAGGAAAAGGAACCGAATCCATTTGCTCCCTGGGTTCTGTTTCTGCTGCTGACCCCTGCCAGCTTTAACAGTACTTCCATTCCAGGTCCATTAGCAAGTGGTTTGGTGAATAACCATTACTTATTAGACTGAGAACATAAGTGACAAGTTTTTAAATACGAGGTCATTTATTAATAAAGACTTTCTTAGAAATCTACCTCATTATTCCTGCGGCCACTTTGCAAGCTGTCATGGGGGTTTTACTCACCCTGTAGTTCAGGGCAGTGGTATGAGAACAGACGTCAGGTGTGATCAGCTTGATGGAGTGTGCTCCAGTGTTTGCACTAATACACCTGCTCTTGATTCTTTTCTAGAAAAAGTAATATAGTTTAGTTCTTATAAAAGTGTTCAACTTTATACATGTTTATCTAATTATTTCCAAGGGATTTTTTTTCTATTCTTTTCCTTCCTTTATGATACATGTTTTTTAAAAAAAACAAAAAACAACTTTTTTTCCAGAAGGGATAAAATCCTGTTTTGGAAGCACCCTCACAGACACAAATCACTGTGGCTTTGGTAGGATGCATCCTTTGGGGTACACCATCACTGGAGTAAACAGAACGACAGGGCACCTTGCAGAGCCTGGGGTCCCCTCCCACCTGGAGCTGGCAACTCTGTTGCTGCCAGGTGGTCCTCAGTGCTGCCGATCCTCCCAGTCATTCTCTCCCCAGCAAGGAAGTATAAGACTCAGTACATGTTGTATTCAATTTAATGTTTAAGTTTTTTTTCTCTAAACCTCATTTCTGAGCATTGAAAATATTTTGAATATCTTGAACTTTTTTTAAAAGACCATAATGACCATCTGTGTATCTGTTAGTTATGCTCTAATAGTTATCAACATTCTTTCCTTGTTTGAAGAGTATGTTTTTAACATCATGAATTTTCTCTATCACCAAAAAAAGTGTTCTCATTCTTCACCTCTCTGTAACATTTTCCTAGATGAAATGGAGTTTGAGCTATCTTGACATTTTGCAAGTGTCATCCTGAAGGGCTAATGGTGTGTAATGTTCGCTTTGCTACCACATGTCATCCCTTCTTGGTCCTGCAGGAGTGCTCTTCTATCCCCATTTTATAGACACAGAAACTGAGGCTCAGAGGAGTTGAATAAATTTGCCCAACCTAAGATGGTCAGATGGTGGCAGAGCTATAGTTGTTTGGCTCCAAATTCTGATGCTTCACTACTATCCTATTTTACTTCCAGAAATTCCAGGGTCTCTTGGCTGGCTCAGTCCGTGGAGTGTGTGACTCTTGATCTCTGGGTTGTAAGTTCTAGCCCTGTATTGGTTGTAGGGATTACTTAAAAATAAAATCTTTTTTTTTTTTTTTTTTTTTTTTAAGATTTTATTTATTCGAGAGAGAGAGAGAGAGAGAGAGAGAGGCAGAGACAGGCTGAGGGAGAAGTAGGCTCCCTGCAAGGAGCCCGATGTGGGACTTGATCTTGGATCCTGGGATCATGCCCTGGGCCAAAGGTAGGCTCTCAACTGCTGAGCCACCCAGGTGTCCCCCAAAAATAGAATCTTAAAAACAAAAACAAAAACAAAACAAAGAAATTCCATGTAGTCATGCCAGAAGGATATAGTGCAAATATACCAAAAAGAAAAATTCAAACCATAAGTTTTTCCATTCCAATACAATATTAATTGTTTTTCTTTTTGAGTTTTATTGCAAATAAAAGCAGGTTAAGTGGACTGATAATTTTTTAAATGATGCAGTTCACTTGGTGATGGGCACTAAGGAGGGCACTTGATTGTATGAGCACTGGGTGTTGTACTATATGTTGGCAAATTGAATTTAAATTAAAATAAATAAATAAAGCAGTTCTTTGTAAAGGAATATTTGGATTATTGGGATTTTATTACAAATGCATTTGGAATTAAAATTTTAAACTCACAACATACTAAACACTAAGATAATTAAAGCTGTCTTAGCCTCCATGCTTCTCATCAGATCTGCCTTAAGATCTGAGATGGAAGGACCGTGTGCACTCACTCTACAGTCCCCAGCAGTGTCTCCATCCTTGCCGTCATCGTGGGGAGGCTGGTCATGGTCGGGAGGCTGGGCGGGTGGGCCATGCCAGTCAGCAGGTCTTTTTTTTTTTTTTTTTCTCTTTTAAGATTTTATTTATTTATTCATGACAGACAGAGAGAGAGAGAGAGAAAGAGAAAGAGAGAGAGGCAGAGACACAGGCAGAGGGAGAAGCAGGCTCCATGCAGGGAGCCCGACGTGGGACTCGATCCCCGGTCTCCAGGATCACACCCTGGGCTGCAGGCAGCACCAAACCGCTGGGCCACCAGGGCTGCCCCAGTCAGCAGGTCTAACAGATTCCTCCTTCAAAATAAATGTCTTTTGTCCTCTCCATTCTCTTGTCTTTGCAGTGGTGCCAACTTTGTGGTGATTGGTGCCCCTTCGAGAATCATTAGTTCGTATCTCTCTGCTGACCCTGTAGATCATGTGGCCGGCCTCCCTCCCTCCCCCTTCTTAAAACACATCTGACTGTGTTATTCTCATTGCACAAACCGTCTATGGCAGTTGCTTCTGGAAAAAGTCAAAGTCAGCATGGTGTCCAGTGCTCCATGCACTTGAGTTGTTATGTATTATTTCTTTTATTGCTTTCAAATACCTCTGTCCACCTGCTACTTCCTGAACATATCGTGTGCTCTCCAATTTTGTTTTGGCTGTTCCCTGCCTAAGATTTGCTCCCAGTGCATCTACATGCACTTTTTGTGGCTTTATTGATAGCTTAATCCAGAAGTGCTCAATTTTCTGCCGTCCTGAGGGAAGTGGTAGTTTGCAGCCTTCTACTGCCACTCCTTTCTTGTACACTAAAGCCATTTCTCCTTTGAGATTCTCCTATATTTTTATGAAAGGCCTTGGCACAGTCGGAGCAGTAATTGATGCCATTAACCACATGGATCATCTCTTTGAGATGGACATTTCACATTACCAGCACCTACATGGATTGCCAGCCAGTGCCCTAAGCTTACAGAGCTTTCACTGAATTCTTCCAGACTCAAGAGACGCAATACTCTAGCTGTTTGGAATGTGTGTGTTGGGGAGTAGACTTGGGGTATACAGCTAGAAACTGCCCAGATTTGAATCTAATGGCACTGCTGCCAGTTGTGTGACTTTGAGCAAGTCATGCCATTGTTGTACTTGTACCTTGGTATTTTTTATCTGAAAAATGATAAAGAGAGCCTTACAGGGTTATCAGGTATGTTAAATGAGTTAAATTAAGTGGAAATAATAGAAACATATCTGGTACATAGTTAGAATTCAGTAAAGGGTAGCTTGTTTGTTTGTTTTTTTTTTTTTTTAAGTAAACTCTTCACCCAAGATGAGGCTTGAACGCACGACCCCAAGATCGAGTCGCATGGTATCAGTTAATCCCGCCAGACACCCTTGTAAGGGCCATTCCATTTCACAGGTGTGTGAAACTATGACCAAGTCAGAGTTTAGAACACCCTGAAACATTCTACCTCTGAAATACTGTATCTTGCGCATTGACTGTCACATCTTCTCTTTCCACCACACCAGCATCGTTGCCCTTTAATTTTATCCAGGCCATGAGTTTCTCATCTTTCCATTTTCTCCTAGTCTGTCTGCCTCCTGACTTTTCACATCCTTCTCTACTCAACCTGGGCCCTATTGGGTCATCCCGCTGAACCATATCAGCCTTTCACCCACCGCTAGGATTTGTGTTCTTGAAAAGCACCACAGTTAGCAAAGTCCATAGGTGGCAAGATCAAAGTCTTATAGGGGTAGGGGATTAAGAGAAACACAACTGAAAAATGATATTAATTATGTATCTTAAACCCAATAGATTCTAGAAGACCTGCTCTTTCATAGCAAACTAGAATACTGCTCTGATAGATAATGCTTCCCTTGAATGAATCGACTTCTTTGTATGTTCTAAAAATTTTTCTGTAGCTTGCTGTGAGCTTTATAATCTCCTAACTTGTTTTTAAAGTTTTCAAACCAGCCTTTGTCATGGAATTTAATGTTTTTGACATTTACATTCTTCTTGTAATAGTTTGTAATAAGCCTTCTTGTAATAGGCTCTTCAAAGTGCATACGTAGCCCTTTCTGCTTTTATAATTTGTAGATGTCCTTGTTATATGTTTTAAATTTTTGGATATATTAACTTGTTCGTACGCAGGCATAAAAACTTCAAGCTGTAGTCAATAAATCCTGGTTGAAGAGGAGCCTTTCTACCCACCTATTTGACAAAACCCCAATCCTGTATCATCCTATGACCCAGCATCTCTGTTTCTGTGGCCAAATTGCTAAACTTGACAACAGAATAATCTTATAATCCTCTGGTCTTCACTTGGGATGTATGTTCTGATACTTTTTTTGCACAGACAGTTGCCCCTATTGGGATGCCATTGCTTTGCCATGTCAGACTGGTGACTCTTTTTGCCTTCTAAATTCTCCTTAGGGGTTTTCTCTTCTGAGACTCTTCCCCTCTTTTTCAACTGATCTCACCTTTTGGGGCTGTTCCTGTGCATATCACATCATATTGTAATATGTGTATATAAATTCTGTTTACTGTTTGAAAGACAACATATCTAATTTATTTTTATACTACAACAAAGTAGCACACAGTGGATGTTAAATATTTGTTGACAGAATAGAGCTTTGTTTCTATCTGTGCTGTGACACTTAATTACAGTCCACTCAGAGTCACTTATACGCATGTGTATCTGTCTCTCTCACAAAGTATTAGCCTCTTGGGATTAGAGAGCATCCCTCATTCCCCTGGACATCCCTCAAAGCACCTATATTTTGCAGCATAGGAATTGGTACTCAATAAATATTTGTTGGTTAACAGAGTACTTGGACAATTTAGGCAGCTCAGTGCTTTCTTCCCTATGTGAAAGTGGAAATGGTGATCAGGGACTTCATGAAATACATGTCCTTGGACTAATCTCCAGGAGTCGGATGTCATATATCCGTACATCTTTCAGATATAAGTTGTGGCAATCTCCAACATTAAATCAATAAAGTAGTTAACACATGGAAGAGAAATTCCTGTTTCAGAAGAAGACACTGAAAAAGAAAAAAAAAAGAAGACGACACTGATCCATCATGTCTCTTGTAGCATTGACTCGTTTTAGGATTCATGCACATTGAGGTCTTTGGCCATCTAACTTCTGAGTAGCTAACGATAATTGATAAGGTGCAAGAAATGGACAGAAGACTCCTTGTCCCATAAATCTTCCAATGTGAGGTATAGGGAAATATCTACAGCTCTCTAGGGTTATTGTGGTGATATGCTGTTTATACTGCTTTATTTCACTTGTTTGTTAAACTTCCCATGTCTGGAGTAGCTACTAAATTAAGTACCAATTCCTCATTTCAAGACCTGGCCCAGTATAGGTCCACCTTATTTTTACAGTCCTATTTCCCTGTGTGTGTATCTCCTGTAGTCTTACCAAAATACCGTTCTGAACTTAGTTGACCTCTGAAACTTTTGAGGGTTTAACCCTTGTTAACATCCATTTGAACTTCTCAATATGAAATGCTGGTCTAGAGAAATAGCTATTTTTAAATAAGTCATTGAAAAGTCTCCATTTGCTAACAATCTCTAAAGTCCTCATTACTATTAAATGCAAGCAGTCTTGCGCCCAAATTTTGGGATTGTGGTGGTAATTGAAGAAAATCTTCACATCTGGATTATGTTTAACTCACTAATGTAAAAAATTAGTTCTGAGTTCTTGTAATGCTTTCAGTTCTGCATGACTGTGGGATTGTGGGTGGAGGTCACAGAAGTAGCATGTATGGCATGACCTCTCCTTTCAGGGAGTTTAAATTTTAAGGATACATGAGATTCAAAGATAGAATTACTGAAGGCTACAGGACTTTGTGTGTGCTTGTAAGTGCTAAGTTGTTTTGTCAACCATAGAGATCCTGGCTGTGTGTGTGTGTGGGGGGGTCCTACCAGTGATGGTAAAGGCAAGGTGTTCTCAAAACAACACTCGAGAAATTGAAGTAGTTGACCTGAGCTTTGATCTATGTCTTGGAGAGTAGGAAAATTTGGTCTGGCAGACCGGGGAGACAGAAATGGCATAAAGGCATGGAAATGACAGGGGTTGTGTGTTGAATATACCTGATATGGGTGACCTTAAAGGGATCCACAGACTTGCTTATCCTGAGAGAGAAAGGCAGCTTTAGTGTTTTGTAGAATAGAGCTACCATCCATGTACAACTACTACTCTTTTCTTTTCTTTTCTTTTTTTCTTTTCTTTTCTTTTCTTTTTTCTTTTCTTTTCTTTTCTTTTCTTTTCTTTTCTTTTCTTTTCTTTTCTTTTCTTTTCTTTTCTTTTCTTTTCTTTTCTTCTTTCTTTCTTTCTTTTTTTCTTTCTTTTCTTTTCTTTCTTTCTTTCTTTCTTTCTTTCTTTCTTTCTTCTTTCTTTCTTTCTTTCTTTTGGAAAATGGGCAGAAGTCAAAATTTCTTTTCACATGTAATAAATGTTAGGGAAAATTTTGAAATGATACACTTACTGAAAATTGTACATTTGATTTAAAAATAACTTCCTTCTTCATGGACTGTACAAAATTACAAAATGGCTCAAATAATTCCTACCAGCGTTTCTAACATCATATATTACTGTGAAACAGTTCCTGAGTAGGAAGAGATTGGAGACGTTCTAGTCCAACCCCCTCATTCTATTTTGTTTTAGTGTTTAAGTTTTGGATGTGATCCTCGGGTGACCTAGCATGCACAGGACCATAAACATCATGGCTAACATTTATTGAGGGCACTTGAGCGCCAGCGCAACGTGTACGTCCTTATTTTCTCTCCAAATCCTAGGATCTAGAAACACAACCTTGTTGGCTTCTAAAATGCCAAATTGTGTTTGCTTTATTTCTTTGGAAGACATACACACACACACACCCCATCATAACTTATAGAGGATTACAGGATTTTTTATTTTTTTTTATTTATGATAGTCACAGAGAGAGAGAGAGAGAGAGAGAGAGAGGTAGAGACATAGGCAGAGGGAGAAGCAGGCTCCATGCACTGGGAGCCCGACGTGGGATTCGATCCCGGGTCTCCAGGATCGCGCCCTGGGCCAAAGGCAGGCGCCAAACCACTGTGCCACCCAGGGATCCCGGATTACAGGGTTTTTAAAACAGGGACTTATTTTGAAGCTGAATGAGATGGGAAGTGGAGAGTAGTGGTTGGTACACATACCTTCCTTTCTCTGAGTGTCCACAGAATGCTCCACTCTCTGATAAGTCAGCAGCCAAGTCTCTCTGTGGGTCAGTGGGGTCTGTTTGCAGGGGGATGTTCTTTATAGTTAATTGAATGTTTGCTTGGCCAAGGATGTTTCCTCTTTCTGAGCCATGCCGGGATCTGCCATAGGCTGGACCTTACTGAGAGTTAGATGAAACTCTTTGTTGAGATGACTTTACTGATAAAATCAATGAGGCCTTAATTTAAAAATATTAATATTGAGTATATTTGTGATACATGATTGATATTATTCATCCTTTTTCATATACATGTATGAAAGCTTTTATCTTTACAGTGTCATTTCATACTAATTTTTTTCAAGGGATAACATACTATAGTTAGTTATAGTATAAGTATTACTCATATTGGAAACATTTTTCTTCACGACTACCAGAGAATGTCATGTAGCCTCTGGGGGCTGGGATAGTAAATCATGGTTCTGAATTAGGATGACTTCATTGCTGGACTCTTAATTTAAATTTTAAGAAAGATTTACCAATTATGAAGTACAGTTGTAGCACATGGAGTGACTTACTTTTCCTTCTTTAGTAAGGATCTTTGTTCTAAACTAAATGATGAGTAAATTTGGATAGCATCAGGTCCATTTAGTGACTTCCCTTTTACCCATGCTTCCTAGTTTCCATTTATTCTTTTTTTTTTTTTTTTTTTTTTTTAAAGAGCGGGAGAAGAGGGGAGGAGGGGCAGAGGGAAGGGGAGAGAGAGAGTCCTACACAGGCTCCTCGCCCAGCGTGGAGCCTGACATGGGGCTCAATCTCACAACCCTGAGATCATGACCTGCGCTGAAAAAAGAGTCAGATGCTTAACTGATTGAGCCATCCAGGCTCAATCAACCCCTCTATTTATTCTTCAGCAGTCCTGAGAAACAGAGAAAAAGGTAGCAGAAGCATGTTGCCATTCCCATATTATGTGCTGTCTCTCTAAGTGAAAGGTGTATATTTTTAATAATATTTATAACGCTGAAATAAGATTGGTTGCCTAAGACAAATAAAGAAAGCCACACTGGAACATCACTGAAGATAGAATAGCTTTATTGTTAGACAACTCAGGAGATAAATATACTACTGGTTACAAACCAGCATTTGTTCTTTGCTGGTGCTGCTGATCATTTATACAGTTGCGGCATAAAGGGAGCACACGAAAACTCTAGAGAGATCCCTGTGATTCCTGTTAGCACGTTCTACCCCCATTAGGTTGCTTGGCTCATTGTAGCCTTAATGTGAAATGTTTATTTTATTAACTTGGTCCATGCTGTCTCATCTGATTGCCTTATGATCTCCCAAGTCGCTTCTCTGTCCTTTGTTAAATAAAGCAGTGATTTAAATGGCTTTTAAAAAGTAAAGCAACTAAAATAAGAGAAAGTTTAGTCAAAAGTACTGTGCACAGTGTTTTTATTATTGTTGTACCTGCTCGGAACTGATGCCCTCCAGAGCAGTGTTCCACTTAAGGAAAGTTTCTTGGCAGAAATCTCCAAAGTTTATGCACAAAGCTCTGTTGCTTTGTTAGAATTAAAAGCAGTCATGCATTTTTATTCTAACATTCATAAATGTTTATCCTGTTTGAAAGGGTAGACAGAATGTTGAGACTTATTTGATGGCAGCCAGAGATACCAGTTTTTCTAGAGAGGGTTCCCCTCTAAAACCTGAAGATCAGGGCACCTGGGTGGCTCAGTGAAGCATCTGCCTTTGGCTCAGGTTATGGTCTCAGGGTCCTGGGATGGAGTCCCATGTCAGGCTCCCTGCTGAGCCTTCTCCCTCTCCCTCTGCCTGCCTCTCCCCCTGCTTGTGCTCTCACTTCTTTCTCTGTCTATGTCAAATAAATAAATAAAATCTTTTAAATAAATAAATAAAACCTGAAGATTAAAAAAAATCACATTCTCATTGTGCCTGTCTGAGGTAATGACCTAAGGGATCCTTTTAGCTCAGTCATACAATTTCAAGAAGATGGTATTTCAGCATGATCATTATAGGAATGTCATGGTTTTCTTCCCCTACATTTAAAACATTCAAGTTGTCTACCTGCTTTTGGAATAAAAAAATCAATGGACATTCTTCTCTTGCTACTGAGCTCTGGGTTTTATCTAGGGCCCTCAGAGCTCCTTGCCAAGTGTTGGGCGCAAAGCTGGAGAAAGGTCACTGTGCTATTTTTGCCTCTACCTTTTGATTTTCATGCCCTCTGCCCTGGAAAATCCATTTTGTTTTTCTCCAGATTTTATTCCTCATGAAGAAGGAATAAAGCCACAGGAAAAATTCCCTCATTTCTATTTAACAGTAATTTCACGATTTATGAATGGATGATACTGGAGGTTGGTTAAAAACAACCACATCAAGAAGGTGCCGAACCACCATAGGATCGCATTATATAAAAATCATAGTTCAGCTCTTTAATTTTATATACATGGAAAACATATGCAGAGCCAGCCGGTCAGCCTACTGGCTTGTTACTCTGAAAACTGTTTGCTTTTTAGAGTTTTCCTCCAGGTGGCAATTTCAGTCATTTTTGAGATATCAACATGCAAAAGTGAAAGTTTAAAAAAGTGCGTGTGTGGCTGGTGATTGGGGGGGAAGGCATAAATTTCTTAAATTTCTCTTCAGTGTTGAAATATGTGAAAATTGTTGAGAACCATGGCTTTTATTTATTTATTTTAAAGATTTATTTAATCATTTGGTGGGGGGTGGCGGGGGAGAGGGAGAGAGAGAGAATCTCCAGCAGACTCTCCGCTGAGTGTGGAGCCAATCTCATGTCTTGATCCCGTGACCCTGAGATCATGACCTGAGCTGAAACCAAGAGTCAGACGCCTAACCAACTGTACCACCCAGGCACCCCATTGAACAAATGTAATACTTTTTCACACTCACACAAAATATAATAGGTTATCACTTCAGGCAGTGAAGTGAATTTGGCTTCTCATCTTTGTAGAGTATCTTTCAGATCATGTTATCAAGATGCTGAGTTTCCCTTATGTTTTTTCTCTTTCATTGCTTCCCTCTGATGTGGCTGCTGTGTTGACAACCCTTTCTACTTCTGCTGCTGAATTTTTGTTTCCATCATTAAGGAAACCTCCCAAGGTAAGCAGTGATGCAGAATTTGGCATGCATACTAAGTGCACAAATGTCCAGGACTTCATCCATCACAGTAACCCATGTGGAACACCTCTCCTATTGGAAGAAAAATCAGCATTCTAATTAAAACTTAAACCATGAAAAAAACTACGTGTGTAATGACATAAAATTAGAATGCTCCTCTACATTCACAAAGCACTTACATACATTATCTCATTCTTGGAATTAATGCTCTGGTCCTCAGAGCAAATCTGTCAGCTTACTGTTTCTGTTTTATTGATGATGAAATGAGGCTCAGAGAGTGAAATAGTGTGTTATTTTGCACATTGGGTAAGTGGAGAAGCTGGGACTATAGAGTATCACTACCTAGAAAATAGACCAAACTGGTGACATCATAGAATGATGATTGACTGGATGATAATCTTTTCTGTATCCTACCAAGAATAGTTAATAGGATTGGGAAAATTCTCCACTTTCAGATAGTGTTTTAGCCACCCACCAACTCTGTGTGCTCCATTGGAGTTTCTTGCCCCTTCCAGACTCCACTGACTAGAGTTGTTCTTGCTCTGGCCAGTCTTCAATGGCATGTTCACCAGTGAGTAACCCGTAAGTTAGAGGCTAGGTGGGGGAAAAAGAATATGAGAAGGAAGGGATCTGAATGACCAACTCCTGAATAATTGAAGGCTGATTTTGTTACCAGTGAGTATTTTATTGTGTACCAAAGGGACACCTAGTGCCAAAAGGAAGGAGAAGTTCAACCACTCCCTGACCAATAATGCTGGTTATAGCTTTGAGATGGAATCAAGACAGGATAACCACTCCCCCCCTCACCCCCCAACCTCCACCATTATATGGTTAGAATATAAGACATGCTGGGGAGGGTAAGGAATCTATAATAAATTTGGCTTATGTGCCTCTGGGGGTATGAAGGAAACTCTAACTTAGCTTTTAGAAATGGAAACCCACCCAAATGCTGAATGTCATCCTTTATGTTTATTGGGGGCGATAAAGGAATTGTCCTTGGCATGAAGAGTTTCAACTCCAGCAAGGAAGGTACATATGGAGCACATACTATGAGCTCTTTTAAGAAAGAGGAAATAAAAGATGTTATAGAAATGTAAGCACTGGCATCTGGCCAACTCTGAGGAATCAGACGTTCTCCTTGAGTACTTACTGATGTGGACATATAGTCCCCCAAGAGCTACAACCAAAAAAGTGTCTCTGTTACTCAGAAAAATGTGAGTTCCCCTAAGTAGTTCTTCCTTCTCTTACTGTAAGTCCTGGAGGTTTCAGAACAAACTGTCCACCTTGTGATACATTTAATTCTTGCCCCACAGAAAAAGGCAATGAGATCCTAATCAATTCCACATATGGCTCCTTAGTGAAGGAGGAGCACTAAAATTACAAAAAGGCACAAAAATACAGTTTTAAAGAATCACTAATTCTTCATACACAAAAATTTCCTTTCTACTCAGTATATAGAGCTTAGTGGTTTCCCTAAGTGTTCTATTGATAGTTACTAAGAAGTATCATGAGATTTTCAAAATAAAATCCTTGTGAAATTACCGCTTTTATATATATACATATATACTTATATATATACACACACACACACATACATGTCGTAAGGCACACCTGAGAAGTATAAAGATCATCTTGAAATTAAATAAGTGACCCAATAGAGTCGTATTTTGAAAAAAGACATTAAAATAAATAAGGTCTTTTCTTGCAGAAATTGTAACATTGATAGCAAACAGGAAAGGAAAAAGTGTTTTTGATGATTACATAAAATTTTATTGATTTAGAACAATTCGATTTTTTTGCAAATGACATATCTGATAAATCTACAAAGAACTTCTCAAACTCAATACCCAAAAAACAAATAGTCCAGGTAAGAAATGGGCAGAGGAAATGAATAGGCGTTTTTCAAAGAAGATACCCAGAAAGACATCCAGATGGCTAACAGATGCATGAAAAGATGCTCAACATCACTGATCGTCAGAGAAGTACAAATCAAAACCATAATGAGATACCACCTCACACCTGTCAGAATGGCTAAATTAACAATACAAGAATAATAGATGTTGGTGAGGATGTGGAAAAAGGGGAACCCTCTTGCACTGTTGGTGGGAATGCAACTTGGTGCAGTCACTCTCGAAAACAATATGGAGGTTCCTGAAAAAGTTAAAAATAGACTACCCTATGATCCAGCAATTGCACCATTATATATTTAGCCAAATGGTAAAAAATACATATTCAATGGGTATATGGACCCTGCTGTTTATAGCAGCATTATCAACAATAACTGAACTATGGAAAGAACCCAAGTGTCCATCAACTGATGAAAGGATAAAGAAGATGTGGTGTACATATACAACAGAATATTACCCATCATAAAGAATGAAATCTTGCCATTTGCAACAACATGGATGGAGCTAGAGAGTATTGCGTGAAGCAAAATAAGTCATAGAAAGATAAATACCATTTGATTTCACTCATGTGGAATTTAGGAAACAAAACAGATGAACATATGGTAAGGGGAAAAAAAGAGAGGGAAGCAAACCATAAGATACTCAGTGATAGAGAACAGAGGGTTGATGGAGGGATGTGGGTGGGGGATGGGCTAAATGGGGGATGGGCATTGAGGGCACTTGTTATAATGAGCACTGGGTTTTTTTTTTTTTTTTTTTTTTTTTTTTTTTTTTATTAGAGACACACAGAGACAGACAGACAAGCAGGCAGGCAGAGGGAGAAGCAGGCTCCGTGCAGGGAGCCTTACATGGGACTTGATCCTGGGTCTCCAGGATCATGCCCTGGGCTGAAGGCGGCGCTAAACCGCTAAACCACCGGGGCTGCCCAGCACTGGGTTTTATATGTAAGAGATGAATCACTCGGGATCCCTGGGTGGCGCAGCGGTTTAGCGCCTGCCTTTGGCCCAGGGCGCGATCCTGGAGATCCGGGATCGAATCCCACGTCGGGCTCCCAGTGCATGGAGCCTGCTTCTCCCTCTGCCTATGTCTCTGCCTCTCTCTCTCTGTGTATCATAAATAAATAAAAATTTTTAAAAAACCCAAGAGATGAATCCGCCAATTCTACTCCTGAAACCAATACTATGTTATATGTTAATTACCTAGAATTTAAATAAAAATTTGGAAAGAAAAACAAAAAAAAATAAAACAATGAAATTTTGACATGAATAATTAGCAAAATACTCAAAGACTGATTGGTTCATTTTAACAAATAATTGTTCTGGGCAGGGGACAGAATGTTGTATGAATGAGACCTGATCCTAGCATTCTAATGGGGGTGGGGTAGGGAATAATTTAATATAAAATCAAGTATGTTAAAGGCCATAACAGGCAAAATTCTTGTAGAAGTCATAGGATGAAGGGTCCTATTCTGATTTCTGCAGATCTGAGGACAGCTAGGACCTAAAATTAAAAAAATATACTTGAAAGCACTGGAGAAAGACAAAATTAGTGAAGAATTACCAAATCAAGATCCAAGAGATGGTGGCAACTTAGAGAAGTGAGCCTGGTTTTGGGGGTGTATACCATTCAGATAGAGGAGCTTACAGGCAGAGTAGTGTTTCTGACAGCCTCATGGGGTCTGCAGAGCCTAAAAGGACAAAAATATTGGAGTTCAGAGTTTTACCAGAGATGGAATCCTTGGTAAACTCTTTATACTTCGGGTTGGCAGAATAGATTCAGACCCAGCCTTGGCTGGGGTATAAAGATGAAACAGAAGTAAACTAACCTTCACATGGATTTCTGTGTGGTTCTAAGTTCTTTGTGTGATCCGGGAAATCGCAAGCACTAAGATTGGATCAGAGTGAACCTAGAATGGAGGTTCCTATAGGCATCTGGCAGAAGCAAATGTTACCTGTTATCTCAAGTCTCTAAAGATTCCACAGGCCGTTCAAAAAATACAATGTCTGGCACACAAAGATAAAGAGGTACATTACAAGGCAATGTGAACAGGAAATAGCAAAAATAATAAACAGTAGAAATAGACCTACAGATGCTTCAGATGTTCACATTTTTAAGCATGAACTTTAAAATAACTCTGCTTATCATATTCGAGGTGATAAAAGATAAGACTTTAAAATGTTGGAGAGGACTAGAAATTATAAAAAGTGACAAAACAGATTTGGAAAATAACCAAGTAGAAATTTTCACCCTGACAATCCCAACCAAAATGAAGAACTTTGTGTTAGGGTTTAACAGCAGACTAGATCCAGTTGAAGAAAGAATTAAATGACTAGAAGGTAGGCTAGCAGAAATGTCAAAATGAAATGCAGAAGAGACAAGGTGCTGGGATAACTGGACATTGGCATGCACAGGAATGAATTTAGATATGGACTTTATACTCTTCATAAGAATTAACTCAATATGGATCATAAACTTAAATATAAGGTGCAAAATTGTAAAACTTCTAGAAGTTAGCATAGGAGAAATCGAAAAGATCTTGGGGTTGCTGATGACGTTTTAGATGCAACTCCAAAAGTGTGACCTGTAAAAGAAAACTTTTTGCAAAGGCACTGTGAAGAGAATGAAAAGAAAGCCAGAGATTGGGAGAAAATATTTGCAAAACATATCTTGCAAAGGACTCTTATCCAAAATATATTTTAAAACTCTGAAATTCAACAGTAAGACAATGAACTACTCAATTAAAAGATGGGCAAAAGACCTGAACAGACACCTCACCAAGGAAGGGAATCAGATAGCAAACACACACATGAAAAATGGTTAACATCATGTGTCATTAGGGAATTGTACATTAAAATGACAATGAGATGCCACTGCATACCTGTTAGAACAACTAAAATCCAGACATCTGATAATACCAAAGCTGGTGAGGATGTGGAGCAGGAGGAACTGTCATTCATTGCTGGTGAGAATGAAAAGTGGTATAGCCACTTTAGAAGGCAGATCGAAAGTTTTGTTCAATGCTAATCATCTTTTTATCGTATATCTATGTAATCATGCTTCTAGGTATTTACCCAAATGAGTTGAAAAATTTTGTCTGTACAAAAGCTATACATGAATGTTTACAGCAGCTTCACTTATAATTGCCAAAAACTCTAAACAACCAAGATGTTCTTCAGTAAATAAATGGATGAACTGAGGTATTTCCATACAGTGGAAGACTGTATAGAAGACTATATGAATTAACAAGCCATGGAAAAAAACATGAAGGAACTTGAAATGCATATTGCTAAGTGAAAGAAGCCAATCTGAAAAGGCTATATACTTTATGATTCTAACTATGTGACATTCTGGAAAAGGCTTAAACTACAGACATTATAAAAATTATGATGTACCTGGGACAGTACCCATAGCACATGGCAGCTACAGAATAACTGTTGGATGAATGAGGAAAGGAAAGAAAGAAATAGAGATCTGCTGGAGCAGAAGGATACTCACCACTTTAGCGGAAAGAAAGGTTTGAGCCCAGCTAAATTTTACTCCCTTTTACTGGGATAGAGCCACTTTGCTAACGGTTATGCCAGAGAACACTATCTACCCTGATTGCATTCTCAAGAAGATCCAAATGCCTGGCTAGTCCATAATCTGGATGCTTGTTTCTAGCCTGACCCGAAAGCACCCATTAGATCTTACAAACCTCACCAGCAACATGGATTCTCTTGTCATTGATTTGGGTTATGAGGAATATTTTTTTGTATAGTTAGTTTGAGCAGTTGTTGAAATTTTGTCTAATTAAGTGATGATGGTAAATAATGATAGTTACCTACCTGCAATATGCACTGTTTCTATTATGTATAAGGATTTTGCACGTTTTACTAAGAAATGTTCTAAGGTAGAAGTACTGATTAGGAGAAGGGAGGGACTGTCATTCTGAATATTTATTTGAGTTAGCACTATTCTGACCCAACTGTTGTGCAGGAAAGGTCTCATAGTCTTTATATTCATCCCTGGTACTGTACTCTTAGAATGCTGTTTCCATTGTTACTATTAATAGTATCAGTCTTTAACTTAGTACTCACCATATACCAGATTCCCTTTAAATCCAAATTAAAATTCAGTGAAAACTTAGTTGCCTTCAAAGGAAAAAAACTCCAAAACAATCAGTGGTTGCCAGGGGGAGTGGACGTTAATTATTAATAATGTATCAGTATTGGTTATAATTGGTTATAATTATAACAAATATAACACACTAATCAAGTTATTAATAGATGAAACTGATGAGGGACACTCAAAAAAGACCAAAATAGGATCTCTGCACCATCTGCTCAGTTTTTCTCTACACCTAAAACTTCTTTCAAAATAGTCTATTAATTATGAAAAAAATAATGTAAGAAATAAAAACGATATGATCACCTCAGTGGATATAGAAAAAGAACATTTGACAAAGGTCAACACTTATTTATGATACAAACTTCAAGCTACAGAGATGCAGAAACCTCATTAATATAGTAAATGGCATCCATTAAAAATCTACAGCTGTCATCATAATTAGTGGTAAAGGACTGACCACTTTACACCTAAGATAGGGAGTAAGGCAAATATATTACTTTAGCCACTTCCATTTAGCATTGACTAGCGCTCTTTGCCAGTGCAATAAGGCAAGAAAAAGAAATAGAAGATGTTTAAATTGGAAAGGAGGAAGCAAAAGCATCTTTATTTATAACTCCAGTCACATACTTGGAAAACATTAAGAAATCTCCCAACAAGCTCCCAGAACTTATAGATGGCAAGGTGGCGGGAAAAACGTCAAAATACAAATTGTATTTTTCTATACTAGCAATGAACAATTAGAAAATAAAATGTAGGGGATCCCTGGATGGCTCAGTAAACCATCCCTGGATGGTTTAGTGACTGCCTTCAGCCCAGGGCGTGATCCTGGAGTCCTGGGATCGAGTCCCACATCGGGCTCCCTGCATGGAGCCTGCTTCTCTCTCTGCCTATGTCTCTGCCTCTCTCTCTCTCTCTCTCTCTCTGTCTCTCATGAACAAATAAATAAAATCTTTAGAAAAGAAAAGAAAATGTAACAGAAGCCCAATAATTTACAGTAGCTTTAGAAACATTAAATACTTAGGGATGTACTTCGTGAAAAATGCACAAGACCTTTTTATTAAAGCTCCACGTATATTTGGTCATCTGATTGTAGGTGGATGTGCCAAGAGAAAAGAGCATCAGCTGTGTTCATAGAATGATAAGGCACAGAATTGGGCATGATGGGCAGTCTTAGGTGACACATCTAGAAAGAGGTTGAATGCAAATCCAGCTTTGGAAGGCCTTGATGCCGGGGTTGTTCCTTGATACCTTCAGTGTTTCTGTCTCCTGCCTGTCTTGAACAAAACAGTGGCTTAGTCAAGGCTCTGTTTCAATAGGTTAATGTGAAAGCAGAACACAGAATAAATTGTGTTTGGTTGGATGAGGGGGCAGAGCTAGAGCTAGAGATGGCATTCAATAAAATGTGCCAGGAAAGAGGTAATAAGGGCCTGCAGTGATGCAGTGCTAGGAAACTGAGAAGAGGCAGCGTCAAATTATCAGAACATCATGAAATACAGTATCCAGGACTTGGATGCTGAGAGCATATAGGAGATGATATAGCAAAGGGAGTCAGAAAGGACTCCGGAGTTTGAAACAGAGTGACTGAAAATCCAGCAGGAGGAGAAGAAAGAGCTGGTTTGGTGCAGGGAGAAGTTGATGGGTTGGATTTTAGAGTGCGTTAAACTGGGAATGATGGCAGAGCACTGATATCAATGCCTAGCGATTGTGCAAGGTTTGCAGTCTTTGCCCTGGAAAGGTCAGGTAAGTTCTTATGAGGAGGAGAAAAGAGGTAGAAGGAAGGGGGTATCTGTTATGTTGTCAAGGATCAGAAGATTAAAGGAACAGAAGACATGAGAGCTTAGAGACTAGGCCTGTGGGACTCCCCATGCTCTGGAGAATGGAGACAGGAGGAAGAACCAATAAAAATTAAGGGAAACCAGATGCTCACATGTGGTCTTGCTGCTGGTAGTGGTGTCTAGGAGAATATTTAGATACTTTTTCTTTCCGAATTAGGTTTCTTTTGTTCTTCAGAGTCATTATTATTATTTTTTCTTCCTAGTGTTAAAGCAAGGAAAAGGTGAAGATATTTCTCTGGTTTTTAAAAGATCAAAATTTTTTTTTTAAATATAGCATATATATGTCCCGTGTTGGGATGGAAAGGGAAATTTATGTTTGTATAAATTGTCTTGTGCTGTGTATCTGGACTTTTCTCTTTAGCAAGTGTTACATTTTGTAAGTATGTACTCCTGAACTGAGAGACATTAATTTTAGCATAGTCCGGAGCACATACCTTTAATCCTTTCTCCAGTAGCTCTTATGCAATGTTTATAGGAGTGTGTCCTATTTCCCTTAAAAAGAAAAGCTTTTAGACAAACATGGAGACACCTGCTTTATGCCTTCTCATTAAAACAAAACAAAACAAAAAACAGGTAAAGAGGCTTTGTCTTCTAATTTTCAGTGTGTGAAAGTAGGTGTGTTTTTCCTTATCAGTGTGATTACTTTTGAGTCCAGAATATTGTCTTAGAGGTATTAATTGCTTGTTTGTTCAGCCACCTTCTCATAAACTTTGGATTTTGGGAAGAGGTGGTAAAGAGGGGGAGAAGACACACATGTATGGAGAATCACTATCTAGGCCGTCACGCTTGCTCTGTTGCTGGAGGACAGGAAAATGTCCTCAATCACAGTAGCCAATAGTGTTGCCTTTAGAAAGAAGTGGATTATAGTTCTCCCTGTTGGCCCTCAGAATGTCTGGCACATTCTAGGAACCTTGGCTTCTCATGCTTTGTCATATCTGGCACAAGTGTCTTACTCTCCTGAGGAGCTGCATTGAAACACGCAGAAAAACAAGTGAATTCTTCCTCCTTTTTCTGTTTTCTCCTCTCTCTCAGTATTTGTTAAACACCTTCCATGTGCCAAATGAGCACTGCAGGCCTGGAGCAACTTTCTGAACTCAGACTATTCAAACCTGCTTATTCAAAGAGGAGATTGATGCTCAGGAATGAATTTGGCCAGAACCATCCAGTGACAGAGCTTGGCTCCAATCCAAGGCCTTCTGATTGCCTGTACTTTCTATCTGTTACACCACATGGGTGTAAAGCAGCTTTTCTGTTTGTTGGGTTTTATGAACAAAATAGTAGGAAGCAATAAGAAGGAAGAAATGTAAGGGATGGCTTCAGAAAAGATATTCCATCTTCAGCCATGTGTTTGGCCACAAACAGTGCTGTCCAATAGAAACATAATGTGAGCCACATATGTAATTTAAAATGTTTTCTGATGTACATTAAAAAAATAGATAAAATTCTTTTTAATGTTTTCTATTTAACCAGATGTATCCAAAATATTTATCTTCTATATTTTTTTCTCATACTAAGTCTTCGATGTCTGGTGTGCCTTCTACATTTGTAACACATCCCAGTCCTCAGCAGCCACACAGCACATTTCTGCCTTTCTGGGTTCACGGGTATTGACTAGTGACAGCCTAGACTTCCTGCTGTGTGATTTTTCCTAGGAATCATTTTTTTTCTTATCCATTCAAAAGTCATTTATTTCACAAATATTAATTGAGAATATTTGTGAAAAGTCTCATATGGGGAGGTGGTGGGCTTCAAGAGGTGATTAAACTCATGGTCCCTGCTCTCGAGAAATCCAAATGGAGGAAGGAAGATTAAACTTATCAGGCCTGTAGGTAACAGAAAATAGATTATGATATGGGGCACCTGGGTGGCTCAGTGGTTGAGCATCTGCTTTTGGCTCAGGGTGTGATCCCAGCGTCCTAGGATTGAGTCTCACATCAGGCTCCCCACGGGGAGCCTGCTTTTCTCCCTCTGCCTTTGTCTCTGCCTCTCTCTGTCTCTCATGAACAAATAAATAGAATCTTTAAAAAAAAAAGAAGAAAATAGATTACGATAAACATCATTGACTATTTCAGTATTTTATGACTTCAGAAGAAGAAAGGCTTCATAACTACAAGTGGGGCTCAAGGAGGACCTTCATGTATGGGTATGGCTTCAAAAGATAGGAATATGGGATAGGAATCAAGATGTGTTTGAGGAACAGAAAAAACAAAGTAATTGATGTTAAGGGAAAATTGTTTCTCTAGTCACAACACTGATCCAGCTGTGTGACATTTCCACAATAAGTGGTTCTCTAATTCTCTTTGGACACCAACTGGATATCCTATAAGGCAGTTCAGTGTTGACACTAACTGCCTAGAGTTAGCCCAGATGGCAAGGTTAAGGGCTCAGTCCTAGACAACAGTCCTCACTTCAGGCATGGTCATCACAAGTAGTGTGTCCCCAGGTTGTCTGTACTTCCATCTGACTTTGCTACACATCAAGGCTTCTCAGGACACCCTCCTCAGGTTCAGTTTTGCTAGAATGCCTTACAAGACTCAGGGAAACATTTACTTAGGTTTGCTGGTTTATTATAAAGGGTACAGTTGAGTAGCCAGATAAAGAGGTATGTAGGGCTAGGTCTTGGAAAGGTCCCAAGCACAGAAGCTTCTGTTCCTGTGGAATTGGGGTGTGTCACCCTTCTGGCACATGGATGTATTCACCAAACCTGGAAGCTCTCTGAATCTTGTTATTTAGCAGTTTTAATGGAGGTTTTATCATGCAGGCATGATCAATTATTAACTAATCTCCAACCTGTCTCCTCTCCCCAGAGAACTAGGGGGGTGTGGGGTTGAAAGTTCCAAGCTTCTAATAAAGCTTGTTCTTTCTGGCAGCCAGCCCTCGCTGTGAAGCTATCTAGGAGTCTACCAGGAGCTGCCTCACTTAAAACAACAGAGGCTTCTATCACTAGGAAAATTGCAAGGGACTTAGAAATTCTGTGTCAGGCATAGAGGTCCTCGTATCACTTAGAAACTCCAAGAGACTTAGCTCTGTATCAGGAACCAAGGAGGAAAACCAAAAATATATTTACTACCATATCACGGTTGCCTTGGGAAATGCAAACTGGTTAAATTGTGGAGTATAAGGGAAAAGAGGTTGCGTATTAAAATATTGGGAAAGAGGGCAGCAACTGGGTGCCTCAGTTCAGTTAAGTATACAACTCTTGATTTCAGCTCAGGTTTTGATCTCAGGGTCGTGAGATCAAGGCCAGTGTCGGGCTCTGGGCCCAGCATGACGTCTGCTTGAGATTCTCTGGTTCCTTCTGCCCCTCCTTACCCCACATGCACTCCCTCTCCCTCCCTCTCTCTCAAAAAATAAAATACAGTTTTAGAGTCTGCTGTCAGTCTAGTGTGAAGAATCATTTAGAATTTTTGTGTAAAATGTTACGTTGTCACACTAATCACCAGGGAAATGCAAATCAAAACCACAGTGAGATGTCACCTCACACTAGTAAGAATGGCTAAAATCTTTTGATAACACAAGGAACAAGTGTTGGCGAGGATGTGGAGAAAAAGGAACACTCTTGCACTGTTTATGGGAGTGTATCCACCCTGAAAAACAGTGTGCAGGTGCCTCAAAGAGTGAAAAATAGAGCTACCCTATGATCCAGTGATTCTACTACTGGGTATTTACCCTAAGAATACAGAAACACTAATTCAAAGGGACCTATGTACCTTGTGTTATTTTAGCGTTGTTTACAATAGCCAAATTATGCAAGGAGCCCACTTGTCCATCAATAGATGAATGGATAAAGAAGAGGTGGTGTGTGTACACACACACACACACACACACACACACACACACAGTGGAACATTACCCAGCCATGAAAAAGAATGAAATCTTGTCATTTCCAACAACATGGGTGGATCTAGAGAGTATTATGCTAATTGAAATAAGTCAATCAGAGAAAGACAAGTACTACATTATTTCACTTGTATGTGGAATTTAAGAGGCAAAAGAAAAAAAGGAAAACAAAAACAGACTCTTTTTTTTTTTTTTTAAAGATTTATTTATTCATGAGAGACACACAGAGAGAGGCAGAGGGGGAAGCAGGCTCCATGCAGGGAGCCTTATGTGGGACTCTATCCGGGGGCTCCAGGATCACACCCTGGGCTATAAAGGCGGTGCTAAACCGCTGAGCCACCCGGGCTGCCCCAGACTCTTAATTGTAGAGAACAAACCAGTGGCTACAGAAGGGAGGTGGGTAGGTGGATGGATGAAACAAGTGAAGGGGATTAAGAGTAAGTACACTTACTATGGTGAGCACAGAGTCATGTACAGAACTGTTGAATCCCTGTATTATGCCTCTGAAACTAATAGAACACTGTGTTACCTATGCTGGAATTAAAAAAAAAAAAACTTTTTAAAAAGTTACATGATCAGAACATGCAAGAAATGGATTTGGCTGCAGGAGGTTGGATAAGTTGTCAATGGAGAATATTGGATGATAGAAGTCTTGGTTCACTTTATAATAACCACTTAGTGTGTCAGTCAGCTTATATGCTATGTGATGCAGCAATAACTACCTCAAAAGTTCAATGGCTTGAAACAGCCAAGGTTTATTTCTCAGATGTTCTGTGTCAATCAGAGTCAGCTGTGGCTTTGCACCATGTGACTTCAATCCGGGCTCCAGTCCAAATGGACACCCCGTAGCTAGGATGTGCTGTTATTGTGGCAGAGGAGAAAGGAAGAGAACCATGCAGTGGTCTCTTCACTGGCTCTGAACTGGCGACATCTCTTTGTCCACATTTAATTGGCCAAAGCAAGTCACATGGCCAAGCCTGATGGTAATAGGTCAGGAATTCTATTCCTCCTACCAGAGGTGCTGCAGTCATATGGCAATAGGTCGGGATGGGGAGTCTTCTCACAGAGAGGACAGCGACTGATCCGGAATAGTAGTACAATCCACTACACTTTGTCATTCCAAGTCACATTTGTAAAAAAAATTCCCAAGAAACAAAAAATCCTCAGAAACACGGTGCTGTGTGTTCCTTATTGAAATTTCTATAGGCTCTGCCTCTCCTCTTTTCCTTCTCCTTGGCTTTGTACAGAGCCACATGTTCCCAGCGGTCCTGTGTGCCTCTCTAGATGCCTAAAGATACAGCTGACCGGGAACCAGATGCATAGGCTACGGGCCCTAGGGAAAAAAGATCCATCTCCCTTCTTGTCATTGATCCATCTCCAAATCCAGAACAGTAAAAATCTACTGGACCAGGCAGGCTCTCAGGAATCTCTCCCACCTCCCCACCACCCAGCTTGGGTCATCCCCCCCAGAGTGAACTATCTGCCAACCTTCCAGTTTGATCTAACTCTACAATAAGTGTTTACAATCCCTGGGGTCTTGGAGTCCGCCCTGCCTCCTCCTCTCTGTGCTGGACCACCAGCAGGGGTGATGGACAAAGGACTGAGGTACTGGTCTGGCAATTCTAATCCAGACCCAGAGAGATTGCTCATGGTAGACAATGTCTGGGTGACTCAGATTCCATCTGGGTTTTATTATTCTTTTTTTCCTTTTCAAATGAGCAACCACCATCATTTAGTAGGGACCACAGATGGGATCATGCAGCATATGCATAGACATTTGCAGTTTATCTTTTGGGCTGCTTTGGTTGATGAAGAAATACTCTTGCATTGAAAACACCTAAATCACCTTGTGAGTGTGCTGTTGGTGAAGTTCTTTGGGTAGCCAGTTTTTTGTTGTTGTTGTTTGTTTGTTTGTTTGTTTTTTGAGGTGAAGCAGTCAGCATGAAGGAACCAGAAGGAAATAACACAGATTATACATTTGTGACACCTCCACCTCTTCCCTCAGCCACCAGTGAAGCAGATTTTAGAACTGAATGATAAAGGGATTAAACATGAAAAGAATGGAGTATTGGAATGGGTGGGAATTCAGTTAGTACTGCATTGTTTATGCACTACTGGTTTTGTATGTTTACAGTATAGAATGGGAAGCTCTGTGCTCTCTTATAATATTGGTCTAGGATTTGGGGAAACCCATTCCTGCTTTCAATTTTATTGAAACTCTGGATGGTTTTCACTCCCACAGGGCTGTTAATAGTCACATGGTTCCTTCAGTCCTTTATTCAAGGCTGACCCATCCTAGTTACTTCTTCCTTTAACATCTCTGATGTGTATTCCTCTTGGTAGTAGTTGAGAGTCTCTTAGCTGAAAGTGACCAGAACTCAAGCTAGATGGACCATAAGATCAGAATGAGTCTGGGATGTCTGAACTCAAGGACAGGAAGTGTCTGGGTTTCACCGTGTCTCCCCATCTCCTGTCTCCATCCCCATGTGGGTCCCTTCATTTCTGTCTCACTACTGTCCAGCTGTGTATGCTTCTGTGGTTCATGTGACTAGAAACATGGCCTAACGTGTCCCAGATTTTACAGCTCCAGTCATTTGAGAGGAACTGGTTTGGCTTCCTTGGTCCCAAATCCCAAAATCCCGAGTCAGACACCTACTTTAGGACCAATCAACTATGGCCAACAGATATGGAACTGAGTGGTCTCCTTTGCCCCTGTGTGCCTCTCCCTGCCTTCTCCCCTGAACAATCATGTATAGAATTTATTATTTTATATGTTCCCTAAGAACATGGGAGTACCTTCTGGGAACCAAGTGGCTAGAGTGGTAGTTGGTACAATTCTCCAAAGAAAAGGTGCTGCTTCTAGAATAAATAAGGTATGTGGCTCTGAGAAAATTAAAAAAAAAAAAAATGACTTTCACTACAGCTTCTCTCTATTCCCTGCTGAGCCTGAGAATTAAAAAACTTTTACCTTCATCATGATAATTTGCTAATTGGCCTCTTTGTCTTCTTGTCTCATGCCTGTTCAGTCCATCTTCCACATTGCTGCCACAGTGATCATTCCAAAGTGAGAACGTGGCCCTGTCATTTGCCAGGAAACTAAAGTCCAGGCTTCTCTGTAAGGTGCATGAAGTCTCCCTTGGCTGGCTCACCAGCATTTGTCACTCTTCCCTACCCACTGCTCTTGCAAACTACTCCCGTCATGCTCACCTTCTTTTCTTGTTGCTTGCCAGCTTCCCTCTTTACTTGGAATGGATTTCCTATTTGTCTTCTTAATAATGATCTATCAATGTTCAGCCCAAGCGTTGCCTTCTCTAGAAACCTGCCCTGAGCCTTGCCCCACAGTGTAACCATTCCATCTTTGTAGATCAACACTGCCTTCTACATATCACACTCTTTTCCTTTTCTTGGTTACTTCCCTCCATTGGAGTGTGAGGGCTTGACAAATGGGGGCTGTTATTTCTGTCCTAACCATCTCGGTAGATTATGACAAAAAATCAGGTCTTTGAAGACCTTCCCCATTCAAACTGCTCTGTGGAGTGGCACTTACCTACAGCTTAGCTATTTCCTACAGAAGATCGTGAATTCCCTGAGATCAGGAACACTACCTTGGTCGTCTCTCGGTGCACAACAGATGCTGTTGGCTAGCAGTGAGTCTTGAGGATGCTGTGATATCTTTGCAGTTGGGCAGTATTGACTAATTTAAGATGTTGTTTGCTGTGCACATCTAGGCCAATGTAAAGAAGAGCATTAATCACATTGCAGAATGAAAGCAGTTACTTGACAGCTTTTCAAATGGAAAAGTGGTATCTTTCAGTAGAACTTGCCAGTAATAAGGGTGACTATTATGGCACTTCTTCGGTGTACAGGAGCAGGTATGCTCGAGTACGGGGCTTGGAGTTTGTGCTGGCAAAGCTGCATCTGCAAATTGCAGTGCTTTGGAAATGGTTCAGGGATCAGATAGGCTTTGGTGACCCACTGTCCTTTCCATTTCAGTCCAGCTTCTTCAAGATGAATGACATTTAACTATTCTCTTTTTATGATTCTTCACCTCTCTGACTTAGGAGAAAGAGATGAAAGGGGAAAGTGTTGAAACTTGGCACTAAAAGGATAATTTCAACATGTCGTGAAATAGAGTAAGTTTTGGGAGATGAGGGTAGGGTCTGACTCAATTCTCAGAATGGTGTAATAAAATGTGCACACACTTGACACTCATCTTTCATATTAATTGTGGCCTTTCAACTTGACAGAATTGAACATCAGCAAGCCAGTATTTATAAAACTGGAGAATGGTGGGTTTGCAAAGAGATCTCAGGCTCAGTTTCAAACTAGATAGTTGCCAGGACAGGCTGTTGATAGCAGCTGGGTCTGCAGATGTGAACAGTAGATTAATTGTGTAAAGAGAGAAGGGTGACCGTATAGAACGAGAGAAGAGAAACACACTCCTTCATGCAGAGCAAATCACATCCACACAATGGGAAGCCCTTTAGATTCTGGATTTGGAAGGTAGGAAGTAGTATGCTTTCCATTGATACTTTTGATACAGAACTTGGGAACTAAAGGAACTCTTCCACTCATGGCTGTTCGGACTTTGGTTGCCTTTTTATTTTTCTCTTTACTTGATTAAGTAAATCAAGCCATCAAACTGTCTCTTGCATCTGTACCTGTGAAAAATAAAGAAATGAGTCACAGTCCCTCACTCAAGGGAGGTCCCAGCTGGATGAGACTATAAAACACATAGGATGGTACCTGGTACAGAATAAAAACTCCACAAGTAATAACTCTACTGCTCTCTGGGGAGAGGAGCCCATAGTGGATGCTATTAATGCTGGTCAAATTAGCTGCTGATACTGAGTTCCTGTTATACACTAAGCATTGTGTTGGTAAGTATTTCGCTTAAATTTCCACAACCCCACCTGAATGTAAAATGGGCAGTTATTTCTGTAGAAGTTGTGTTAGAGAGGTAATACTTTGGACTAAGCACAGAGGAGGGAAGTTGAGGAAACATCAGAGGAGGTGACCCTTGGGCAGTCCTTGAAGAATGAGCTTGTAGCTGAATGACCCTTGTGCAGAACTTGAAGAATGACTTGCAGCTCACTGAGCAGGGAGGTGAGGAGAGAGAGGTAGTTACAGGAAGGAAGGATTCCCTCATATGTCTACATTCTCTTTTCTTCCCTTTGCGCCCGGACTTCCTACTGTTCTTATCATGCCCAGAGGATTTCTTGGTCCTTGATAGAAATTCTGAGAACTGAAGACTTGGCTGACTCTGGACATAATAGATGAATAGGGGAGCTTACTCCTGTCTACTTGGGAAAGGGGTGGGAGTCCAGTAAACACAGCTGTGTCTGTAGGGTGACACTAGTCCTGTCACTTCCACAATTGAATGAAATCAGAGGCTTTACCAGGGTACCATTGTGGTGTCTTACATGGTGCAGTGCAGCTGAAGGATCCCACCAACCAGCATGCCCTGTTTTAAGCAGCCATCGTACATGAAAACATGAAAACACAGATTTACAGGATCATTTAATTAAAGGGTAGTTTACCAAGAAGTTGCTTTACAAAGTAAAATCTCAAATTTTTTTGTTTGTTTGGTGGAATTATGGACAATAAAAACATTAGGAAAACTAAAGTCTTGGCCTCTAAGAATTAATAATGTAGCAAAGAGAATGAATCTCTCTTTCTTGTATATGCTCCCTGCTCCCCACAAAATCTAGTTAGATAGGTAAGAAATTCAGACTAATAAGTATCCTTCAGAGGGTTTTCATAAAGAAGTAACATTTAAAACATCATTGAAAGATTTTAATTTGGAAAAATTGAAAGGGAGTGGGCTTTTACACACTGCCAAAAATCTGATATATGTGTTTAGAAATATTTCTTTTTTTAAGATTTTATTTATTTATTTGAAAGAGAGCATGAATGGTGGAGAGAGGCAGAGGGAGAAGCAGACTCCCTGCTGAGCTGGAATCATGAACTGAGCTGAAGGCAGATGCTTAACCTACTTAACCACCCAGGCACCCTTAGGAATATTTCTTTGCGTAAAATTAAATTATCTTGATAAAAGTTGGGGTTAATCACTTTCTGCCTGGAGAGGGGGTATGAAAAGTATAAAAATGATTTTGGGGGAAAAAAAGATGCTTTTTCCCCCCAAAGATAATTGTTTTATGTTGTTATTTTTAGCTGGACTATAAGTAACTAAAGTACAAACAACATGCCTAATGTATATTTGAGTTCCCTATAGTACTTAAAATTGAGGGGGGGTAGCAAATAGGTATTTGTTGATTGCTTTGTGGATTAATCATTGTACAACTAGAGAGCTTATTGGTGAATGCACACAATTAGAAGGGATGAATGGAAGGTAGTTGGGATTGCAAGTTCCTGCATGTTTGGCTTTTATGGGTCAGAAAATGATTATAGATCACATTTCTTAGAACGCTGATGCCTTCTGGTTCTTCAAGGAAACACAGAAGATTCTTTATTGCATTTTTAAAAATTGAATTTTGTTGAAATGTCATCAGAGATAGGACTTTTAGATATGACCAGAATTCGGCTAATTACATCCTGCTCATAAGTCCTGGAACTATTCCTTTGCCTCAGAATATGTATCACTCAACACATTTGCCTTATTAAAAGCAGCTGCTTGTAACTTTACTAGATGTTCAGTGGTTCACAAAGATGCAAAGCTAACATTTTTAAGAGCAGTGAAGGTGGAACAGATGTGAACAGCAAGCAACAGGGAATTAAATGCTGGTAGGAGTTTTACAAGTTGCAAACTAAGAGGAAGGAGTAGGATTTTAAGATGGAGTAAAATTTTCTTAGAAACAATGAAGACAGTGGCTTTCAGATTTTAAAAGCAACTAGAGAGCATCTGTCCTTTTGACTCTTCTTCTAATTGAAGGCTGTTGGAAAGTATGGGCGCTTTAACAAAAAATGCTCACCATATGGATTGGCATAGACAAAATAGCAAATTTATGCCTGGTTTCCAAATTTGCTTGCTTGCTTGCTTGCTTACTTGCTTGATTTATTTATTTATTTATTTATTTATTTATTTATTTATTTATTTATTTATTTATTTATGAGTTTATTTATTTACCTATTCATGAGAGATAGAGAGAGAGGCAGAGACACAGGCAGAGGGAGAAGCAGGCCCCACGCAGGGAGGGACCCCGGCGTGGGACTCGATCCTGGGTCCCCAGGATCAGGCCCTGGGCCAAAGGTGGCACCAAACTGCTGAGCCCCCTGGGCTACCCAAATTTACTTTATTGTTTTAGTCAGTTGTATGCATTAGGATGTCCCCCATCCCCTCACTCCAGTTGGGATGATAGTAACTTCATAATGAATAAATGAACTAAGCATTTAGGAATTATTAACATATTTAACATATTTCTTAACATATTTCTCTAATATAATGTGATGGCTTTGAAAAAATGATTTTTCTTTTTAAATTTGAAGTCATTTCTCAAGAAAATGGTTTTGTTACCTCTTTTGAAGTGTCAGTGGATTTTTGTATTGGAAAATCAAAACTTCTCAAAGGCCAAAGAAAATCATGTCCCCTTTTGTTACGAACCTCTTGTGATTAAATCATAATTAAATTTGGCCATGAAAAGAAGGATAGTTTATTTATAGGACTAATGAGATTGTAAGAGAAATGATTAGGCTACATAAAACAAATTATTTTGAATACCCTTGAAACTGTTGTAGTAACAATCATAAGAAGTAACTGTTCTAACAACAAACAATTTTTCTAATCTCTGTGTAAGCTACAAATGATACACGATGTGGCCATACTTGTTATCCACCTGAACCACAGAATAATGGAGCCAAAGTGGACTCTGCTCATCTCGTGACCAAATTTGTATTTGACCATTGAAGGGACCAAGTTTAAAAACATGGATAGAAAGTATGTGTGGGTGGCTTTGTTGGTTAAGCGTCTGACTCTTGATTTCTTCTTGGGTCACAATCTCAAGAGTTGTGGGATCAACGTTGGGCTCTGCACTCAGTGAGGAGTCTGCTTGAGATATTCTCTCTCCCCCCCCAACCCTGCTGCTTGTGCATGCTTTAAAAAAAGGGAAAGAAAACATGCATATGAAAGTAATGAAATATCTAAACATATACCTTACAGTTGAACTTCTGCTTATTCTTATCAGTTCTCACATCTGTTTTGTGTTCATGTCTGTATTCCAACTCCTTTTCCTGGTATTATGTTTTTTTACTGAGAAAATGCTACATACAGTGGCTGCTCTGTATGAGACCCTGAGCCAGGCACTATGAGGTTCATGAGACCAGTCCTTGTCCATAAGGAGCTCATCGTTTAAAGTGGAAGTAAGACCCACACAGAAGAACTGAGGCATAAAATAGAACCACGTGTGAACCGTGCCACAAGAGCTACAAAGTCAGTAGAATTTCATGGAAGGAAGATCACTTGTAGCCTGTGTTAGAGGAAACAATTATAACAAGAATTTTTCTGTTACGTGCTTCGAGTTTTAGGGAAATCCTCAGGCGTCTGGACTTCAATGTTCTTAATGATAAATATTTAATGAAGTAATAATCTACACTCCATGGTTTGAGGGATGGCCATTCAAAAATGCCTACAATCAGGGGATCCCTGGGTGGCTCAGTGGTTTAGCACCGCCTTCAGCCCAGGGCGTGATCCTGGAGTCCTGGGATCGAGTCCCAAATCAGGCTCGCTGCATGGAGCCTGCTTCTCCCTCTGCCTTTGTCTCTGCCTCTCTCTCTGTGTGTCTATCATGAATGAATAAATAAAATCTTTTTTAAAAAATGCCTGTGATCAAAGGTGGTGAAATTTGAGATATGATTCGGGTCAAGGAAAGTTCAGTATTTGGTAAGTGAAAAGCAATCATATCCACCAGTACTGTCACAGGCCTTTTCTCCTCTGCAGGGTTTTCTTTGTTTTTGTTTGTTTCTTAATTTTAAAACTTTTCTGCAGAATTTTAACATTTGTCTGAATTTTAGGAGGCAAGTGCTAAAAATGAAAATTTTTAAAATCTTTCTTTTTATGAGCAAAATTGGACTTTATTAACTGCTAGAGATAGAAGTTGGCACAGAATATGTAATGATTGTTACTGAGAGGTGGACCCTCAAAATTTGGAGAGGACTTCATTTTATTTCAAGTAGCGTTACTGTGCATGTTACTCCGTGGCTTTCTTGCCCCAGGGGCAAGCAAATGGTTAAAAGTAAGTTTTTAGGTAGGAATGAAAAATCAACATATGGAGAATAAATGATTATTTCGTTATATTAGCAACGACTAAGGAATTCATTGAAACTCTGGAGGAAAACCATGATGATACATAAAAAATTGGAAAAAAAGCCTCTCTTGGCTATTTAAAGCCAGGAGAGTTGAGTTGACTTAGGTCAAAAGGAAGGGAAAAATGACCTGAGAATGGAAGTTACATGTTATAAGATGCCATTAAAGGGAGATTGTGGAATCTCCTTTTCTGGAAATGTTTAAAAACAAGACGGATCATCATGTCACAGGAAAAGTATTGAAGTCAGTCCCGCCTAGAGGCAGGAAGATTAACTGTATTTCGCCTGTGTGGTCTCTTGAGTCATCGGAAGAGCCCTGAAATGCAGTAAATATCCCAACACACTCTATTGACTGAAACCACTGTTCGTTTTAACCTTGGTTACTCTAAGACCAGAACAAATAAGTGTGTATAAGTCACAAAATTGAATTTGGATTTGAGATTGATGATGTAAGCTGTGTACATCGTATGTTCCTGAATGGGTTGTAACAGCATGAGAGTGCATTCAGTGCTGAAACTATGTAGAGCATAACTTGATCTTTTTATGATTTAGAAAGTACCTGCCTTATTGCAGTGTCTCAGTACCATTAATCATTCAGTAAATAATTATAAATAACTACTGTGAACACTGTAGGATAGAAGCATGAATTGGGTATTGGGTTCGTATCTTCAAGGAACTTAAACTACTAGTGGAGATAAACACATGCACAGATCATATACATGAAAAATGGAAAACAGATCACTAGTATAAGAGTCACACAAAAAAGGATTAAGCGGCACTATAAGATTTCAGAGAAAAGAGATAACTCCTTTGGATTTAACCAAGAAATGTTTCCTAGAAGGAAAATGTGTCTAACTAGACCTTAAGAAATAGGAAGCATTTTGACAGGTGTAAATGTAAAGGAGAACAAGACAGGTGGAATCATTCTTACCAATTCCAAGGTACAGACAAATTCAGCAGAAGTGTAAGGAAGTGAGGGGGCAGGGGCTGGAAATGCCTCATTGTGGCCAGCTCAAATGCCAGGTCAAAGAGTTTGGGTTCTGTTTGCACAATGCTTACAATCCCGAGGAAATCATTAAGCACTAGAGGGTTCCTGTCTGTGGGAGGTCTATAATTTGTTGCTTGGACTGCCAGGGGAGAAGGTTGTATCAGGGAGCCCAGGAGAGTGGCTGCAGAGTCCTCTGAGCCAGAGTTTGCTAAAGGGTATGCTAAGAAACAGTATTTTCAAAGTATGTTAATACACGTCACTAAAGAAAGAGTCTCTTCACTAAAATGAATTGGAAAATAAAAAAGTTAAGTAATTAAATGGATTTTTTTGCTGGATAAACTTTCAGAGCCTTTAATATTGAGAATTGCATTGAGGATCTCAAACAGGGTAAAATGTACACCATTGCCAACACAGTTTTTTCATGGAATAGCTCCTGAAACTACCGTTTCTTGGAGCAGACTTTGGGGAACATTGTCCTGTGCATTTGGTAATGATGGCTGGAACATGAGTGGTAGTCCTATGCATGGAAGCAATGATTGGATGAGAATCCCAATGCACTGTACGTTGGCGTTTCCCAATACATGGTGGTCATTCCATAACTACAGAAAATGCACACAAGTGTGGGTTATTGGTTTATTAACAAGACTTGGCCCCAGATGACATGCTGAAACAGAGGGAAGGGAGTCCAAGGTGGGAATGTGGGAAGTTTGGAACTCTGGCTATAAACGGTAAGCTAGAAGAACTGATTCATGGAAAACTAGAAAGGCCGATTCAAACACAAGTTTATCACTTTCATGTTACTTGAAAAGCTGTGAAAATCCAGCCAAGGGCTTGCTTCAGCAGATGGGGGAACTGTCGACTTGGATGAGAAGTCATTGTTGTTATTTTTTTCTTTACTAAAGTGCCATTAAGAATATTTTTTTGGTTAAGAAATCTCATTTGTGTTCTGGATAAATAGCATTTTTCATATGCAAATGACTCTAACAGTAGTAGGATAACTATCAGTTGGGGACGCCTGGGTGCTTCAGAGGTTTAGTGCCGCCTTCTGCCCAGGGCCTGATCCTGGAGACCTGGGATCGAGTTCCACATCGGGCTCCCTGCATGGAGCCTGCTTCTCCCTCTGCCTATGTCTCTGCCTGTCTCTCTCTCTGTGTTTCTCATGAATGAATAAATAAAATCTTAAAAAAAAAAAAAAGATAACTATCAGTTTAGTCCGAAAGAAGCTTTAGAAGTAACAAAACATCAAACCTATAGTGTTTTTTTTTCCTAATCAGACAGTAACAGGAACCTTCATATATATCAACAAATCTTTTTTTTTTCAGTCTGATTTACTCAGAGAAGTTAATTTATTTTTAATATTTTGTTCTTTCAGGTATTTGCCTTTGATTATTGCTTCTGGTCCATGGATGAATCTAATACTACAAAATATGCTGGTGAGTTGGCTCCCTCTCTTCACTTGATTTTTGGGCCTCAGGCTTCTTCTTCGTCTGTTTTCTTTATTCTGGAGTTCTGTTTTTCCCATAAAATTCACACTCATTCTTTCCAATTCTAGCATGTGGACTTTGAAGTCAACAAGATTTGATTTCAGGATCTGGCTCTGCCACTAACTTGCTAAGAAGTCATGGATGGGTTTGTTTATTTTTAAGTGTTAGGGTCTTTCCCTGCAAAGAGGGTGGTAGTATCTTCAGAGATGTTCCAACAATTAGAAATAACCGGGCACTGCCTCAAGCCAGAAATGGTAGCTGTTGTGATTATCACATGAAGAAGAGTTTTAATGTGTAATATCTTTCCTTGTTGCCAACGTTTTGGGAATGCATGCTCCGTTGATAGAAGCAAAGCACACATGGTGCTTGTTTCCAGGACCCACTCATGGCCTGAGTGTTCTGATGGTCACTGGTGATATGAACTACACATTCCACAGGGAAGCATGACTTCCCGGCCCCACATTTCACTAGTGTTCCTTCCTTGAGACATTTCACCCCTTTCCCTCAAACACAGATGACTACTGATTTTATTATTTGGTGAGAATTGGCTCTTCCAAGGAGTCCGTCACAATTGCTTCAGCTCAGGAGGGAAGCATATGTGTAAGTGGAGGAAGTTTGAGTCCTACTTTTTGATTGTTCTGATTTCCTTAGATAGTCTTAATGATTGTTTTCTCCTCGTTTTGACTTAGAAGAACGTCAGCTGAATGACTGTCTCATTTGCTTTTTAAAAAGAAGAATAGTGAGGAATATGGAGATGATGCAGGTTTTACAGGACTAGCAGGCAAGAGGAAATCACTTGCTTGTAGGGAATTTTGTTTCATGACAGCCTTTTCCTTGCCGCATAAAGCAAACTCGTTGAGAAATCATTCAATTTAAAGTTTTTTAAAAAGTTAATAGTCTGGAAATAGGGCTCACGGTGGGTAAATTAGGCTTTCTTTCTAGACATCACTACTACACCTTTGGCAAATGGTATTTCATTGAAGTGAGTAAGTACTTCATAATGTTGGTTGTAATTAATTTGTCTTTTTTATTGGTATATTAGGAATTCAGACAATATATTCTACAGAGTCTAGAACAGTCTGAGTGTTTGCACAGTGTGTATTTTTGTGTTGGGTGTGTGCTTTTGGATTTAAATAAACTACAGAAGTAAAACATTTCCTACTGTAACAGAAATAAATGCCATGGCTATCCAAAGCCCACTCTTTGTTCAGCTGATGTTATTCAAGATATAGCCAGATAGATCTTCCTGATTTAGCTCTTCTTGTGCAGTTTTGAAATGCTTTCAAGGACTCTTTACCACTTGTAGAGGAAAATTTATATTCCTTGGACAACATGTAGGGTCCTTTATTATATATCCTCAGTCCATTTTCCTCACCGTCTGCTCCATGACTCCCAACCACCCATCCTGCGCCCCCTGCCCCATGCGTCATTCATCTTATATAACCCAGGGAGCTGGTAGGTCTCAAAACAGTTTTGAAGTTCTCATGAAACCCCTTCGGTGTGTGCAGCCTCAGAAAGCCCTTGAGAAATCACAAAATTAAGTGGAAAGCAAAAGAGTGTATCACCTCCAACAGGAAACATTTTAGGATAGTATTTAAACTGTCTTACAGATTTCAGGGGCTGGAGAAAACTCAAGGAGGGGCAAAATCTGGAAGGGCCGAACATATAACCTGGGAAGGCATCACAGGGGAGAAGAAACTGAAACCAGGCGTGAAAACAAAGCGTAGGTATAGTAAAAGCCAGCCAAGAGGGTTTCTATATGGGAGAACCAACATGGACTTCGATGTCAGCCCTGGGTTTAAATCTCAGGGACCCCTTCCTTGGTTCTCTTCCGTAATCTCTCTGAGCTACCGTTTCTCTTCTGTAAAATTGGAAACATGGCAATGTTCCCTGTCTTAAGTGTTGTTGTAAGGGTTAAATTGCTAACTTAGTGCGCTAATGGAAGGTGCACTGGAAGCGACACCTCATTTGGCTTTTCCATAAGCGAAGCTGCAGAAGTGGGAGTGAGCGTGCTATGTAGCACTTGCCTTAGCAGGAAGGTGTGTTGTGGGGGGAAGCAGTGGGAAGCCTTTTGTACTTGCAGTGAGGCTAGTTAATAGGAAATTCTGAAGTCTAAACTGAGTTTAGTTTAGACTGATTATTGGTTGATAATGGTGCAATACAGGAGCTGTTGCAGTGATGTGGTTAAAGTAATGTTTAAGGGTGGTTATTCTTTGTCGTGTCTTCTAGAATCATATCCTCCCTTATTGCCCACAGAGACCATTTGAGCCTTCTGCAATATATCGCTCATATCCCTGAACGTAGGACAAACTTCTTTTTTAAAAAGGTTTTATTTATTTATTTATTTGAGAGAGAGAGCACAGATGGAGGGGGAAAGGGAGACAGAGTGCCTGGTGAGCAGGGAGCCTGGCACGGGGCTCAGTCCCAGGATTCCGGGATCATGACTTGAGCAGGAGGCAGATGCTTAACCAACTGAACCACAGGCACCCAGGATAAACTTTTTTTTTTTTTTTTTAAGGAGGAAATCACTTTATTAAGTACAAATAATAAAACTTACATGTGAAACTAAAGATTTCTGGAGCTCTGCCTTACAAATCAGTCTGCTCAGAAATTTTTAAAAGATAAAAATGATTTTTTTTTAAATTTTTATTTATTTATGATAGTCACACAGAGAGAGAGAGAGAGAGAGAGAGAGGCAGAGACACAGGCAGAGGGAGAAGCAGGCTCCATGCACTTGGAGCCTGATGTGGGATTCGATCCCGGGTCTCCAGGATCGCGCCCTGGGCTAAAGGCAGGCGCCAAACCACTGCGCCACCCAGGGATCCCGATAAAAATGATTTTTAAACTACTTTTAGTTTGCATGATCACATCAAATAATGCATTCCATTCATCCCTGAAATACAGCACTCTCTCGGCTTCTAGAGCAATGTCTACATATAAAATGCGGAGAGGAATTCTCTAATTCTTCAGATTGCCCTATTATTGTACAAATCCAGTGACCACCTTAGCAAAAAGTAAGATTCTTGCTAGCTGTTGTCTCAGGTTTGTTTGCATTCATTATAAACAATCTGCCTACTAAATACATTACTGGTAGATTAGTTTATTGGTTTCATACTAACTTGATTTCCTTTCTCTTCATTAAAAAAGAAATAGCAATTCCTTCTTAATGGTGAATAGAAACGTTAAGATAGAAGCCTTCATTCTCTGATGAGAAATAGAGGAAATGTAGAAGGGGAAGCGTGGATTTCCTGAAACCGACCTATTTGTCAGGCTCAATGAATAATGGCGTCATTGATACTGATGAAGAGCTCTCAAGGCAGCTCTCAAAACTTGGGGGGCAGAGGGAAGGAGGGGTAGGGAAGAGAGAACGAATTGAAAGCACAGGGTTTGAGACGGCAAAGAGAGGCAGGAGCGCTGAGTTTCATGTGGGATGGTCAGAATGTTCTCTTTTTGTTAAAAGTGACCATGGCACCTTTCATTCTTAGGCTCTCCGACATAGAAATACACAAGTCCATAGAGGGCATAATGGCATGGCAGCAGGCTGTTGGAGTGCTGGGAGGGAGAATGTGGGGTCCTATGCCTGACTGCCCAGCTTCTAATCCTGGCCTCACCACCTTCTACTGATGTAAGGCACAGTGACCCACTGAATCTCACTGCACTTTTCTTGAGGATGATAATCATTCCCTCCTTATAGGGATGATTTGAGGACTAAGTGACCTGGTCACAGAAAATACAAAAGCCAATATTTGGCACATAGGACAATTTCACTTTATATTTATTATCGTCTTTATTGTGGTCACATTGTGGCAGTTTTGAGGATAGTAGCGTCAGCCCTGTGGAAAGAGAATGGATGGTACTGGAATTGATGAGACTTGGTTTTGCCACCAGCTGCTCACCTCTGGGGATCTGTTTCCTCATCTGTGGAAGGAGGAGCTGTGGCCTAGGATGATCTCAGATCCCCTCTGGCTCGCTGATAAAACATGAATCAGACATTTTATGCTGGCCACACAGCTGTTGCAGTGGACTTTTCAGAGGCAAGTCAAAGACTTGTTTGTTAAGCTGTTTGAATTGCATTGAATCAGGCTTTGAGATGTTTTACACTTTAACTGTATTATCTCTTATTATATATAACCTTTGGGTTAGGTAGGCATAATAATGCTTGTCTGGTGGATAATTCTGAGTCTTTAAAGCAAAAATGCTTGTGCCAGGATGAAGAAAAAAAACAAGTAACTGGCACAATTAGATAATCAAACCTTCGCATATTTCTACATAAACTCATATCTTCCCCCACTCTTCACCCCATATGTACATGCATGTAGACGTAGATCCACGTTTGGGATAAAGTTATTATAGTGTATACTGACATAACTTGAGAGTGTCATAGGCTTTTGTAAATGGTTCAGTTACTACCAATTGTAATTAATGCCTTCTTGTTAATGAATCAGGCCATGATTTATCACTGCCTAAAAGGTGCCACATTGGTAAATAACTGATTTCCAGCCCCCTTGGTGTCAGTTTTCATCCTAGTGGGGGAATATTTTTCACAAACCTATTTTTCTATAAATCTTGATGCCAGAAATAAAAACCAGTCTGGTGAGGCGCAGGCACCTGACTGGCTCAGCCAGTAGAGCATACAACTCTATCTCCAGGTTGTAAGTTCCAGCCCCCATGTTGGGCATAGATATTACTAAAAAAAAATAAAATATTTAAAATAAAACAAACAAAAAACCCCAAAAAAACAGTCTGGCGGTGGCATATCTGGGAATCAATGGGGACATGAACATTTCCAGGCTCAGAGCTTCTAAGCTATTGACTTAGAAATTATATAACAATTCTCACCATATGGCATATTGCTCAAACTTGCTGAAGCCATGTGTTTTCAGGCATTGTTAATGCCCTGCAGGTCAGGAGAAAGGTTATATGTCTGATTCTTGTTCTGCTAGCGTAGCTTTCTGCTGTGTGCATCCGAGCCGTGAGCTATTGCTGTGGGGAAAGCAGCCGTGTTTGATTCTGTTCCCATGATGGGACATTTTATGTGTCCAGAGGTAGAAATGATTTCTCTTTCACACTGTTTAACTGAAGCGAGAATAGTAACAAGACAAAATTTTTATGTATCAAAATTTATATTCTAAAACACTTATGAAACAGTCTGAATGCAGGATTCTTTTAGGATGCAGGATTTCTTTTTCTTTTTCTTTTATATAGTCTTTTGAAAATTGTCTTACCCCATACCAAATTTGATAATTCTTCTAGTGACTAAGCCTTCTCAGGTTGTTCCCTAAGCACCCAACTTTATTTTCTTAGAATCAGCAACTGTCTTTTTACATTTGTTAATTAAATTATGTAATTACAGAGAAGTACAATTGACATAAACCAGTGTAGGAGCAAACACAGCTGACCCTTTGTGAGAACATAACTCAGCTGGTGGGAGTCCAGAGCATGGCCTACCAGCTGGAGTGATTTAGGGCGCAGTGGTCACGCCTCTTTTTACAGATAGAAGAGAATGTCGGTGAATTCCGAAAATTGGGTAAGAGTGGAGGTCAGTTCAGAAAAAAAAATTTTTTTTTGTATCACAAGAATCTTTAATGTTTACTTTCAATTTTACTCCTGGTGGGATTGTATTTGTGTTTGGTAAAGTGTGCCAAGTGCCCACATTGAGACTGTTTCAGTTCACATCACTGCGGTCCACACAGACGTTTCCTTCCCCAGTGAGGTCATAGAGGAACCTTGACTTTTTTCTTGGTTAGGCCAGCTTTACTGATGAGAAAAACTTTTCTGAGATAAATGAGCTAAGCTAATATTGTTAGTTTTTTTTTTTTTTTTTTTTTTTTTTTTTAGGATTTTATTTATTCATGAGAGACAGAGAGAGAGAGAGGTAGAGACACATGCAGAGGGAGAAGCAGGCTCCATGCAGGGAGCCCGACATGGGACTTGATCCCGGGTCTCTAGGATCGTACCCTGGGCTGAAGGTGGTGCTAAACCGCTGAGCCACCAGGGCTGCCCCCCACCTTTTTTTAAAGAGAGAGAATGTGTAAATGTGTGTGAATGTATATATAAGTATGTATATATATGTGTCTGTATGTTGTGAGCGTGTGTATATTTGACTATAAGTGTGTATATGTACATGTGCTTGTGTGTGTGAATATAGGTGTGTGTAAATGGGTGTTAGTGTGTGTGTATATATGTATGGATGTGTATGTGTGTGTGCAGACTGCTCTTTTTTCTTGCCTCTACTTATAGTTTTTTAAAAATAGGTAGGCTTCATGCCCAATGTGGGGCTTGAACTCATGACCCTGAGATCAATAGTGCCATCCTCTACCAGCAGAGCCAGCCACGCACCCCTCTACTCCCATTTTTTAATCCCATCCAGCCCCCCTTCATACAGGCTTTTCTTCCCTTCATCCCCATCTGTTCTTTATTTATTGGGACCCAGAGACATCATGTAACTTAAGGGTATATAGAGCTAAATAAGAATCACAGTAGACAATATACTGGGAGCAGTAGGTCCCCAGCACTGTGCTCTTCCCTTTACTGCAGTAGGTTATTTAATTGTCAATCACCTGATCACATAGAAACGACTACTGTCCCCATTTTACAGATAAGGAAACTGCTACCAAGGAGAAAGCTGAAAAGCAGCTGTAAATGTGGGTTTTAAGCAGTGACACTTACGCATGAAGATGGCATGAATTCTCCTGCAATCCCAGGCTGTCCCATCTTCTCTGCCATCCCAAAATGTGGCTGTGTTCGGCAATTACGTTACAGTGCTCTGGCTTGGAACCTGGCCAGAAACTGTTCTAATAGCATTATGTTAGATGTTCTCCAGAGTCCCGAAGGTCTGTGTTTGGTTTGGGCTTTGTTTTAGTCTCTCGTCGTGTGCTGTAAATACTGTGCTCCCCACAGTCCAGAGGGGATGTTGGGTTTGGTGTGTTCCAGTACCTCAGAGAACATACCAGACAGAAATGAAGAGCACTTTCTCAGTAGATGCTTTATGTGAAAACTCCCTACAGAATAGCTCAAAATACATCCTCTATCAGACAGTTTTCACAGGTAAGGTGGCTCCTTTGTTTCCTCCATCCTGGGCACCAATATCTGACCCTCGCCTTGGTGAGTCAGCCACCTCACTTGCCAGCAAAAAAAGGAGCCAAGTTTCACTACCAGCTCATGACTTGTCCCAGTGCTATTGCTGGGGTGGAAACGTCCATCTGGGTGAGTCACCCCGTGCCATGCTGCAAGCAAGACTCCCAGGCACCGCAATGCTGATCACCCTTGGACGCCTCTATGGAAAATAGCCCCATGCTCTCCCTTTACCCTCATGGCCCAGTTTCTCAGGATCCTTTTACCAAGCTCATTAATGGCAAACTTCTGTAGTTGATTAAAACTTAAATCTACTGTCACCGGGTCAGTCCTTAAGGCCTTCATTTTTAAAAATCTGAACTCTGTAGTTTTTGGTCATTGAGCTTAAACCAGGTTTAACTTTACTACATGGGGTAGTTTCTCAGTTGCCCTATTTGGGAGAGGGATTTGCTGAAGCCTGGTCCAGGTTAGGCATTTCTCCCCACTGCATGGATATGTGGAGAAGACCTGTCTGGTCTTGCACTTGTCCAGGTGCTCTGATTTGGACCTGGGCCACCTGCCAAGCCCAGACTCATCAAAATCGCTGTGGCTGTCAGCCCTGCTTTGAGGTGGAAAAACATCCTTACAAACAAGCAGGCCTAGGAGTTCCACATCACAAATATGAGCTCTTTTTTTTTTTTTTTTTCACTCCAAACTCCAAAGAGAAAAGACAGGAAAGAAAGAATCAGGAGATTCCGTCTACACTGATAGAAAATATCTGTCGTGTTGAAATCTTGAATGCTTTTCCATGTTCCTGCCTTAGAAAAATGAGAAATATTCCATGCATATGTCTTGTCTAGCCTCCTAATTGCCATACTTATTGTTTTATTCGGCCATGATCTATATGTGACTGCCTTGTTTAATGCAGATTGTAAATATGACAAGGGTTATGCCCTCCCATTTGGTTCTCTCATTTCTAAGAACGTAGCTCACTGTAACTGACCCTGTGCCTCTTTGGTAGTCAGGTGTTAGGCATATGAATGGTGTGTGCATTTTTCTCTTCAACTCTAGTTGGTCTTCTGTGCTTTGCTATCAGGACCCTTCTATAGAGAGGGGATTACCTTGGTTACTCGGTTCCCAATGCACACATGTGACAGCTTTGATCACAACTGTGATCCCCAGTAGGGACAAATTATGCATAATTGTGGAGACTCAGATCTGTATTATATATGTGACTTAGGGTTGAGTGGGTCAGGTGTATAACCTTGGTTGCAGAAGTTCCAAATAGGAGTCTTCTCTGCTGTTGTGATACTGTGTTACAGATTGCTATGAGCATGCCTGTGTTTTAAGACTTGTCCATATCATTATAGGAGGTTTTAAGCATAAACCCCACAGAGGAAATTGACATCTTCTTGATCATGGCTGTTAACAACTGAGGGAGGTTTGCCCTGAGGATACCCTGCACCAGGCACGTGGAGCTGACATCTGTAAAAGGGCCACCTCCTTTCTGGCATTGGTCCTGCTGAAAAGCCACAAGCCTCTTGGGTTTAACAGTACTGTGGCTTTGCTCAGTTTGTCTGGGATAGTCACAAATACTCGTAGATCCTCCTGCTTCCCACAGGACTTCTGAACTTTCCCATATGGGCTGGTGTGCATTCCCCTAGACAGAGCTTTGTTCTATTTGAGGGTGAGGTATGGTCAGGAGACCTGTAGGTCAAAATATTGTGTCTTTTATGGATTCCCGGATTCCCACCATCCAGCATCAACACTCCTGTTTTTTGTGTAGTGAGCTTCAAAAAGCAGTTGGCAAGTCGTTTTTTTTTTTTTTTTTTTCCTGTGCTGAAAAAGGGGACGTCTGTGTTTAAAGGATGGAAAGAACAAAGTAGGAAACCTTCAGTCTTTTGGATCAACCAGACTCTCCTTAACAGACTGTTCTTTGATATTTAATATTCTCTCTCTATCACAATTAACTATAGCCTTCATTTGTGTTTGATGGAGAACTGATTATGTTGAGGAAGACAGGAGGCTGTATAGAGTCCACAGTGCATGGCTTTGGTTGACAGTTGTTTCCTACCAGACCAGTCATGCCCTTGAAAGTTACCAGACCGAAGCATTGATCAAATATAACCACAGCCCAGGAGTCATACAGCTCAAAAGTTACTAGATTAGAAAAATAAAGGGGAATCTATAGGGTATGTTTCTATCCATAGTTTTATTGATAGGATATATTATGTTTTTATCCCCTATACCCTACTGAGATAATGTTAGAAAAGTAAATATTTTTCCTCCACTGGACAGTATAAGTTGACCTATCCTGTCCCAAATAATACCTTTCTTTTTTCCTCTCCTCGTATGTCCCAATGTAACACACATACACACACACATGCACAGACACACATGTACTCCTAACACACACATCCATATGCCACAGCATACATGCATATACATATATATCCCTATACATGCCCCCACACAACCCAATACACATGCACCACACATACACCCCCAGTACACACACATATACACATATACCCAACACACATATAACCCCATATATACCCAACACACACATACCCCAATACATACAAAACATAACACCCCACCACCATATACTGGCTCTCTCTCTTTCTCTCTTTCCTGTATTAGAATACTCCACCATTATATTTGGTCAGTAGAATTTTAAAAGTGAGAACTAGGGGATCTAGAGAAACAGCAGTAGGTGATTCCTTTAAAAAAAATTTTTTTTTAAAGATTTTATTTATTTATTCAAGAGAGACACGGAGAGAGAGAGGCAGAGACACAGGCAGAGGGAGAAGCAGGCTCCACACAGGGAGCCCGATGTGGGACTCGATCCCAGGTCTCCAGGATCATGCCCTGGGCTGAAGGCGGCCCTAAACCACTGAGCCACCTGGGCTGCCCTTAAAATTTTTTTTTCTAAGAATAGCTGTCTTTTCTTTTATCTTTGAAATTGGATTACCTGACAGATAAGTTGCAAAGATAAAGGAACTACTTTAAGAAAAAATAATTCTGTTTACCTCCTTCTTTATGGCAAAATTAATTATAGTTGATTAAATATTTAAGGGAAGATACTGATAATGGATATTAACTAAAATATATTCTAGATTGTGGCCAGGCACTGTGGTAAGCTCTTTACCTGTCTTGCCTTGTTAAAAAAATCATACCAGCAACCCAGTAAGGTAGTAGTTATTATTCGTATTTACTGATGAAGAAACCCAGAACTTGACCAAGGTCACAGCTGGTAAGGAGCAGAGTTCAGGTTTGAAAATAAAACTGTAAAAAAACAAAACCAAAAACAACAGAACTAGAAGAAAAGACAGATGAATCCCTATATAATTTGTGGTAATAACAATACAAAAAGATTTTGGAAGCATAACATAGACTGAGGGAAAAAATCACAAAGGAAAAGATTAAAGATTTGAATATGGACAACCAAAAGCTTTTGTATGACAAAACCAACATGAGACTAAAAAGTAAATGACAGAGTAGGAAGCAGTATTTACAAAGTATAATAGATCAAAGGTTAATATCCTTAATATATGATGAACATTTTGGGGGTGCCTGGCTGCCTCAGTCCAGAGAGCACATGACTCTTGATCTCGGGATTATGAGTTTGAGCCCCATATTGTGTCTAGAGATTACTTATATAAATAAATAAATCTTTTAAAATATATATGTATATAATACAAATATGTATAATACTATTATATATGTATATATGATGAGCATTTTTAAGTAAAGAAATCAATGACTAAACCAATTTATTTGTAAAAAGAAACATAGGACCCAAATAATCAGTTCACTAAAGAATAAGTACAAAGTGGACAATCAACAAAGGAAAGGAAAATTTGAGTTTAGACAAAAAGAATGATAATAGCTGTGTTGTTGAGGGTACATTGCTAGAGGACATAGTAATTTGGATTTTTGGAGTTTTTCTTGGTAAAGAAAATAGAAAAGTGCTCGGAGATAAATATGTAAGGATAAATATTGTAAAGAAAAAGGAAATAATCTAAATATCCATAATAGGGAACCGATTGCATCACTTAAGCACACAATGGAAAGCTAAGCAGCTATGAAAAAATATTAATGTTGACATAACTTTGTAGGGGTGGCAAAGTGTTCATTATTTCTTGTCTTAAAAGAGAATAAATTTCCCGTGAGACATGAAGCCATAGTGATAAAATGTATTGAAGTCTCTCTAGAATCCAATCTTGCATAGAATTGTAAAGATACATGAACTTAACGGTAGTTCTTTTTGTTCATCCTTTTATAAATTGTGCTTCAAGATAGTTTAGTTAAGGATGGAAAGGAGATGAATTCTTTCCACAAATACAGTAAAATTGTTCTCTACTTTTTCTTATTCTATTTTGTATTTCCCAGAATGTGTTCCTTTCCTACTTATAACTAAAACTTCATTAAATATAATAAATCTGAAATGTGTTCTGTCAAGCATAACTGTAAGTATCTAAGAAAACTTGACTTTTTGAAGAGCATATGCCTATATATAATTATATATAATGGAAATCAGAGAGACTAGTTTGTTTTTTTCTGTCTCATATATTTTGTTTGAATGTCCAGGAGGTTACTATGGGTGCCAGGGAAAGCATAATCTGTAATTTTTATCAAAATTATTCAGTTAGTAGATACATATTATGTTAACACCTCTATTCACATCTATCCCTGGTGCCTTTTTTAACCAAGGATACTGTAGTCTTTAGAGGCTCATTAAAATTTCAAAAAGAGTCATACTTGATCAAGTATAAACTCTAAAGCAATTGAATCTTTTTTTTTAAAAGATTTTTATTTTTAAGTTTTTTTCTATACCCAACGTGGGACTTGAACTCAAAACCCCAAGATCAAGAGTTGCATGCTTCACCGACTGAGCCAACCAGGTACCCCAGATGTTTCTTTTTAAGTTCAACAAACAGTATTTTGATGCCTCAGCACTCACTAATGAGGAATGCCCCCCCCAATTAAATATTCTTTCATCTGAGGACAGCTTTGTCAACATAGGAATAACTCAGGAAATCAAAGTGCCTACTGTGTGCCAGGGACTCTGCTAAGATGAAAAAGAACCCATTTTCAAAGGAGCTCACAGGATGCCTGGGCATCCAACTCTTGATTTCGGTTTAGGTCATGATCTCAGGGTTGTGAGATCCAGCCCCGCATTGGGCTCCATGCTAAGTGTGGAACCTGCTGGAGAGTCTCTCTCTTTTCCTCTCCCTCTGCCCCTTCCCCTGCATGTGTGAACTCTTTCAAATGAACAAATAAGTAAAATCTTAAAAAAAAAAAAAAAAGAAACTCACAATCCAGTGGTAGAGGATAAATAGAAAAAAATAGGGTACTGTAAGTTCTAGAGTTTATTAAAACAAAAACAAAAACTAAACAAAACCATGGAGACCAGAGGTAGGAGTAACTGATTCCTGGTGTCGTGTAATATGAGTCACCAATGGTGGATGAGCATCTGCTTTAACGTTCAAGAGTCAGTACAAACAGACCCGGGACCTGCCACTCACTATTGGTATGATCTTGAGCAAATGACTCCCTTCTAGAGCCCAGCCTCCTTACAGATCTCAATCCATACCTACTGGCCCTGGGGACTGCAGGGTTCAATGATACAAAATATGTAGAGTGCATTTGCTAATTGGGCAGTTGATAAAAATTAATTCCCTTCTTTTTAGTCGCATAAATAATAAAAGTATACAAATGTCAAAGGTTAATTTCATATCCTCTTTAGTATTTGTAGCAATTTAGACATAGGTAAAACCAGTTTATTCATGTATTTTTATATCCTGGAGAATTCTTTAATCATTTGGTTTATTTTTTGTGCAATGTTAGTATACAAATCCTGGATTATTTGCGGTTTTTTTTTTTTTTTCACTTGACATTGTCATAAACCTATTTTTTTTTCATAAACCTATTTCATTTAGCTTTGTAGCATTCATTCTTGGTGTTTTTGACCAGTGATCTTTAGTTTAAAAATCCATTTGTACCAAGGAAAAGAAAACATTGTGATTTGCTTCTAAAAGAATATGGAGTAGTGCCTGGGTGGCTCAGTTGGTTGAGCATCTCACTCTTGGTTTTGATACTCAGGGTAGTGAGATCGAGCCTTGCATTGGGCTCCACTCTTAGCAGGGAGTCTGCTTGGAGAGTCTCTCCCTCTGCCTTTCCCTCTACTCACTTTCTCTCTCTCTTTTTCAAATAAATCTTTAAAAAAAAGAACATAGAAAAAATAATTCTTCATACTTCCATCCTACTTAGCTTCAGGAGCAGAAGCTAGAAGTATTGCATCTCACTACCTAACACAGAAAGAGAAAGGTTCCTAACTAAGTGGCCACAGGCCCTTGCATGGCCATGGTCAGCTGACCACAGTGCTCCCTGCAGTTGAGTCCTTCAATCAACTCAAGTGCTTGTTTTTTTTTTTTTTTTTTTTCTCTCTCTCTTTTTTTTTTCCAAGTTACTAAATATGAGTTGAAATCATGAATTACGGGCAGGATGTTTGACCTGACCAAGTCTTAAAGCATCTTGTCTCCACCCTCACCCCCTTCCTAAGAGGCTGGTTGACCAGAGCCTGCGCGTGGCACTTGGGTCTGGCTGAGGACCATGGTCGATTCTCACAAGCCTAAGCACAGGCTGTGTTTAACTCCCTATATTCTACACTGCAGGGCTCTGCTCCAGATTTAAGGCCTGCTTTTTGGCATGGGGAAGTACACGGAATAAGGAAGATCCTTTGAGGAAACATATGAGAAAAAATATTGATGTAGTGGATTATAATTTTGACATTATCTTACTATTTTTCAGAATGCATTTATGTTTGTGCACACACACATCTTTAACTAGTCCTCACAACAAACCTGTATATTTGGGAGTGATTATACCCTTTTAAAAAATCACATATTACACTAACACGTTTTGAATACCTTTTAGGTAGCAGGCTCTATGCTGCTATATGAAGTCAGAATTAGAGAAATAAGGTTATATAAATCTGATATTTTTCTTCTAATTTATTTTTTAATTTTAGTGCTTATCACTTGGTCTGTCTCGGCATAAGTATTTTACATTAAATGTATATATGTATATGTATTTGAATGTGACTTTTGTCAGACTCAGCAATGTTTGTTTTTTTTTAAGCAATGTTTTTGAATTTTAGCATTGTTTACACACGCAAGTGTGTTCTATTTGGGGTTAGTTTTTACATGGTAGGTGATATTCTAACATACAAAGTAGTCACATGGTATAAGGGAAAAGAGGGAAACTGAGTGGGGAAAAATTAGAAAGGAAGACAAACTATGAGAGACTCCTAACTCTGGGAACAAACAAAGGGTTGCAGGAAGGGTGGAGGATAGGGAGGTGGGGTAACTGGTGACAGGCACTAAGGAGGGCACTTGAGATGAGCACTGGGTGTTTTCTTGGTTTGTTTGTTTTTTGTTTTTTTTAGCACTGGGTGTTTAATATTGGCAAATTGAATTTAAATAAAATATTTTTATTTTATTTTTTTATTTTTTTAAAGGGTTTTATTTATTAATGAGAGATACAGAGAGAGAGAAAGAGCGGCAGAGACACAGGCAGATGGGGAGAAGCAGGCTCCACGCAGGGAGCCCGACGTGGGACTCAAACCTGGGTCTCCAGGATCAGGCCCTGGGCTGAAGGCGGCGCTAAACCGCTGAGCCACACGGGCTGCCTTAAATAAAATATTTTTAAAAATAAAAAGTAGGGATCCCTGGGTGGCGCAGCGGTTTAGCGCCTGCCTTTGGCCCAGGGCACGATCCTGGAGACCCGGGATCGAATCCCACGTCAGGCTCCCGGTGCATGGAGCCTGCTTCTCCCTCTGCCTGTGTCTCTGCCTCTCTCTCTCTCTCTGTGTAACTATCATAAATAAATAAATAAATAAATAAATAAATAAATAAATAAATAAATAAATAAATAAATAGTAAATGGAAAAAATGCAAAGTAATCACATTTTTCTTCTCTACTCCCTTACGAATGGGCATTTAACTTGAATCCAACTTAGAGAATCAAAATAATGCTGCCATGAGCATTCTGTTACAGGAGTCCCTTGTGAAAGTGTCTCTAGGGTAGGTGCCTCATAGTGGGTCAGAGTATAGACATATTCTCTCTTATAGGTTCTGTCAGGTTTTCTTAGAGTGTGCAGCCCAGCAGCAGATTATAAAAATACCCATATTTCCTCAGTCCAGCTATATTGTTGCCAAAATTTTATTTTTTGCCAGCTTCTAATGGTTGAAGACATTTGATTTGCATTTACACATTTTTAAGAATCCCATTGTGTAGCCAGATGTCCAAGTGTAACAAGAGACTGCTAAAATCAGATCCAACTTTGCATAAAGGAGGAAGTACACCTGAAAGCTTGTGTTATGTTTCAGTATTTCTGAATCTAAAAGGATTTGTGTAAGATAAAAAGGTTCAGTGGACTCATTTTTTCAACAAACATTTATTAAATATTTTGTGCTAGGTCCTAGGATTACAAAGATAAATTATAGTCTCTGACATCAATCAAGAGGTTCTCGGTCCAATGGAGGGGAGAGGGAATACAGTGGTTTTGGCAAATACTGTAATCATGAATGTTTGGGACTATGAGAGCACAGAGGAAGAAGAATATCATTTTAATTCTCTTAATGATGGGAGAGTGAATGTTAGAAAGTCACGAATTTCAGAGGATAGTGCTACCTTAACTGTTTAAAAAGATTTTCACGCCTGGGGCGGCTGGGTGGCTCGGTTGGGTGTCTGACTCTTGATCTCAGCTGGATCTTGATCTCAGGGTTGTGAGTTTGGACCCTGTGTTGGGTGTGGAGACTAAAAAAAAAAAAAGAAAAAGTTTTTCACACCTTTACTCTTCAGTCGGATGCTACTGGCTCTATAGTACATGACTGAAAACTCCCAAGAGCTGCAGTAAGCTGTAGACAGGCTCACAGAAGAGAACTTGTCCCCAAACTTACCATGGGAACACAGGTGAGAGGTGCCTGTGCTCTACACATCACCTCCACCTGCAATGAACAGTTTCTCAGCACTTGGCATGCATTTAGCACTGTGCTAGGTGCTTACCCATCCCAAGATGCATCTGACAAGGTTCATCAGAATCCAGATGAGGAGATAAGACTATGTAGGTTTAATGATATTTTAATAACAGCTCATGAGAAGAAGCTAAACAGAATTTATTTATTTATTTATTTTTTTATTAATTTTTTTTTAAATTTATTTATGATAGTCAGAGAGAGAGAGAGAGAGAGAGAGAGGCAGAGACACAGGCAGAGGGAGAAGCAGGCTCCATGCACCGGGAGCCCGACGTGGGATTCGATCCCGGGTCTCCAGGATCGCGCCCTGGGCCAAAGGCAGGCGCCAAACCGCTGCGCCACCCAGGGATCCCGAAGCTAAACAGAATTTAAACCATGCTTCTGTATGGGCCACTGACCATGGAAAGGAAACTTTAATGCCTAGAGAAATGTCTGGGAGAGAAGGAACGGGTGGAATCATGAACTGATCTAGGAACTGAGCTCTTAGTACATAGCCCTGCATGTAGTAAGCAAGCAGTACACTTTTTAACATCTTTTTGGATTGAGAGAGCGTTGTTAATAATTGAGACTCGGTTATTAATCCAAGTATGTCAAGAAAAATCATTCTTTGCTTTTGTAAGTTTTTTATTTTTTGTTTTGTTTTTTAGGTCAAGAAGTGGTTTTCAAGTGCCTTGGGGAAGGAATTCTTGAAAAAGCCTTTCAAGGGTATAATGCTTGTATTTTTGCATATGGACAGACAGGTAAGTGGCTGCTTTTAGTTATAGTCAATGATATTAAATACGCATGTCTTAAGGTCTAGAAATAGAAAACACTAGCAAAGTGACGGAAACATGCTTCTGACTTTGTGGGTTTAACTGAGTTAGATGATCAAAAGTAACCCTCTTTTTGAAGGTTCAACAATTTTTGATAATTGAGTAATTGAGCCAAAGCTAGTTTCAAATTATTGTCATTTCCTAAATTATAGTTTTAACCTGCATTTGAACTAGAAAATAATTACCAGTTTCTCAGTGTCAAGGTTATAGTGAAAAGCTATAGAACAACTCTTTGTATCATCCTGTGGAATGAAGGACCTTCCCTGGGATACAAGAGTGTTGATAGATTATTAAACCAAGACTGTGGGACAGGTGCATGGAACATGCAGAACAGAAGCTCACTATGGGGTTAGCCCTTAACACTGTCTCAGCAAGAAAGTTAGAATAAGTCATAGCAATACTGCCTGTTGTCCCATCACAAGACAGCTCTGAGATTCAGACAAGAGAATGCATATCAAAGCATTTTCACAAACATAATATATTTTGGGGGTAAAGTACAGTCAGTGTGACTTGATATGACTTGATAATGTATAGTTGATATTTGCTATACACACTTCAGGTTTGCACATCTATAGTGGTTGTATTTGTAGGCATCTCTCTGTCCAGCTGGAATTGGTGAACATTATAGAAAGAAGAGTAGCTTGGTTGTCCACGGGCATGGGCGTGAGGGCTGAGTTTGCCACTTGTGCTCTGTGACCCTGGTGGATGAATGTAGAAAATGTATAATGTGGAAGCATTATGTTTCACTCCCTCTGTTGTCCTTCCTTTCTGCTTGCTTTTCTTCAGGTTCGGGAAAATCCTTCTCCATGATGGGCAGTGCTGAGCAACTGGGCCTTATTCCAAGGCTCTGCTGTGCTTTATTTAAAAGGATCTCTCTAGAGCAGAATGAGTCACAGACCTTCAAAGTCGAAGTATCCTATATGGAAATTTATAATGAGAAAGTTCGAGATCTTTTAGATCCCAAAGGGTAAGTTAGTGGTTGAAATTAAGCCTTGTCACGGGAGTAATAATTGTAAATGATCCTTACATTAAAGCTGCAAGGGAGTAGATTTATTTGGTCACTGCTCCGACTTAAGTGCATTCACTGAGAAATCGTCTGCTTCTCAGAGCCTGCTGGTAGACCCAGTACATGTAGTTTATCCTATACTCGTGTATAAAGTTGCTTATGCATGCCATTTAAAAAGATGTTTTTACTATCGGTATTATTTTTGCTACCATGGCTTGTTCATAAAAACTAAGTTAACAATGACATAGTGGTCCTCCAATTTGTGTTGGAAAGGAGCAAGTCTAAATTGGAAGGAACTGCTTCAAGGATTGAAACAACCCAGCCTAGAAAGCCATTCTCTTCCTGGGCCATGCACTGGAATCATGGTTGGGGGGCTTTTTAAGGATATGTTGGCCTGAGCCCCACCCATAGAGCCCATGATTCAGTGGACCAAGGGGGAATCCCAAATGTGGGTATTTTTTAAAAACTAGGTGATAAAAACCACATAAGTTTGATTCACAGAGAGAGAAGGCCATTTACATTTTTTCTTTAATTAAAATTTTTTTGCTGGTTTAAAAATAATACATACTCTTGGAAAATTTAGAAAATAGGCAGAGTATAAGAAGAAATAAAAATGACCTATAGTCCCACACTCAAAAATAACCATTGTTAATACTTTGGTCCATTTTGATCCTGTGTTTCAAGTCTGTCGGGGGTGTGTGTGTGTGTTGAGGTCATTCTCTAAATACAATTCCATATCCTGAATTATTTATAAAAACTTTTAGCAGCTGTGTAATCCAGGATATCATCATAACACCAGAACTGTATGTGACAAGGAATGAAGAAATCATGGGAAATGTTTATATTGACTTTAAAGTTATTAACTATTTGCATATGAAAGAACATTTATAATACATGTAAGATAAAAAAAATAATAAAATTGACTGTTCTACTTACCATTTGGCTTAATAAATGGAACATGACTAATATTTTTAAAGCCTTGATATGATTCTCTTGAATTCCATTCCATTCTCTACCCCTCCCCAAGGTAGCCACAATTATGAATTTTATATTTCTCATTATCTTTATCCTCCTTAGAGTTCACACATAATTTTGCACAATTTTAAACTTTGTGTAAGTGACATCATAGTATATATGTCCTTTGTTGACTTGCTCTTTTTCTCTTGATGAGACATTCATTCTGATAGATGAAGTAATAATGCATTTGTTTTTACTGCTCTTTAGTGTTTTATTGTATGATGATAGTCTGTCTCATCTCTTGTCACTTGTGTGGTTTCCACTTTTTACTGCTACAGCACTGCTCTGAGTATTCTTGCACACTTCTCTTGCTGTGCAATTGTAGGAGTTTCTAGGGAATACATCTAGGGTGGACTTGTGGGCAAAAAGATACTGAATCTTTGCCTTTATGGGGTGCTCCAGAATAGCATTAAAGAATCTCTGGTTGTGCAAGCTGAGCAGAGTGAAGTTTCAGATCCATGTGCATCCTGCTAGCTTTTTTGAAGATGTGCATTTGATCTGCCCCTATTGAGAGTACACAGAATTACTCATTGTTACATTGAATTCTTCATCTGTAAAGGTAGTAAAACCTATTTTATAGATTGCTATAAGAATAAATGGGATAACTAAAAAGTTCTTAGGGAACAATGCCACAACTTTGGGAAGTACTCAGTAAGTCTTAGCCCCCTTTTTCCACACTTGAGTGATGCCAAACATTGACACTTGATTTGAAAGGTGATTGATATCCGAGGCAATGAAAAAGGTGACAAATGCAATATGCTCATGTTATATATAGATCTGCTTTAAAAAAAAAAAAAAAAAAGATCTGCTTTTAATCCTAAGTATCTATGATGAGCTTTAAATGGGTCCCAAACCAGGTTTGCCATTTAAAAATTCAAAAAAGTCTTAAAGTCTTCACCAGCAGAGCCAATTCTAAATATAGGATAAATGTCAGTAACTGCAAACAACTGCTGTACTGCTCTATCACTTGCTGTATAAAATTGTCAGCATAAAAGCACCATAAATCAATGGAGCCTTTAAAAAACAAATGAAAACACTTTAATACTGTTCATTACTTGATCAGAACGTTAAGACATGACTTACTAAAACTGCGAATGTGCTTATGTATGAACGAATCTTAAGGTTAAATTCCATTCTGGCATGTTCTTTGCTTTGTTTTCTTGCTTGCTTTCTTCTGTTTCTTTTTCCTCCTTTGTAAAACTGAAGTTCATCTACTAAAGCAGGCATGTTAGCCTAACCTCATATTCTGTGTGCTAGCTGTTTAGTTTGGGAGTAGAGATAGAATTTTTAAAATAGTAAGTTACTTTAAATAGAAACCAGAGTATAAAAGACATTCCTCATAAGGAATGCTGTTTTCCTAATCCAAATAAAGTAGCTTTTAGAATATTTTTTGATCATTTAAAAAATTGCAGTCTTCGTTTCTGAGTAGTTAAAAAAAAGGGAAAGCTTCCCAGTTGGGTCTGATTCATTCATTCCTTTTTCCTTCCTCCCAAAGGAATAGGCAGTCTCTTAAAGTTCGAGAGCATAAAGTTTTGGGACCATATGTAGATGGTTTATCCCAGCTGGCTGTCACTAGTTTTGAGGTAAGTGTCATTTTGAAAAAGTCACTAAAAAGCTGGCAGTAAATCAAAACGTTTAAGTGATGTCAAATGCATTTGTGAATGCTTTGTAGCATATTGGTACCTTGCATGGTCTCAGAAACCCAGTAGCAACAACTCCCACTGGGGAAAAAAGGGCTTCTGCCTGCGTGGTTATGAAGGCATCACGGTGTGGCCGAGAGGCTCAGCAGTGTGACTGCTGAATACTTTCTTTCATACCGCCTTGTTGAAACTCTCCTCCAGAGTTGTCAGTGATGTCCTTCTAAAGAAACCTGGACACATACAAGCAGTGTTGGGTAATTCATTCATTCCCGTCCCTCTGACAGGGTCCCCTGTGCTCATTCCTATTACTCTTTACTCTTCCTCGTTCTATTTTTCTGAATTGTTTCTCTCACCATTGACTGACTGGCTCTCCTTTTCCTACTCCCTTTTAAGTCTTCCTACACCTCAACTTGATGTTTGTTTTTTTGTAAAGATTTTATTTATTTATCCATGAGAGACACACAGAGAGAGGCAGAGACACAGGCAGAGGGAGAGGCAGGCTCCTCGCAGGGAGCCCGACATGGGACTCGATCCCTGGATGCCCTGGGCCAAAGGCTCAAATACTGAGCCACCCAGGTGTCCCTCGACTTGATGTTTTACCCTGACTTCTATGGTTACTGCTTTGGAAACCCACTAAAACCAGCTGCTCTGTGTTGCTGAGGAATGCTGACAGAAGAGGGAGCAAAGGCATCCTGTGCCTCGTTCTGCTGTCCAGGGCTTGTGGCCGTCCCATCATTCCCTCAGACTCAGAGTGATGAAAATTAATCTGAGCTAACTCCCTCCAGCCATTTAGAGGAGGACATTTTTAGTATTGCTCAAAAGAGAAATAGAGTGTAGCCATCATTTTAAAAGCACCTAGATTCTGAAATGGATGGAAACCTCTCTGGTGTAAAGCCGCTAAAAGTCAGCACCTTTGCTCAGGTGCGTGGTTCAGAGCTCTGCGTGTTGGGGTCAGTGTTCATCTCACCCTGTCACTTATTAGGAAGAGCCAAGGAGGGATCCCTGGGTGGCGCAGCGGTTTAGCACCTGCCTTTGGCCCGGGGGCGCGATCCTGGAGACCTAGGATCGAATCCCACGTCGGGCTCCCTGCATGGAGCCTGCTTCTCCCTCTGCCTATGTCTCTGCCTCTCTCTCTCTCTCTCTCTCTCTCTGTGTGACTATCATAAATAAATAAAATCTTTAAAAAAAAAAAAAAAAGGAAGAGCCAAGGAGCTTGTGATTCATATCCCCGCTCTTCCTTTTACTGGATATGGGAGAAATTACTTGAGCCCCATGAATGTCAGTGTTCTGTGGGTCACATCAGGAGAATACTTCTTTGATAAAGTTCATGCATCTAACATTGTGTAAGAAAAAGCCCGTGGTGGCAGGTGTTCAAAGGCAGGTGTGCAAAGATGAGTAAGGAGCATTCCCTGTCCTTGGAGAGCCACAGTGTTGGAGGAGGGGGCATATAACATACAAGCAGTAGAGGATGCCTGGGTGACTCAGCGGTTTGGCGCCTGCCTTTGGCCCAGGGTGTGATCCTGGAGTCCTGGGATCGAGTCCCACATCGGGCTCCCTACATGGAGCCTGCTTCTCCTTCTGCCTGTGTCTCTGCCTCTCCCTCTCTCTCTGTCTCATGAATAAATAAATAAAATCTTTAAAGATAAAAAACAAGCAGTAGATAGCTCTGCAGTCATTAAGCACAGGAGACTTAGAATAACATAAGGTTACTACCATTAACTGAGTATCTGGAGTGCTCCAGAAATATTAGCTCTTTTCTCTCCTAGGAACTTTCAAAGGGAAAAAAAGCTGCTAAGCAGAGAAAGGGGACAGTTGCGGGATGGCCAGAATGGTGGTTGGGGGGAAGCATTTCCTATTCTAGCAATCGGTGAGAGATGTGGAGGCTCACCCTGCGCTCCAGGGAAGGCAGTCAGGGAGCAGGTTCTTACAGAGGAGCGGTGCCAGGTGCGTCCCAGGGATTGTAATTACCACGTACACCTGGTGGGCAGGACTGCATTCCTGTGTTTGGGCTTATAATGTGTTCCTTCTGCTTTGCCTCTAGGATATTGAGTCATTGATGTCTGAGGGAAATAAGTCTCGGACAGTAGCTGCAACCAACATGAATGAGGAAAGCAGCCGCTCCCATGCTGTGTTCAACATCATAATCACGCAGACACTTTATGACCTGCAATCAGGGGTGAGGGACTCGGAGAGCCTCTGGTGGCAGTGAAAGAATGCAAAAATCCTGCAGAAGTGAAGGGTTCATGGCTGGATTTGGTTGCTGAGAATTTTATGCTGGCTTTGCAACTTATTAAATAAGCTACTTTACTTAAATCTCTCTGTTTATTAGGTCCTCCTTTTTACATAACTTCAAAAAAAAAATTGGATTTCTTGTGTAAACTCCCTAGAGAGCATGGTGATGTCACTATACAGCTTTTAACATGTAACCTTTCACTCTGAAATTCTCCTAAAAACTGAGTCTACCTCATAGCCATTAAGGGCTATTAAAGAGGAAACCACAACATTTAGCCTAAAGAACACTTTTTCAAAAGAACAGGGACTTGACCTGAATAAACAGGAATCCTCAAGTATTGGCGTTTCCTCAAAGCACAGAAAATCTCCTGCTTTCTGACTATATCCTGGAAAGCTGAGTGTGCCTGCCCCCCAGCTACAAAACAAACGCTACATTCACACGCCAGTTCAAATCTGACTGATGGGGTGGGTGCCTGGCTTGCTCAGTTAGAGGAGCATGTGGCTCTTAATCTCGGGGTTGTGAGTTTGAGCCCCACACTGGTGTAGAGCTGACTTAAATAAATAAAACTTTAAGAAAGTAAAAATTAAAAAAAAATAAATTTGACCATGAAATGGCAAGTCCACTAGTTCCTCGCCTGCCCAGGCTGTGCTCAGTTACTGCGTGGACATCTTTGGAGACGTGTACATTTGCACTCATGTGTGCTGTTTCTCTCTTGTTTCCTGCACCCAGAACTCAGGAGAGAAGGTCAGTAAGGTCAGCCTGGTGGACCTGGCAGGTAGCGAAAGAGTGTCCAAAACAGGAGCCGCAGGAGAGCGACTCAAGGAAGGCAGCAACATTAACAAGTAAGGTGCCTGGTGGGGCTCAGCTTCATACCCAGCTTCTTGTGTGCTGGGGGGGTGGGGGAGGGGGGGTTGTGATGCTAGAAAGGATCAGATGGTCCTGGTGGCGGGTGCTTCCGAGTCCATGGAGCTTTCGTAACCTGAGTTGAAGACCAAGGGCCCTGCCTCTACTGAAATGCATGCAGTTTATTTGAGTGAAGCTACGCGCTGCAGCCCTGTGTAAACAGTGCACAGTGTATCATCATATCTACTGTAGTCTTAGGTAAATGCACATCACAATCTTGTCAATCAAATCATATCTTAAATTAACCCGAGGAGCTGACTCTGAAAAGAAAACCTGTTTTGAGTCCTTTTATACAGTGAATACTGTTTAAACACCAGTGCCTAACAAGATTTAACAGTTGCTTAATAACTGCTATATCGAAATCTTTTTTGCTTTGGGAACCTGCAGTGTGCCCAGGGACATCCTATGGGATGAAAGAGAGCAGGGTGGTGCGGGATGCATAGGAGGTTGCCAGGTAGAAAAAGGAGATGCAGGCCTTCAGCACAGAGGGTGTAGCCAGTGCACGTGCAAGTGAAGGGCTTGTTCTTTTCAGTAATGTAGTAATCCCAGGATGGTTCCTGCTGTGTGAGAGGAAGTATTTGCTTTCCAGCCCAAGAGGGAGCAGAGTTTGTGTGTAGGAGCAGAGTTTGTTTGTAAGAGTGTGCACTCAAGTCAGACTGCCAGAGTTTTGTCCTTCCCTTCACCTCTCTGTGCTTTTTATCCTCCGTAAATGGGGATCATAATAGTCACTGCTTCACAGAATTGTCCGAGCTTAAATGCCCAGAATGTGCTTTGAACAATGCCTGGCACGTACTGTGCACTGAATCAATATTAATTGCTGTAGCTAATATTTTTATAATCTGTACAAATAGCATAATCATTATCATTATTCCAAGTTCAGCAGAAAATAGTTTCGTTTGTACTTGTAACATGTTTCTGTTGAGACATAATAGCTTGGGGTTTCGTTTAGGACAGAGGGTGACAAGAGGTAATCTACACAGGAACATGTTTGTGCAGCTTGCATTTTAAAATGATGCTAGTACATTATAATTTTAGTGTCCTGAAGTTTAAAATTAGAAGTAAAACATCACCGCCTCTATCAGCTGGACACAGTGGCACTCACTGCAGAGACTGCTGCTTTAGGGAGTTAATCTTCCAGTCATTCTGTCTCCTGCTCTCACAACAAAGGGTTTTGCTGTATTTCATGACCAAGCACTATAGGAGCCCAGGCAGGCACTGCAACTCCGCAGGCCATAGGGAGCTCAAGGGCGGGGATGGGAAAGCAGAAGTGGGGGTAGGAGGAAGCAGGTAAAGATTGCCACCTCTCCGAGAAATTTGTTGACTGGTGCTAAGCCATGCCAGCCCTTTGCCTTCTGGCTGGACTTGTAGGGAAACACCGGAAGTTCTGTGCTGGGAATTTGTAAGAATTGAGAGTATGGCTGGCTTTGATGTGTAATGATCACTAACTTCTGCTGATCTCTCACTGTGTTTTGGGTGCTGTTCTCAATGCTCCATATGTAATAATAACTCATCTGAGCCTCACATCAGCAATGGGAAGGGGGTCTGTTATCCCTGCTTTACAAATGCAGAAACCAAGGCAGGGAGTGGTTAGATAAGTTGGCCCAGGTCTCGAGGCAGTAAGTGTGGAGCTGGATGTGGTTGCAGGCAGTCCAGCTCCAGAGCCCTGTGTTGTTGTACCTGGGGTGACCATGTATTTTGTTTGCCTGTAAGAGTCCTAGTCGATATGTTTGTCCCAGAGTAAACATTAATAGTGCCCTCTTAAATTTGGGCACTGAATTATGTAGTGTCCCAAACTGGACTACCCCAAAGCTACATAACATGATTTAGAATCCCCAGTGACTGACTCTCTTCCATAATGGCTTATTGGATTGAATCAAATTCTCTTAGCGTCCTGCTCTCTTTCCTTATTTATATACGAGCTCTTTCACAAATGGATGTGTGCATTCCCATCTACTAGTCGGTGAGATCTGGTCTTCATTTGTAGGATTCTTTATAGTTATCAGCGAGCACTTTCATAGGCATGAATTCATGTGAGGCTCCCAATGGGTATTTTTATCTCTGTTTATAGATGAGAAAACTAATGGTTGGAGACATTTAAGTAATAGGAATAAAAGCCAAGCAGACATATATTAAGTCTCTGCTATGTGTCTGGCACTGCATTAGATGCTGGGGATGCAAAGGAAATTTAGATATTCTTGTAGACACTACTGCCTCCCTGCCTCCGCTGCCAAATACATCCTGATCCTCATCCCCAAAACTTGTGCACATGTGACCTTGCAAGGCAGAGGACAAGGCAGATGTGATTAATTTAAAATTTTGAGAGGAGATTATCCAGGTAAATCAGATATAAAAAATAAAGCTCCTTAAAAGTGACAGAGGGTGGAGGGCCCGAGAAAATCTTTACCTTCCATTTCTTGTTTGAAGGTGAAGGAGGGGACCGGGACCATGAGCCAAGGAATGCAGGCAGCCTGTCAGAGCTGGAGCAGGCAAGGCAAGAGCCTGTCCCCTCCAGCCTCCAGAAGGAGCACAGCCCTGCTGACAGTTTTTTAGCCCAGTGAGACATATCTGGACTTCTGGACTTCCAAAACTATAAGATAATAGCTCTGTGTTGTTTTAAGCCGCAGGGTTTGTGGTTATTTGTTACAGCATGATTGCTGCCCTTGAGCACATGGTTTAGGACAATAGGAGGTCGCTTCATTTGAACAAATGAAGAAGGATTTTTTTTTTTTTTTTGACCAGACAAAACTGAGGAATGCTGCATAAGCTGACAGTTAAGCATGGAACTATTTTTTTTATGACACCTTTGCCAGTCTGTGGATGTTTGTTAGTTGGTCTTATGCTTTTCCCAAAAAAACTGGCTCAGAAGGAGTAGAGCTGCCTCTGATCCTTTTCCACTGTAATTCAGTCCAGGGCTATTGTCTTTTACCCTACACACCTCTCTGATCTCCTTGGGTATGTGCATATATGCCCCATGAGCCCACTCCGGACCCAGGTGTCCAGCAAGTGTCATCTAGGTTCTCACCGTGGTCATTGGCACAAATGGGACATCCTCTCGCCATTACATAGTACCCTGAGGTCTGAATAGCTGCCTTAGAGACCTTCATGGAAATTGGCCCTCTATCCCTTTCCTGCCATTCCAAAATCCAGAATGCGCTGAAAACCAAGTGCTTTTCTTTTTTTCTTCACAGCTTGCATGTTGGTAGAGCCTCACCTGAACTCTTACAAGGCTGTCTCTAGTCTTTATCTGCATTTATAGTCTTTGTTGATTCCTCTAGCATGTCCATTCGTGAGTTTAGCTGTAGAAATGTAAATGGATCTTATTATGGGCTGCTGCCCCAAATCTGCCCGTGGTCATGTACAGTGTATGCATGTATATAAACCCAAACCCTAATCCTCCTACCTCCTGCATTGCAATAATGGTTTAATAAACACTTTGTGAAACAAATCGTAAGTACATACGCACACATCTAAAACTGTGCTTGGAGGATAAAGCAAGTTTGAATTTGTGCAAAAAGGATTAAATATTTCTGTCTTCTGGAAAGTTATTTTGTATTTTGCTTTCTATTAAAATGTTAGGGTTTGGGTTTGTATACACGTATACATTATACAGAGGTGTGGAGTGGTGCTCTTTTGATCCATTTAGCCAATATGTGTTGAGCACTAACCAGGCATAAGAACACAGGACAGAGTAGATGGGACCCTGGCCTGGGGAAAGTCAAGATCCAATGGGAAAGTATTACTCCATCAAGTGCCATGGCAGCTTGCCCAGAAGGTGCAGTGGGAACACGGTGACAAAACAGCTGGAAGGTTCGGGGAGGGCTTCCCAGAGGAGATGTGGAATTTCTTCATTACAGAAACTAGCTGCGTGACCTTTCTGTGCCTCAGTTTTGTGAGCTGTAAAACCTGGATGAGGAAACAGCCCTGTGAGCAGGGCTGCTCTGGGGATTAAATTAGTTACTATTTGTAAGTGCTGCTTAGAACCATGCCCAGCATGTAGTAAGCTCTGTGTAAGTGTGTACTAACAAAGTAAAATAAATAATAAATTGAAAGGGCTGCCTGATGGCCCCACAAATGGCTTTTTAAGCCTTAAAATCAGTGCCCCATCGAGTGCTAAAATTAAAGAAATCTCTGACATGTTTCCTAAGCTTTCTCTCGGCCTCCTATTTGGGCTTCTTTTGATGGAACATTAGTAATCCTCTTAAGCAGACCTGTCAGGGACTTCACACACACATTAGTGTCTGCTTAATGGGCTATGGATTTAGGAGCTTCATCTCTCCGTAAGCTTTTAAGAGCTTTAAAGCACAACATTATTCCTTCATTTGAAGAGCGAAGGCACCATGGGGCCGCACCACCGTGGCCTGTTGAGGGCGTGGGAGGAATAAGGTCTGTAGACCATCCTCACAGGGGAATACATCTGAAAACCCAGTCTGTCCCTCCACCTGTCTGTTGAGAGTGAAGTGAGGAAGTCTGTCCCCGCTACTGGAGTCCAGCGGGCAAGCTTCTCCAAGTGGTCGTTCAGAGCATGGGATGCTTGCTAAAACCCCTGGGAATGTCATTGAAAAAGGTTCCATCTTTCTCAGCAGTGGCCCATTACTAAGTGCAAGCAGTGTTCTTCCAGCATTCCCAGTCTCAGTTCCGTTAAAATCATTGTGGTTGATAATAAAGTATATACTATACGTTTCCCCAAATGGGTTCTAAACATTTGTTCTGGGGACATGAATATATGTTTTTCTTAGAAGTCTGTCAAATAATTTACATGACAATATAGTAAATTGTAAGCCTAGTATTTCTAATGTGTCATGCGAGTCAATCCTCTTTTTTTTTTCTTGAGTACTTCCCCTGACTCTTAATCATTTCTATCTGGAAATCTCACTTAAACGGGTTTTTGCCTTCCTAACGAAACATGAACTTGTACCTGGGTAGAGTACAAATGGCCTGATTCTGTCCATCATTCAAGGGCTGGTGGGGGTCCTTATCACTTTACCACTTATGCATTGTAGGGGCCAAGTATGTGGGGGAAAAGAATCTGAATAAGCATCTTTGCATTTAACTTGAGAGACCCACAAAGGACAGAGCAAAAATCTCCTTGGGAGGCAGTAGCCACATGTTTTGGGGCACAGTGACATTGTGACTTCAGTGTTTCTCAAAGCGTTTTTGGGAAATACTAGTTCATGAAGTGGCTCTGGGAGAAAAAGGATCCTTGGACCAATAATTTTGAGAAAGGCTGTTTTAAAAGCCTCCCTTTGGAGATTCACGAATCTCATATAACATCAGCTTATTCCCGAAACTTATTTGATGACAAAATTCTAAGTATAACATCTATTAAAATCTCCAGAACAAGTATCCAAAAGAATTGATTTTTTGAAAATGTTAGTGTATACTTTATTTTACCATGGCACTTGAAACAGAGGTGAAACTGGGAATGGTACTTGTTAGATGCACTTTACTGGATTTGAATGACTTGCATCGGCCACTGGAAACTGCTGTGGGTGGGGTGGGGGTGAGGCCTATCCTGCAGGATCACAGCTTGCTCTCCTCTCCTGCCATGGATGGGATGGTCTTAGCCCTTATTTTGCCACACATACTCTTTGCATTTCTCCTTTACCCGTTAAGAGTGGAGACCTACAGGAGAAAAGTACTAACTCAAGTCCAACTAATTCTTCATCATCTTTCAACTAATTCTTTAAAAGAGAAGGATTGATTGCATTCTCCTCTAAGCAACAGCCATAGTGATGACCAAATGATGGATTTCTTTTCCTCGCTTAACAAGAAATGCAGAGGCACTTCTGCTAGAACACCCCAAAAATGCTGTCAGGCACCCAGCTCGATGAAGCTTAATGTGTTCATGTTGTCCTCATGACCTCAAGATGACTCTGTCATTCCAGGCATTGTATCCTTATCTGTGCTCCACACAAGAGGAGGAAAGGAAGGGCAAAGGACCACTGGCTTCTGGCTTATGTCTACTGCATATGGACGTTTTCTACAAGAACAATAGTTTTCTTGGAAGCCCCACTCATTAATGTCACCCTAGATCTTATTGGCCAGAACTGTGTTTCATGGCTTCCCAGAGCTGCAGAGGACTCTGAAAAGTGGAGTTTTGAGGCCGAAGTAAGCTTCCCAGCAAAATCAGGGTTCTTTTAGCAAGTAGGAAGGACAAAAGGGATATTGGACCAACATCCACAGAGAGTACCAAAGCCATCATTGAATTAGTCCTCTTTAGAAAGATATCCATGTTCTATTCTTTCGTGTATTCTAAACTCAGTTTTACTCAGCAGAGATATTGATTGTTATCTGTTAGCCAGGCACGGTAATGATATGATATAGAATGGTCTCTGCTCTCAAAACAATCATGTATACAGGGAACTCTAGCAAAGTTTAATAACTACTGCACTTATGACTTTAGAAAAAGATCATTAGAAAAATAGGTAAAATAGGGGCAGACCAGGTGGCTCAGCGGTTTAGCACTGCCTTTGGTCCAGGGCCTGATCCTGGAGACCCGGGATCGAGTCCCGTGTCGGGCTCACTGCATGGAGCCTGCTTCTCCCTCTACCTGTCTCTCTCTCTCTCTCTCTGTCTGTGTCTCATGAAAAAATAAATAAAATCTTTAAAAAAAAAAAAGAAAAATAGGTAAAATAATATATTTGAAATATGTCCTAGGGAATACAAGTAACTCACATCATATCATATCCACTCCTAAGGGAAGGACTCTGGTGGTTAGGGTTTCAAGGGAAACTATGCAGGTTGGAGGAAGGTGTAGAAAAGGAAATTAAAAAAAACCAACCTGAATTATGACCATGTTTTTCTCATTGATTGTATTTATTGAAGCTGCTTCTATTTTGGTTTTGGTCCTCCTTTTTTTATTTACTTCTTATCTCAAATTCTCCACTGTTATAGTTAATAGGTAGATTTTAAAACTTCTATCATAAACCATGGCTCTCAGGTCATAAATCCCCTAGTCTAATCCTTCTGTACTCAGCCTCTCCCCATTTACTGTGTGCCCACTGCCCCGATCCAAGAACTCATGGAAACGTTAGGAGCTTCCTTACTATGTCCACCTCCCTTAGGTTCAGGGAATGGTAGAATTAGAAAGATTCTGGGGCAATTTTTTCAGCCCCTAAAAATTAGGAAACATCCCCACCCTGTCCTAGAAACCATGTGCTGCCCCCTTGCTTCCAGCATGAGAAGACAGCACTAGCAGGATCTACAATTTGATTTCATTATATTCTTAAGCTCCCTAAGAATAAAATTACTATTAAAATACATAAGCCCATTTTTCAGTTTTTTTTTTAAAGATTTTATTTATTTGATGGAAAGAGAGAGGGGAATGAGAGAGAAAGAACACAAGCAGGGGGAGAGGGAGAAGCAGGCTCACCACCCAGGAGGGAGCCTGATGTGGGGCTCCTAGGATCATGACGTAAGCTGAATGCAGACACTTAACTGACTGAGCCCCCAGGCACCCCTGTTCAGTTTTCACACATTGAAGGCTCATAGTTTTTGAGACTCCACAAGCCCGGGGATCATTGCTCCCAGGTAGAAGGTAGCAGAAGCGGTGGTGTGTTACCCTGGTCACTGGGTGACCTGGTTACCTCTCCCCCATCATGGAGTTCCCTCACCCCCAAGGAGACAGTAGGTTGATAGAGCCCTTGTTTTTTTTTTTGTTTTTGTTTTTGTTTTTTGGGTTTTAAAAAAGATTATTTATTCATGAGAGATAGAGAGAGAGAGGCGGAGGCACAGGCAGAGGGAGAAGCAGGCTCTATGCAGGGAGCCCAATGTGGGACTCGATCACGGGTTTCCAGGATCACACCCTGGGCCAAAGGCAGGTGCTAAACCACTGAGCCACACAGGGATTCCTCCCCCCCTTTTAAATATTTTATTTATTCATGAGAGAGAGAGAGAATAGTTTTTTTAGGGTTTCTGATATATATCTTGATGATACCCACCATTTCTTATTTTTCCCCCTGAATTTATTTAAGTAAGCTCTATGCCCAATGTGGGCTTGAACTCATGACCCTGAGATCAAGAGTAGCATGATCTACTACTGACTGAACCAGCTAGCCACCCCCAGAGCCCTTGTTTTGAATGTGTGCCCACTGTCAGGTAAAAGGCTTCTACTAGTGATAAGCTTCCCTAACTGGGTAAGGTACAGAGCAAAGTAAACACACAGTGGAGTCACATGATCATCCTGCCCCACCCCACCCCATCCCTCTGCTGAGGCAGCTCCCTTGCTGTCCACGCTGATGGGACTCAGGACTCGAAGTGTGCATCTGGTGCCCTGGGCAGTGATGAGGGTGTTTCCCTTTCCCTTTTTCCCTCAAAGCACTTGTTTGATTTTTTGTGTCCTTGTTTAGGAGTGCCAGGAACTTTCCCTTTTTATTCCTGATACTATCAAATTACAAAATAGAGGTTGCCACAGGATAGTCAGATTTTGTCCCAGTGGTGAAAAATATGTGACAACCCCAAACACCAAAAGGTGTCACATATTTTTCACCACATTGGGCATAGTAGCCCTCCATGTGCACTTGAGAATGGCCAGTATTGACCTTGAAATCACTGCGCTCTTTATAATCTGTGTGGATTAAAGCAATTTCTACTGTATTTCAATATTAAAAACTGATACAGTTCAAATAATTGTTTTCAACTGAAAATTTTATTTCAATAGTTGCAAAATATGAAAGATGCCTTAGCCTTCTATTCCATATTAAAGCAGAAATGTGGTTTCACTTTTTATTAAATTATTGTTTTCTTCTATTTCATATATATCACATGCTATTTTGTTTCTTTTTAAATTTAATTTATTGTATACTCTTTAATTCCCATCCCCTAGTTCTCCAGGGTTAAGAGTTGTTTCTTGGTTTGTCTTTTTTCCTTTGTCCATTTTGTTCCACATATGAATGAAATGATATGATCCTCCTCTTTCTCAGACTGACTTATTTCACTTAGCATTATATTCTCTAGCTCTGTCCATGTTGTTGCAAGTGGCAGGATTTCATTCTTTTTTATGGCAAATATTCCACCAAATATATATATATATATATCCTCTTTATTCATTCATCTGTTGATGAACACTTGGGCTGCTTCCATAATTTGGCTATTATAAATGACTCTGCAGTGAACATAGGAGTGCATGTATCCCTTTGAATTAATATTTTTGTATTTTTGGAATAAATATCCACTAGTGTGATTACTGGATGGTAGGGTAGTTCTGTTTTTAATTTTTTTGAGGAACCTCCATACTGTTTCCGCAGCAGCTACACCACTTAGCATTCCTACCAACCATGCGTGAGGGTTCCTTTTTCTCAGTATCTTCACCAACTTGATGTTTAGTTATTCTAACAGGTACGAGGTAGTATCTCATTGTAGTTTTGATTTACATTTCCTTGATAATGAGTGATGTTGAGCATCTTTTCATGTGTCTGTTGGCCATTTGTGTGTCTTTGGAGAAATGTCTTTTCATGTCATCTGCCCATTTTTTAATTGGATTATTTGGGGGTATTGAGTTGTATCAGTTCTTTATACACTTTGGATACTAACCCTTTATTGGATATGCCATTTGCAGATATCTTTTCCCATTCAGTATGCTGCCTTTTAGTTTTGTTGATTGTTTCTTTTGCTGTGCAGAAACCTTATTTTGAGGTAGTCCCAATAGTTTACTTTTGCCATTTTCTTTCTTGTTACCTTGGGAGGAGTGATGGAGTGATTGAACTTGATTTTTTTTTTTTTAACATCTATATTGAGAAATAGACATATACTGTATTCACATACACATACTTTATCGTTTTAAAATTTGCAATTCAGGGGGTCCCTGGGTCGTTCCCGGCATGGAGCCTGCTTCTCCCTCCTCCTGTGTCTCTGCCTCTCTCTCTCTCTCTCTCTCTATGTCTATCATAAATAAATAAATAAATCTTTAAAAAAATTTGCTATTCAGTAGCTTTATTATTTTCAGAGTTGTATAACTGTCATCACAATCTAACTTGAAAACATTTTCATCATTCTCAAAGAAACCTTGTGTCCAAGTCATTACCCATTTATACCTCCCCCAGCCCTGGACAACCACTACCTAATCTCTACAGATTCACCTGTTCTGGGTATTTCATATAAATGGAGCCAGTATGTGGCTGTATTAGTTTTCTAGTGTTACCATGACAGGTTACCACAAACTGGGCAGCTTACAATAATAGAAAATTATATTCTGGAGGTCAGAAATCTAAAATCAAGGAATTGGCAGGGTTTGTTCCTTCTTGGGGCTCAGAGGGAAAATCTGTTTCATACCTCTCTCCTACTTTCTATAGACTGGTCGCTGCAGCTGCTTGACCTTCCTTGGTCAAGGTCAAGGTCATCTAACCTTCCTTTAGATGCATTGCTCCCACCTTTGCCTCTATTTTTACATGACCCTTCCCCTGTTCCCTGTATGTCTTCACATGGCCATCTTATAAGGCACCAGTTGTTGGATTACAGCCCTCCCTAAGCCAATATGATCTTGTCTTAACTAATTACATCTGCAGAGACCCTAGTTCCAAATAAGTATTCATCTGAGGTTCTGGTGAACATGAATTTTGGGCAGACACTGTTCAATCTAGGACACTGGCCTTTGGTGTTTGGCTTTTTTCACTTAGTGTAATTTTTCAAAATTCACCCATGTTGTAACATGTATCAGAATCTTCTCTTATGGCTGAATAATATTCCCTTGTGAGGACATACCATGTTTTATTCATCCCTTCATTATTCTGGCTGTTGTAAATAATACTGCTATGAAAATTCATGTATAAGTTTTTATGTGAGTATGTGTTTTTATTTTGGGGGCGTGGATTTAACTTTTGTTTTGTTTTTTAGATTTCTTTCTTTCTATCTATCTATCTATCTATCTATCTATCTATCTATCTATCTATCTAAGAGAGAGGCAGAGACACAGGCAGAGAGAGAAGCAGGCTCCATGCAGGGAGCCTGACATGGGACTCCATCCTGGTTCTCCAGGATCAGGCCATGAGCTGAAGATGGCACTAAACCGCTGAGCCACTGGGGCTGCCCTGGATTTAACTTTTGAATCTGTCAATTAGAGTGCAAATATTCACATCACTTTGCAGGAATGGCTGTTATTAAAATTCTGGCTCATTTTTCTGCCTCTTGAGTTTGCTTTATATTTCAGTGACTTTTCAAACGACTCACCTTTAAGCAATTATGTTTTGTGAGAAACATGCTTTCTTTCAACTCATTTAATGGAAGTCTGTTGTTAGAAAGTTATCTAGTCTTAGTCTTTCATGCTTAAACTCTGGTCACTTGCTGATTTGTTTTGATTTGCTGATTTGGTGTGTTTTGATTTCTCTTTTTTGTTTTTATAAATAAGTAATAACATTTCATTTTTTAACCATTCACAAAGCATTTTCTCTTTGTGATGTCTGGTAAGCTTGCACTCCTGGGAAATCTCCCGAGGCTGCTCTTTTCTGGCTGCTAAACTTGGGATCCAGTTGATTTACTTTTAAAGGCACACTTGGTACTTATCTGTGACACAGGAGGAGGTCTTCATCCCTCAAATCCACAGATCTGTTGTTTCTATGGTAATCTTTTCTCTGGGTGCAGAGAACGTACATTAACTACCAAGGAATAGCCCAGTGGTTCTTAAACTCCAGCCTGCACCAGAATCACCTGGAGGGCTGGTAAAAGCACAGGGTGCTGGGGCCCACTACAGGTGTCTGAGTCAGTAGGTCTGGGTTGTGGTGGGGCCTGAGAATGTACATTTGTAACAAGGTCCGAAGTCATGCTGCTGGCCCTAGCCCCACGTGTTGAGAATCATGGGCCTAGATAACTAAATACATGTATCACTTTGGGTATTGTTCAACTAGGGCTTCTTAAAATTTCATATGCCTATGAATCACCTGAAAATATCTTTAACTGGTTCCGACCCAGTAGGCCTGGGGAGGCTTCCAAGAGTCTGGATTTCTAACCAGCTTTCCGAGATGCCAGTGCTGCTTTTTGTAGCAGGTGTTGAAAGAGTAGCCATATGCTGTCCTCTGCATGGGTAGGTCTTTGTTATGTACAGCTGTAAAAACTCCACATTGAGTTGTGAAATAAGCTTGCCAGCTTTAACAAACAAGCTTTTACCTTGTGTCGTGTAGAGAAAGGTTCTCTTCAAGTTATGTGGTTATCACGGAATACAAAATGAGAAGCCCGATAGTCCAAATTAGCCCCAAAGAGTAAATGGTTCAGACTTTTCACGTCACATTTGGAGTAAATTAAAATTCTCTGGAGTGACCTTTTAAATATATGTTTCTAGGTTCTGAAAGGTTGGTCTCATAGGTCCTATGATTAAACAGAATAGACTCTTACAGGGATTCTGAATTAATTCTTTCAAATGAATGGAGTTACTTTTTTTTTTTCTTTTTCTCAGGTTCTTGACAAATTAACATAGACTCAGTGGTATCAACTTTAGGGCCTTGTTCTGCATATTTTATACTTGTTCCCTGGAATGATCACGATTTAGGGAAACAATATAAATATTCCATAAAGCTAAGTTAAAAATGTTTTTCTTTTGGCAGATCACTTACAACCTTGGGGTTGGTTATATCATCGCTGGCTGACCAGGCAGCTGGCAAGGGTAAAAACAAATTTGTGCCTTATCGAGACTCAGTCCTCACTTGGCTTCTTAAGGTAATTCATTGTTCTTGTGTTCCTTTCCAACTAAAACCTGGCTGTTTCAGAGCTGGCAGCTGAAAGGTGTGTGCAAAGCTAACCAAATACACAACAGCCCCCTGACAGTACTCCAGTACTGTTATCCTAATTCTTAGGAATGTAGAATGAAAACTCATTTCTATTGCCTTTTTTTTTTAACCCCCAAGGTCCTGCTGTTTGACAGGCATTATTGTTGTTACTATAGGGAAACCACATCTCGTCATAAAATTATTTGCAAAATACAAGCCCATTTCCACAACATGTTTTCTTCTTTATAGAAAATATCCTACATCCGCGTTTTTAGCTTTCATCCTAGATGTTGTGCACAGAATGGGGCTCATTGCCTAAGATGCTACTGGAAATATTTTGTAGGACAACTTGGGAGGCAACAGCCAGACCTCTATGATAGCCACCATCAGCCCAGCAGCAGACAACTATGAAGAGACTCTCTCCACCTTACGCTATGCGGATCGAGCCAAGAGGATCGTGAATCACGCCATTGTGAACGAGGACCCCAACGCCAAAGTCATCCGGGAACTACGCGAGGAAGTAGAAAAACTGAAGGGGCAGCTCTCACAGGCTGAGGTGAGATCATCCTGGAGTCCCCTGTTTCTGAAGTCCCTGGCTTATGGTCGCCGAGTGGGAACCCATGTCATTACCTGCAGTTTTAGGTTGTCTGGATGCCATTCTGCATTGCTGTGTTGATTGGCATCTTCTGCATACTAAGCGTGGTGAGGCCAACATGAATAATACCAGCCTTCTGTCCTAGGAACTCAGCCTCCAGCTGAGGAAGCAGACAATTAAGAGTCAATGGTCACTGTATTGCTTAAATGTTTGCTGTAGTAAATCAGTTGGCCGTTGGCCATGGATCTCCTCCAATGTGAAATCCGAAGAACCAAATGTGTTGTTTTTATTTTATTTTTTATTTTTTCAAGATTTATATATTCATTTTATAGAAAGATAGCAAGTAGGGGGAGCAACAGAGGGAGAGGGAGAGAGAGAATCCCAAGCAGACTCTCTGCTGAGCTCAGAGCCCGACATGGGACTTGATCCCAGGACCCTGAGATCATGACCTGAGCTGAAATCAAGAGTCCAGACTGAGCCCCCCAGGCACCCCCGCAATGAGTTGTTTTTATTAACATTGTAAACTGTGTGCCCATAGGCATTGCAGTTTTCAGAGAAATTGGTTATGTATCATTTCTTCCTGGAGTCAGGGAAGACAAACATTAGCAACAATTCAGAAATCTCCTTTTATTTTTTTCATATATATCAGCTTCTGGCAGGAAACAAAATTGGTCATCTCTCATTGTTACCATCTTTCCTTGGCTTTACCCAGCTTGAATAATCACACCTTCTTCTAAGTAACTGTTGCTTTTTTGCAAGCTGCTGGGTGAGGCACTGTCTCATTTGAAATAGGTAATAGGACTGAAATGAAGGCCAACTACCTTAGCTTAAGTCACATGCTTGTCCATGTCACTTGGGTGTGTACCTTGGGCTGCTAAGGTCACATTCATTCCTACCACTCTCTTCTGACCCCTCTTCCCTCTTTAGTTAGGAGAGTATTAAGCTGTTGGGGAGGAAGGGTAATAGATATTAATTTTTGAGTGCTTGTGTACCAGCCTATCTATCAATCTATCAATGTATCTAATCAGAAAGGTAATCAGTAAGAGATTGAGACAGACAGACTAGAGTCAAAAGCCAGGGATCTGAAGGGTCTCTTCATTGGTAATGGTGAAGTTACATTGTAACAGCATGTTTACATGTCTCTTCTTCCAGCTATGGGCTTCTGAAGTGCAGAAAGCCTTGTTTAATAATTATTTTCATCCTTAACTTCTAGTGCAACATTGATACTGGAAAGCACCACTTAGCATAATGCCTGGCAGCATTGTAAGTGCTCAATAAACATTGCTATGTTTGTTATCATGATTATAATCATTCCAGTGCATCAAGCATAGCCTTTTATTGATGCCAGGAAGGGTAGCAACACACCTGAGAATGAAAATTCTGATAAACTTTGAAGAGATTTGTGATCCTAGGAGGAGGGTGCAGTGGCTCTTGGAATTCGTGTATCGGTGGATGAGCTTGTCTTCTTGTCTCTGAATTGTCTCTGAATTGAATCTTGTCTCAAGATCCTCTTGTCTCTGAATCTGCATTTCCACTGGGACCACGTAATCCAGGCCAGATGGTCAGAACCATGACCATGCCTGGACAAAGGGAACAGAGGGGAGCCACAGGAGGTTCACCAAGATAGAGTTTTCATGGGTGTCCCTTTGTACCCAGCACTGAATGTCACTCTCAGCCTCTGTGAGACTCTGACACCTCAAGGAGAGTTCACATCATCGCCACTTGGACTTCCTGTCCAAGTCTGCCATCTTTCCTGTTCCTTTCCTTATTCTTAGAGGCTCCTGTTGCTCTGGGATGTCAAAGCATGTTGTTGCCAAGTAAAAGCCCCAGAAAATTTTAAGATGCATATATATATCTGTATTTAGACCCCTTAGTTATTCTCACTGAGCAAACTCAGAGGGAAATTGCTGCCATTTTACCCAGAGGTCCTGTTTTCCAAGAGAGTGATAAATATACCAAGTTTATTACCATCAACAAGAAAACTAGTTTTAACATCTGAAACCAAGGATGTACTTACTATGTATTGGCAAATTGAATTTAAATGAAAAACAAAACAAAAAAAGAAAAGTAGTTTTAAATTATCCAGAGTCAAATTTTAAAATGAATATTTACCTCTCCTGGTAGGTTATCACTGGGGTGTGTTTATTGGTGATGTGTATTGATCTCCTTCTTACTGAAAAAGAAATCTGCTTATCTTTTTTTTTCTACACTTCTGTTTTGACAATTAACTAGCATTTTTTAGGTCTTTAAACATGAAAGATGCCTAGCTGGTAGAGCATGGGACCCTTAATCTCAGGGTTGTGAGTTTAAGCCACATGTTGGGCATGGAGCCTACTTGAAAAAAAAAAAAAAGGTTTTTAAATATGAAAGGAAAAAATTAAAAAAAAAAAAAAACCTCTGTAATGATTTGTAACAGTTTAATTCAGGGCACTGGTGTTCATTTTCTCCTTTAAAGAGTAGCAGTTATGTATTCTTACATTTCTTTTGATTAATAAAGATCTAAAACCCACCCTGACAGTGTATGACTTAATTGCTTCCAACAGACGGTTGCTAGCCATGTATGAAGGACCGTAAGGGATTGTTTTATAAATAATGGTGGGAAAAGTTAGAAAATCAGATATCTCTGGTTTCATTTTAAAGGCTATGAAGGCCCCTGAACTGAAAGAAAAGCTTGAGGAGTCTGAAAAGCTGATCAAAGAGCTGACGGTGACTTGGGAAGAGAAGCTGAGGAAAACAGAAGAAATCGCACAGGTAGCTTGATCATTTAAGCCTAAAATCTTGTGATTCTTTTTTATTTGCTGTCTTTTCTGTGTAGCCACTTATCATCCTCAACAAGTCATTTAAGGACCTCTTTCGGCTAATTGAGACCTCAAAGATCAGTGTTAGAGGCTGATTCATTGTCTTTTTTATTTTATTTTATTTTATTTATTTTATTTTATTTTATTTTATTTATTTTATTTTATTTATTTTATTATATTATATTATATTATTTTAGACACAGAGAGCACAGGAGCAGGGGGAGGGGCAGGGGGAGACGCAGACTCCCTGCTGAGCAGGGAGCCTGACACGGGGCTCCATCACAAGACCCTGGGATCATGACCTGAGCTGAAGGCAGTTGCTTAACTGACTGAGCCACTCAGGTGCCCCAACTTCCTTGTCTTTATCAGCAACCATTTGGTCCACTTGTTTGCTAGATGTGCTGGAGAGCGCTGAGTTGTAACAGGCATGATATACAGGAAAACATTGAATCTTTCCTGATTTTCCATTTCATGATTTTGGATCACCTGGCAAAGCATGCCACCTGACCAGCAGAGCATTTACAACCCACATCATAGTTTTTTTTTTTTTCAGTGTATTTGATTCTCTGGGCTTGTGAGAAAATGCTACATGAACTTTTCTTGAGATGTAATATAAGGCAAAGACTAATGCTGCATTTATGTGTAAGTGTGTGTGTTTTATGAATCTACACAATGCATTTTGTGAACATTTTAATCTCACTGACCACTTGGTAAAAAGTAGACCATCCCAGTTAGGTACCTTGAAAGCAGTAACTGGGACCTAGTCAAGCCTTCTGCTTATATGTTTCTTGTATTATTCACACACACATACACACACAGACACACTCACACACCCATACACACATGCCCCTCACTCCCTATCTCTTGCACACTGCTTTGTGCTGCTTCACAGCATTTATCGCCATTGGAAATTCTGTATTTTATGTGTCTGTTGTTTCATAGTCTGTTTCTTTCTACTAGAATATAACTTTTCACAAAAGAAGAGACTTGTTTACTGTTGTATTCCTCACCCTAGATCAGTACCAAAGACTTAAAATATTTCATGAATGAATGAATGAATTCAAGGCCCCTGAGTAAGGAACGAACCTACTCTTACAGCCCCATCTCTCCCATCACTTTCCCACGTTTACTAGGGTTCTTGGCACCTGAAATCACGCAGTATGCAGTCTTTACTTTCCTATCCCCTTCTGTCAGAACACCCTGCTCTTACCTTACTACTGCCCCGTTTCTTCCTTATAGAGAAAGAAGACATTCTTCTTATGCTTCAAGAAACGTCTCAAGTGTATTTTTTTTTTAAGATTTTATTTATTTATTCATGAGAAGCAGACAGAGAGAGTCAAAGACATAGGCAGAGGCAGAAGCAGGCTCAGAGCCTGATGCAGGACTCGATCCTGGGACTGGGATCATGCCTGAGCCAAAGGCAGACACTCAACCACTGAGCCACCCAGGCGCCTCCTCAAGTGTATTCTTTTCCTGAAGCCTTTCCTGGTCTCCGAACCCACCTGATTTCCATCCTCGGAAGCTCCGTAGTACATTGTTCCTCTCCAGTAGCGCAGGGCTCTTCTCTTCTGATTTAGATATGTCATAATCCCTTCTACTAGACTGTAAACCCCTTAACAGGAAGATGGTGTCTGGTTCACCCTGTAGCATCCTGATAACACTGACAAAAAATGTCACACATGTTAAACGCTCAGTAAACTTGGTGGTAATGTGTCATTTCATTGGCATTGTCCCCAGAAATAGTGACTTAAACTTTCCATGGATACCTCATGTGGATAGAGTAACAAATAGAGTCCCCTGTTTTTGTCTGTGTTTGTGCCCAGGAGAGACAACGACAACTTGAAAGTATGGGCATTTCCCTGGAGACATCGGGTATCAAAGTGGGGGATGACAAGTGCTACTTAGTCAACCTGAACGCAGACCCTGCTCTCAACGAACTTCTGGTTTATTATTTAAAGGTAGGAGAGCATATAAATAGATAGTTGCAATCCTGATTCATTCACATTCAACTCCTATTGGAATCTGGGTGCCCATACCCATGATTTTGTTTTTTGTATCCAGCTTATTAGCACTCATTAAAAGTAAGAGGATAGATACTGCAGTGTGGTTACCATTGAGAGTGAAAACCTCCCCTCTGGCAACCATCAGTTTGTTGTTTGTATTTATGGGTCTGTTTCTGCTTTTTCTTTGTTTGCTTCTTTGTTTTTTTTTTTTTTTTTAAGATTCCACATAAAGCGAAATATGTGGTATTTATCTTTCTCTGTCAGGCCACACTTTTGGAAATGCTGGCATATTTTGTTAAGTGAAATAAGACATTTGTTTGAAGTAGGCACCTGATAGACACTGATAAGGGGCACCCCAAAAGATATAAGACACTTCTAATATGTGCACACATGCACACACAATTCCTGAGGTGTAGTGATATATATACAAATACATGGCAGTATTTAAATAACTCTCAAGGATTAGAGACCAGAGGACCTGAAGGCTGCTTATCTAACTGTCCACACACCTAAATCTCTAAATGCAGAGGTATTACCTGCTTGACAAAAGTTAAATAGATGCCTAGATAAGGATTATGATCTGCCTTGAACGAATATAAAAATGCAATGGAAAATAAGCTGGAATTGAAGAAAGGAGCCCCAGTTTTCCCTTATCCTTTTTATTCTACTTTTTCCAAAGACCTAAATATGGTGCAAATAGCCCTTGACATAGTGAGAGTCCACTAATGAACTTAAGGTCTGTTCGCTATGACGTGATTAAGGCATAAGGAATTTTGTCCAAAATCCTAATATTGAAAGACCAGGCCTTTCTATTGAATGGGGAAATACTCCTATTGTGGTGACTCAATGATTTTTAGAGCAATAGAAAACACAAAGGGATGAGCAGTGGACCACTTCATGGGAGTGATAGTCCTCATATGCCTAAGGTTTGAGGTATCCACAGGCTTCAGGACTCTATCTAATATTGGTATTCAGAACTCAACTACTTCTGTCATTTAATTTTTATTTTTTTTTAAGATTTCATTTATTTGAGAGCCAGAGAGAGAGAGCATAAGGAGAGAGAATAGTTAGAGGGAGGAGGAAAAGCAGGGAGCCTGATGCGGGGCTCCATCCAAGGACCCTGAAATTATGACCTGAGCCGAAGTCAGACATTTAACTAATAACCAAGCTACCCAGGCACTCATTTTTATCATTTTAAGTTATATATTTGAAAATACCATTTTCCATGAAACTACTGTTTAGTGGTTCTTGAATTTATATAGCTATTTTCAAAGCATTTTCAATGTCAATTCAGGTGAAAGAATCCCACAAAGTATATCAAATTGATGGTATTATCCTTGTTTTTCAGAATAAATAGAGAAAGATAGACCAAGGCTTGCTTATAGCCATGTAAATAGTAAGCTGTCAAGTTAACATGGGAACTCAAAATAGTCTACTGTCAAGTCTGATTCCCTTATATTGTAAAACAATATCTTTTTGCTTTTTAAATAATCTTTTCATTTTTCTTTTAAGATTTTATTTATGGGCTACCCCAATGGCTTAGTGGTTTAGCACCACCTTCGGCCCAGGGCATGATCCTGGAGACCCAGGTTCGAGTCCCACATCGGGCTCCTTGCATGGAGCCTGCTTCCCCCTCTGCCTGTGTCTCTGCCTCTCTCTCAATCTCTCTCCTTCTCTATTTATTCGTGAGAGACACAGAGAGAGAGGCAGAGACACAGGCAGAGGGAGAAGCAGGCTCCATGCAAGGAGCCCGATGTGGAACTTAATCCTGAGACTCGGGATTATGCCCTGAGCCAAAGGCAGACGTTCAACCACTGAGCCACCCAGCCATCCCTGTAAAACAATATCTAATCACTGTTGGTTGGTGGTTTTTTTTTTTTTTTTTTCATAGCGTTTAAACATTTTAAAAATGCAGTGTCTTACGGTAAGCTTTGGACTTACAATGCTCCAGGTATCATGCATGTCCTGTCTGGTTGATTTAATATTATCATGCAGATGCTCTTGAGTTATTCGTATTGATTGTGATAAATTTGTGTTGAGTTACTTGTAAGTGTAGTTTTTTCCCTTTCATTCCCGATCTGTTACCAGGACCATACCAGGGTGGGTGCAGATACCTCGCAGGACATCCAGCTGTTTGGGATAGGAATTCAGCCCGAACACTGTGAGATAGATATTGCATCTGATGGCGACGTTACTCTTACTCCAAAAGAAAATGCACGGTAAGAGAAGTAAAGGCCCACTTCACATATCTGTGAGCCTGATTTTCAGAAGGAGTAGACTGCCCCATTTCTATCTGTCGCCTCAGTTATATCAAAGGTAGGACTTCACTGGGTTCTTGGGGATAGTCTTTCCCATTGTAGGGAGCTGTATAGCAACACTGAGAGCACCAGCTCGGGGGTGACTGGTTCTGCCTGGACAGCCTGGGCTATCTTAGGTAAGATCCTGCATCTAAACTTCAGTTTCCTCAGGTGAATCATAATAGTAGGCAAAACAGAAATCACTTGTTAAATGCCTGACACGTACAAATATTGAATAAAGTTAGTTGTTACCCAGTATAATTCATTGTATAGAAAGCAGTTAATCAGACGCATCCATTGTATGAAAAATTCCTAAACCACGCTATAATATGTAGAAATTTGAGAACTGACAGGATAGTATATTTACTTTTGAGTTTCTATTAAATGCTGTCTTGAACTGTTACACAATCAAGTATAAAGTTTATATGAAGTTCTATAACAGTATTTATTAACACACCAATATCGTGACGAGAATACTCATTTTTTTTCTTTTAAAGATTTTATTTATTCATGAGAGACACAGAGAGGGGGTGGGGGTGGGGCAGAGACACAGGCAGAGGGAGAAGCTGGCTCCATGCAGGGAGCCTGATGTGGGACTCGAACCTGGGTCTCCAGGATCATGCCGTGGACTGAAGGTGGCACTAAACCCCTGAGCCACCCGGGCTGCCCCAGAATACTCATATTTATCAGGAAAACCTTACACTCATTTCCAATTATTCTATTAATATTGGCCATATCAATTTCTAACTGATGACAAACTGAGACTAACAATAATGGCATACATGAGTCATGAAAGTTTATAGGTCTTATGTTAGTTACAGTGATATCATTGTTGAGATATTTAATGGCAAAAGGATGCTATTCCTTAGTTTTTAACTTATTCTAAGTTTAGGTAACCGTTTGCCTTATGCTGTGTTCCCCTATATTTGAAACTCTGGATTTTTTTAATATTATGCTTTTTAATTGACAAAATTATATATAAAGTGTACAGTATAGTGTACAATATGATTGGATCATACTCTTTTAACACCATATCTCAAAATAACTTTATTTTATTTTATTTTTTTAAGATTTTATTTATTTATTCATGAGAGAGACAGAGACAGAGAGGCACAGACACAGGAAGAGGGAGAAGCAGGCTCTATGCAGGGAGCCTGACACGGGACCCAATCCCAGGTCTCCAGGATCACACCCCAGGCCAAAGGCAGCGCTAAACCCCTAAGCCACCCAGGCTGCCCTAAAATTAACTTTAATCAGCAAATTTCCTCCATTTCCAGTTCCAGTGGCACAGTTTTTTATTCTGTTCTTTGTCTTTCCTCACCTTGCTCAATCTCCTCCTTTCCTGCCCTGGGGCAGTGGTGCATTCATACAGTATTCTTTGTTACAGGCTCTGTGCAGGGAATGCCCAAGTATAGGGACTCAAAGCCTGGTGGAGGAGAATGAGTAGAAACAACAGTGATTATACAAGAAGATAAGTGCTTTTTCCTGCAGATCTGATCACTATGGAAATGTGTGGGGTTGCAGGACTGGAGATAGGGAGATCTGTTAGGATATTATTATGATATTGTCATGGGAACACAGCAAGTGGCAGAAGAAGTGAAGAACAAAATGTATTGGAGAATTATTTGAGGCAGCCAGGTTTAGTGGTGTGCTTGGGGACAGGATGGGGAGTCAGTTAGTAAAAGGGTGAAGTCAGCAATGGTTACAAGGTTCTGTCTTAGGAGACTAGATGAACAGTAGAGATCCTAAACTGAAGGAAGGAGTTACAAGAGGAAGGACAGGCTTTGAGGATGATGGGTAATGAGTGGTAATGGATTCACATTGAGATCCTGTGAATTTGAGTATCCTTGGGGTATTAGTGTGAATGTATCCAGTTGGACATTGGATTTGGGGATGTAGAGTTACATTCATGGTATAAAATCGGCCACTAGTGTTGTTGCCTGTATTAAAAGTGGATCCAGAGTGTGTAGTGGAAGAAGTAAACCAATGTTTCGAGGATGGTCTGAGGAGCCTGGAGACAAGGGATTCAGAGAGGCAAAGATACAATGATGGAATCCGGGGGAAGAAACGAATTTTAAGGAAGAAGAAGTCAAAGTAGAGGTTAAAAAGCTTCTGTTGGATATAGCAGTTAGGGAGACACTAGCAATCTTGGGATATTTAAGAGCCAGGTAGATGTAGGTATAGAAGGAAAAAATGCAAAGAAGAGAGAATGGGGGAGTGGCGAAGTTGAACTGAGAATCATGGTTGTGAAGATGGATATGGGATTGGAGACAGAGCAAGAGAAGGACATAGGTTTAAGGGATAATCACTGTGTCTTCAAATCTGTCTTCAAATCCACTTATTCTCTCTTTAGGCATGTCTTACCTACCACTTAACCGTTGCATTGAGTTTTTAATTTCAATGTCTCCGTCTTTCATTTGCAGAAGTTTAGAACATCTTTTTTGTTGTTGTCGTTGGGCTTGGTCTGTATTGGTACAGTCTTGTTTGTACTGCACTGTGTGCCTTCAATAATTATATTTTTACTTATTTTGGTCTGTATTTGAAACACTCTCTCTGAATTTGTTGGGGTTTCAGCCGGACTGTCACATCCGCTGGTAACTTTGCTTCCCTAGAGCAGCATGTGATTCCTTAAGTGTGCTCATCTCCAGCAGGAGGTTATCTGTAGGCGTCTTGTGGCCTGGATGAGGGAGCATAAATTCCTGCAGAGACATTTTGTATTTGCTTCTTAACAAGTACCACAGGCATATGTCCAGCTAGAAATAAATTTTTATGCTAATTTCTTGGCTTGGATACATTACCAAGCCAGGCAATTTCCATAACTTTTTCTTTATATTATTGTAATAACAGCATACTATAAATGCCAAAGTGATGTTTTCTATGTGTGTTCAGAAGTAGGTGTGTGTGTGTGCATGCGTGTGTCTGCATGCACACACACACCTGTATAAGGGTCCCTTCAAAATAGATATGATCACAAAAGTTAACAATAAACAAAAAAGCAAAGTGTATTATATTCCTCTCTATTTGCTCTGGAACTATTTTTTGTTTTATTCTAGAATAATACTGCCCAATAGAACTTTCTGAGATAATGGGAAGGTTCTAGATATGCCAAGACCATTTCAGTAGCCACTAGTGAGTTGGTGTTTAGGGGTATCAAAATGTAGCCAATGAAAAAAAGAACTGAATTTTTAAATTATAATTTAGAGTTTAAAATAATAAAGGACACTGATGGACACATTTTTCTTCATCACTGCTATTCCTAGATGTTTGATTATAGCTACATTAGATATGTCTAGATACCCATCTATCTATATATTAGATTATTAAATCTTTTTTTTTTTAATTTTTATTTATTTATGATAGTCACAGAGAGAGAGAGAGAGGCAGAGACACAGGCAGAGGGAGAAGCAGGCTCCATGCACCGGGAGCCCGACGTGGGATTCGATCCCGGGTCTCCAGGATCGCGCCCTGGGCCAAAGGCAGGCGCCAAACCGCTGCGCCACCCAGGGATCCCTATATTAGATTATTAGATAGATTATTTAGATACCTTAATAAACTGGGAAGGTATTTTCCTTGAAAACTGACTAATCAATGTTTAGTTTTTAGGTAGAAGAGGTGAGTATTCTGTTAAAAATTTTCCCTTCAAAAAACAACTTTTCATCATCCTTTTGGCAAAAATACTTATATTTTTTAGACATACATATATATTCTGATCTCATTTTCCAGTTTTTGCAGATGAATAATTCAGTCCATAATTCCAAATAGATGGATACAGACCTTTGGAGCTTGAGTTAGCATTGAAAGTCATTTTCATCAGCAAGAATAAAGGGAGCATGTTAGTGTAAAATATACACACCAAAGTTTTATCGTGTTCATGTATGATAGATTAAAAACATTTGAGATGGTATTTCCAGGGTATTTTTCTCAATAAAAATTTACTCCCTAGACTTGAAATATTACTATAAAGGTGGGTTTGTTTTCATAGGTGACTTCTTATTCTATAACTCTGAGCTAGAGAGTCCTGTAAAGATTAGGAGCCAGATAATGAGATTCTGCAAGAAAAGTAACTTACTAAAAAAAAAAAAAAGAAAGAAAAAAAAAGGAAAAAAAAAGTAACTTACTGAAAAACTAAAACTCAGAATAGTCAACATTATTTTTTTCCATCAAACTCCACCTGACAGTCCTTTAGCAAATTAAACTTTAATTTTTTCATACCAGCAAAATCTTTTTTTTTTAAACGAAGGAAACATTTATAAGAAGACTAAAATTGACATTAAAAATTCTGGAAGACTTTTCCTCTTCCCTAAGAAAAGTCGCAGGGGCCAGGTTTTGACTATGTTAAAGTTGATGAGATCAGTTGATGAGATCTCCTGATTGGCAGGAAACCCTATGACTCTGTTACAGTGAGTTACAGCCCCTTGTCACTAGTTAGCTGTAACAAAGCTGAAACGTAGGGAAGCTGCAGTCTTGAAAAGTGAGCTCCAAATGTCCACTGGACAGAGCTGGGACTTCAGGATTTGTTTGAGGCAAATGCCGGATGCATAGGCCAACACAAACCCAGAGACACGGCACCCGCCATTGACGGTGTGACGCATGCTGTATGACAAAGACTGTTGTTTCCTCGTGTCCTTTTGTTTGTCGTGTTTTTACAATGTGTTTGATAGGTATTTAGGCTTTAAACCTGGTATTCTTTTTATGTTTTCCCAAGTTTTTATTATGGAAAACTTCAAATATATGACATAGAAAGAAGAATATAATGAACTTCCATATATCCATCATTCAGCTTCAAAAATGAACACCCCACAGACAATTTTGTTTTTATTTATATGCCCTCCCCATCTCCTTCTCCCTACGGCCCCTCTGGGTTATTCTAAAGCAAATTCCAGACATTATAACTTTGTGTCTATAAATATCTCAGCTTCTATCTCTAAAAGACAAGTATTCTTGTCTCCCCACCCCGCCCCCATGTTGAAGATGAGCTCCGCCTCTCCATCCCCAGGCTAGATAACCTGGAGCTGGCCTCCTGGCCGCCTGTTGGCCCAGTGCCCAGTCCAGCAACTTCATGCAAATAAGCTCTGCCCCCTGCCCACCAGCAGGACCTGTTGGCCTGAGGAGATCCTGGGCCCTCCCCCTGGCCGGCTGGGCCACCAGCTTCCCTCCTCTGACTCTGGGGGGGTCCACATCCACTCCAGGGGGGTGTCATCTCCCCAGTCCTCTCTCACACACCTCCTTTGCTGAATTAAAGTTTGTAAGTAAATGGTTTTAAAGAAAAAAAAAATACCATCACACCTAAAATAATTACGGATCATCCCTTACTAATATTCATATATTGAGCTGGTGTTCAGATTTCCCCAATTGTATCATAAATGTTCCTTTTCAGTTCTTTCTTGAAATCAGGATCAAATAAGATTCAACCATTGTCATTGGCTGTTATATCTCTTTTGGCATACAGGTCTCTCCTCCCTCCATTCCTCCCTGTCTCCCCACCTCATCCTTGCATTTTATTTGCTGAAGATACCTGGTTGTTTCCCACAGTCAACATTTTGCTCATTTCCACCACCTTCTGCATTTCCCTAAATCGGCATTTAGATGTGAAAACTTGATCAGGTTTGGCTCATATTTGGACAGGAGTATTCCATAGGCATTCTTGTGTCCACCTCCATCAGGAGCACATCACGTCAAGTTGTCTTAGGGATATTGGCAGCCCTTGATCATCATTGCTTAGATCACCTCTTTTAATAGTGGTTTTAAAGCTGCTTTTCCTTCTTTAGGGATTAGGAGAATACATCTGTTAGAAGAAACTTCCCCATTTATCTCTTTGGCTACTAGGGCTGGGTTTTGTCCTTTTTCCGATTGAGCTGACATATTCCACGGTATTCCTTCAGGTCCTGTGTAAATGGCACCCTTGTCTGCAGTACCACCCAGCTGTGGCACGGCGATCGAATCCTGTGGGGAAATAACCACTTTTTTAGGTAACATCTTTGTGCTTCCTAATATTTTCATTTATTTTTTTCCTGTTACCGGAGTATAAAACAAGTCAATTTTCTCTTAATGATGGAAAACCCCACAGAATTAATTTACCTAAGAGGAAACGGCGAGATTGGTTGAAAGACTTTGAAAAGGAGACAGGCCCACCAGACCATGACCTGGACGCAGCCAGTGAAGCTTCCTCAGAACCAGACTATAACTATGAATTTGCGCAGATGGAAGTTATCATGAAAACCCTGAATAGTAATGGTAAGAGCTTACGTCCAGATTCCTCTGTCTTGGGTAATTCCTGTCTCACACAGTTCAATGAGGGATGCCCTTGCGTGAAGTGGAAGTGTCATTCTGAAATTTAGACACATCAAATTGCTAGGTTTTTTTTTTTTTTTAAATGATTTTCTTCATTTGTGAGACAGAGCATGAGCAGGAAGGAGGGATAGAAGGAAAAACAGACTCCCACTGAGCAGGAAGCCAATGGGGGCTTGATCCCAGGACCCCAACATCATGACCTGAGCTGAAGGCAGGTGCTTAACCAACTGAGCCACCCAGGTGCCCCCCCATTCAGCGATTCTTTGAATACCAACCTTGAACCACGGAGGACCTCTGGAAGCCTCTGTCTGATGGTGCAGGGACAGCATCACGTTTTCCCAGTGGGGCTCTCCCCTGAAACATTTACTTTCTGAATGCTATCTTTGGGTAAGCCTATCTGAGAAGAACATGAGCGTGGCTGGAGAATGTCAATCAGATCTCTGGCATATCAAATTGAGGATTTCATTGCAAGAATAAAGACTTTGACCTTTTTTATCTCTTTGGATTTTTAGCCCCAAGGACCCCCTCTTTTCAATTATAAAAAGGAAGTATAAAGAAAAGGCTAGATTGATAAAAACAGGTGTGATGTATTAATAGGAAGATTATAGAACAAGAGTAGAAAAGAACATCTGTGAGATTAGGGCTGCACATCAGCTGCCAGGGCTTTGGACACTGCACCGCAGGCCGGACCACAGCTAGAAATCAGAACTCCATCCGCTCTGCTACTGGCTCACCAGTTGGGCAGAATTCCAAAAGGCATTCCAGAGTGATGTTCAGACATCAAAATCACTTTCATGGGCCCTTTTCCGACATGCCTGAGCAACAAGTCTCCTGTGAGTAATTTTGGATGGATACAGGGTGTGACAGGAGGGCGTGGGCACCAACTCCAGGTGCGGGAACACCCGATGGAAGAGCATTACGTCTTTTACCTGAGATTACAGAATTCTAGAGGTCTCCGTTGCCCAACTGCAAAGCATCCCAATGGTAATTTAATCGTCTCTTGTCCCACATCACAGATTTCTAATTTTATTCAATCACTATGTTCTTATCATATTTATATGAAAGCCCTGACTAACCGAGGAGTAGTTAGTATCTGTTAATTCCTCCAATCCTCTTAGCCAAACCAATTAGTCACCGGTGGCCTGACTCATGGTATTAACACGAGTTATCCATTTGTATTCCACATCAAGCCTTGTTCCCCAGTGTTGATTTTTTTCTATTTAAAAGCAGCGTTTCCCCCTCCCAACTCTTTACCCAGTTCCCCATGTAAGTGGGGCTTCCCTTGGAGGCATGCAGACGTGCTCTTACTCAGTGCCGAAATGCCAGTGGCCTGGTGGTGTTCATGGAATTCACCTCTACTGCTAGGTGGCTTCCCGATAATAAGCCTGTCTGCCTGGTGGTCGTCCCCCTGGTGGTCCTATTTGAAGATTCTCTTCCCTCTCCTGTGGTTTCAGACGAAGCTCCTCCACAAACACTGGGATAAAGGTTTTAACTGATTGGTGTTAGCATGGGGGAGCTTGAGTGGTTTTTAGCAGGGCTGCTGACCGATGCTTATGCCTCATGCTTTGGCAAAATGTAACTAACACAATGGGGAAGAAGCTGAAGTTTTCTGCCTGTCCGAAGCACTCTATTCTTTTTTTTAAAGATTTTATTTATTTATTCACGAGAGACACAGAGAGAGAATGGCAGAGAGAGAGGCAGAGGGAGAGCAGGCTCCTTGCAGAGAGCCCGATGCGGGACTCAACCCCAGGACTCTGGGATCACACCCTGAGCCGAAAGCAGATGCTCAGTCACGGAGCCACCCAGAGGTTCCCAAACCACTCTATTCCTGGTTGAGGAATGCACCCTTTTAAATTATGACCCCCTCCCTCCCCCATGTCCCAGCTCCATTGACATCCCATTGGTTACAATCTAATCTAGTAGCTGGTTTTACCCTCTATTTCCAACAGCATACAAGTGTCACTGGTATCATTGCTCCTGTTAATAATGGCTGGCTGACCCATGTCAGCTCAGCGGTTCAAGGCATTGTACTTGCAGATAGTGACTATCCTTCATGCCAGTAATAGGCTAGAATGATGTATTTTCAAATCTCTAAATAATGATCTAAAACCCAAGTCACTGGAATTAAGAGTGAAGCAGACCTAGTATCTGTGGACGATAATGTGTTCTTCTCAAAGGTTCAGAAGAAGAATTAGGCACTCATCTGTTGTCATAGAGTCAGTGGTAGCTTTATTTTTTTTTAAATATTTTATTTATTTATTCATGAAAGACCCAGAGAGAGGCAGAGACACAGGCAGAGGGAGAAGCAGGCTCCAGGGAGGGAGCCCGACGTGGGACTTGATCTGAGACTGCAGATCACGTCCTGAGCCAGGGGCAGGTGCTCAACCGCTGAGCCACCCAGGTGTCCCCAGTGGTAGCTTTAAAGTTAAGAGCAATTAAAAGGGCTGATGACAAGTCATTGAGCTTATTCTATCTGGGATTAAAGCTGTGTTTTTCCCCCTCCCCCAAAGGATCTGCTTCCCTTCAATTTAGTGATTGGGCACCTAGGTGTGAACGAATACTGATTGTTTATCACATCAGTACCTTCCAGCCTTTACTACTGGCACCCTCTCTTTTTCCCTTCTCGGGGCAGCTAAATAAGTGTAAGCACCTTACATGAATTACATACCAGATAAAAGGATAAACTAATGAAGAGAGAACATGCTATGCCATAATAAACATGATCCTTTCTCTCTTCCTAAAACACCTACCTTTTTGGTATCTCGGCCTTAGGCTCCAGACGCTGAGTTTTAAAACCCCTCATTCAAGAGGAGGAAAATGATAGGGAGAAAAATAAACTGTAGACAGTTTTTTGATGGTTGATTGGTTGGTTGAAAATAGGCTAAATGGTCTTTGGTTTCTGTCGTAGGCCATTATCATGGAGTCAGACTGACCTGCCGATTAGGGTGATCTATTTAAAAAATATGCTATAGAGTGATAAAGGCTTGAACCTGGCTAATTGCAAAGATGATATCAAATATATCTAAGAGAATGACTTGTGTTGAAATCAGAGGTTGAAAAAAGGAAAGATAGACAGACATGGAGAAAGAAACCTTAGTCCCTGTATCTCTGCCCAGGCTCTGGGTCGTGTGGTCTGTCCCAGTTCCCTAGGGCAGGGCTTACTTGGCTATACTGTGGCAAACTGAGGGGAGGGATACTTTGGCTCCTTCTTCTATATCTCTTAGTGGTTTGTGGCCACTGATGAAGCCTGGTGAATAGTTATGTCATGGCACCTGCTAAAGCACTTTTTAAAAAAATTTATTTATTTATTTATTTATGATAGTCACACAGAGAGAGAGAGAAAGAGAGAGAGAGGCAGAGACACAGGCAGAGGGAGAAGCAGGCTCCATGCACCGGGAGCCCGACATGGGACTCGATCCCGGGTCTCCAGGATCACGCCCTGGGCCAAAGGCAGGCGCCAAACTGCTGCGCCACCCAGGGATCCCCTGCCAAAGCACTTTAAAGCAACCTTGGTCACATTGCCTCTGCATCAGCATGGAACCTTGGGGTGAAATCCTCTCAGCCATTTGGGATCATGTGTGTGTTTCTACACACCACTGACTAGCAAGCAGGAATAAGGATTAAATGTCCTATCCAGTGTCTTTTAGCAAATATGTTAGAATATTAATTTTATAAATGGTATGTTTTCCAATTTTCTCTCTCTGGAAAAGATTTATGAAAACTAAGGTAGGGCTCTTGAAAACCAGGCTCCATGGAAGTATAAATGGATGGCAAAGACCCTGTCCTTCCTTTTTCAAACCTAGAGCCTAAAAGAGAAAAATTACGTACTGTTTGAGAAATGCATTTTTAAAAAATACTGAGACAACTTTTCTTCTCTAGTCTTATGTATAAAATTCCTTCAGACTCCTTCACCATATTATTCATATATTTTTCATAAATTTACAGGACAAGGTCAGGAGTTCTAATGCTTTGGAGTACGTAGATGTCTTACTCTACGGAAAAAGTCTTCCCTCTCATGGTCTGTCTTTAAGAGTTTGGTATTTTTTAAGAGTTCATTTTCCATCAGATTTTCAGGTAATATATTTTAGGGACTCTGTTAGGACTCTATGAAGAAAACTATTTCTGCTTTGAAAAAAATGCTGAATTTTAGAATTTTATATCTGTAAAGAATTGCAGTATTCTTTAAAAATACTCTTTAACAGAGTACTAATTCTGAGCCAAACATTGGAAATAAGAATTCACTCTCCGTTTATTACTAAACTAATGTCCTACCCCTGTTAGCTCTGATAGTTAGCTCTGATCTGAGTCCAGAACCTAGCTCTGTCACTTATTAGCTCTGTGATCTTAGGTCAGCATCTTCAAAATGGGAATATATCCACCCTCAGGTCTGTTGCAAGACTTTCATGAGATGATGCATGTAAAGGCTGTAGTGCCTCTACCTGACTTATAGCAGCTAGTCGAATTCTTATTGCCATGTGGTTGTCATTTTTTATTAAAACAACTCACCTGTACTCTATGTAGATATCTAGTGATTTTTTTAAATTACTTTCTACTTTTTGTTTTGTATAATTTAACCTTATTAAGCTAACATACTATCTCTTTTTCTTACTGCTTACATAGATGATGAGTATAATTTGCATAGTTATTTCACAAAATGATAGATAGGGCCTAATGGAAAAGTCAGTCAGGAAACATAATCAGGTGATACAAAAATCCATCTTGTCATCTTTATTTCTAATTCTTATCCTGGAAATTAAACTGAGAGTCAGTGTGTGGGAATACAGCACGAAAAGCACCATTTGAACAGGCAAAGGTACGAACGAACTCAAGGCCAGTCTGAGAATACGAATGCATCTCCTCCCCATCTCGTGTGCTTTAAGGAGATAGTTACGATGATGGTGGTTTTCTTATTTGCCATCCAGATAGTCTGACACAATTGCTTCTCTACAGTCTACTCATGTAGGGATGTCAATAATTTTCTCCTGGGATATATGGTCAGCGCTTTCATTCTCCAGAACACGTAGGTCAGTGGTCATTGCCAAGCTAATGTCCAGCCACGGGCGGTGGCCACTACCTACACCACAGCCACTGCTGGCCTTGGGCATGACCCCTTTGAACAACATATTTCTATACTTTTTTTTTTTTAAGATTTTATTTATTTATTCATGAGAAACACACAGAGGCAGAGACACAGGTAGAAGGAGAAGCAGGTTCCCTGCAGGAAGCCTGATGTGGGACTCAATCCCTGGACCCCGGGATCATGACCTGAGCTGAAGGCAGACCCTCAACCTCGGAGCCACCCACACATCCCTGTATTTCTATATTTGTTCACCACATATATGTTGGTGATCTCTGGATCTGCAAAAGCAAAAAGTCATAAATGGCCTTTTGTTTTTGCAAGTGAATTCATCCCTTCCTCCTCCCCCTTTTTTCTGCTTTCTGTTTTCTTTTTTCAAGTTAAATTGCCTTCTTGGATTTCAACATCTAAGAAATCATATATTCAGTATTTCCAAACATGTGCTGTGATCTATACATTCCCTCCCACATTATAGAAATTCAGGAGTAATAAGATTTGTGGTTAAAATCAGAAATATCAAAACCCTTTGCCATATACTAAAACTGTTGCTAAACGGGCATAGAAAATGACTACCATAAAATTGAAATCTTGTGTGGCTCTTTGAGGCTGTCTTAGAGTTCATGAAGCTTTCCTCGATGGATAGGAGCCCATCCCCTCTACCGTCTGCTTATAGTGAATTACTGATCCATCTACACATAAGGATGAGCTCGCCAAATTGAAGAAACACAGTAGATGTGGGGAATATTTACATGTAGGACACTTATCTGAAATGTTAATAAAAAGGCAGCTGGGAAGATTTCATCTGGCAGGGCCCCTGGGCCACTCAGAGAAAGCATCTTCAAAGGCTAAATTCTGAGCAGGGAGACAATTGTTGCTGGAAGAAGCACAGCGGGCTGCCCTGTCGTAGCCACCGTGGAAGACACTTGCCTTGTCTCTTGGCCCACCAGACCCAGTGCAAAATGTGGTTCAGGTCCTGGAGAGACAGTACCTGGAAGAAAAGAGGAGCGCCCTGGAGGAGCAGCGGCTCATGTATGAGCGGGAACTGGAACAGCTCCGCCAGCAGCTGTCCCCGGAGCGACAGCCCCAGAGCAGCGGCCCCGACCGCCTGGCCTACAGCAGCCAGACGGCTCAGCAGAAGGTGACCCAGTGGGCAGAGGAGAGGTAAGAATGGGACCCATGCCATCAGGGCCTTGGGGCTTTGGGGGGGGGGCATGGAAAAGGGGCATCACCCTAGCAAGGAGACAAATGCTAGTCCCATATCTGGATCATTAGCAATTGCCTTTCCTTTTCAGGGATACTGTCCGTTCTCAGTCTGTTTACTATCACTGGTTAAAGACCACTCCTCCCCCTGCTTACCTTTCAGTAAAAATAGCACTAAGTTAGAATACCATCAATAGGTATTGAAATAGAGAAAGTTTGAATATTCCTTTAGCATAAAAGGATTTCTCAGTTTTATTTTTTTGAGATGTTATTTATTTATTCATGAAAGACACACAGAGGCAGAGACACAGGCAGAGGGAGAAGCAGGCTCTCTGCAGGGAGCCCGATGTAGGACTCAATCCCAGGACCCCAGGATCACGCTTTGAGCCAAAGGCAGACAGACGCTCAACTGCTGAGCCACCCAGGTGTCCCGCATTTCTCAGTTTTAAATTTCTCTTTGGAGTCTCTTTAAATACAACTATAATATTAAAAAATATATTCAATGTGAATTTTCAGAATTTATGATTTAAGTATTTATCTCAGGACTGAGGTAGTAGTGGGAGGAACATCAGCCATGAGGACAGTAAGTCACACTCTTGGGTTCTCTTGTGTTCTTAACGGCAGTCTAGGCACAGTGCTCATGTAGCACTCCCAACAGCCCTCTGCCCCAGGGACAGTTATGTCTGTCCTGTAGACCGGGCACTCATTCTATGTATCTTCCTCAGTCACCCACCTGGTCCATGAAAAGGCCAGCATTTGAACCCAGATCTCTTCAGTCCCCTTACTGATCCCCACACTGTTAGAATAATAATAGCAGTAACCAAAGTAGCACCTGCCGTTTACAGAGCCTTCCTCACGTGCCAGGCACTGAGTGCTTTACGTGTATTCATCTACTCTTCACACCTGCTACTGTATTTGATCATTTGCACCCCATTTCATGCATGAGGAAACAGGCTGAGAGGTTGAATGGTTCCCCCAAAGTCATTTAGCCAGCACGTTGGCAGCAGGATCAAAGCCATGGCCATCGGAGTCCGGGGCCGGTATCCTAATCTTGCAGTCACACTGCAGCTCTCTCACAAGCAATGAGACACTTAAGCCTGAGCCACATCCAGGAAGGTGAGCCCCTAGAGAAGAGGGAAGAGGGAAGAGGAGGAACCTGACCCTGCACAACAGACTAGCAATAGTAATGCACTTGATGGTCTGTTCTGAATTAGAAGAACGCATTGCGTTTTCCCCAGGAACCTGCCTGCTCATCTGTCTGGATACTGAAGTATGAAGATTTATCCTACATGTAACACTTTACTCTGTATCTTTTACTGTGCAAAAGAAACCCAGGTTGTCAGTGCTTCTTCTGAGGAGCTGTCTTCTCTGCCTTTACTGTGAGCTGGTGGCTTTCCTTCCTCTAAGCAACAGCAGGCTTGAAAGTCATTGTTGTGATCAGACCCGCTGGTACCTTTCTGTTTCTTCCCCCTAATTGCTTCAATGTCCTGAAGACTGTGAAAGACAAAAAAGATGCAACAGAAAAGGTGGATTGTTTTTAATGATAGTATTTTTCAGTCGGGCGTTATAACTTTTTTTTTTTTTTTACTTACCTTAATTCCAAATTGATTTTCTTGGAGGCTCAAGGTCTTAAAAAAAAAAAAAAAGAAAAGAAAAAAAAGGAGAGTAACATGGATGATATTTTGGGGATGTCACTCAAGGGGAGGAGAATGGTCACAATATTGATTTCACCTGAATCACTGGATAAAATTAAGATGTCATTAATGGTGGGTAGTTATTATTAGGAGCGGAGACTCTTAACCTAAATAAATGTTGATGGCTTGTGAAATATTGAGGGACTCATACCCAAATAAATGTTGGGGGTCTGAAATCAAGTATCTTTAAGAGCTAGTGAGAATGTCAAAGAAAACCAGAGATGTGGTTTATTCTTCCTGGATAATCACAGTGTAGTATAGAGCAAGATACAAATAGGTGAAAAGTACACCGTAACAGTAAATTAAAAACCAGTTTTGTCTGGCAAAAGAAAGTGTTGCGGTTCCATAATTATCCCTTTGTCATTTATCCCTGATCTGAAAAATAACTTCCAGGGGCAGGGAACCAGCTTCAGTCATTAACATGTCCCCAGTGCCTAGCATGATGGTGTCTTTGGTAGGTGCTTTGGGAATATTTATTGTGTGAGGTTATGGAAGTGATGAATGAGTATGTGCCTGGGCAGGGAGCACTGTGAGGTTAGTACATGGTTAGCAGACAGTGGGACCCCGTGCAGTGGAGCCTTTCTCCAGCTGGTTCGTGGAGAAGGAAGGATTTCAGGCAAGGCTGTAAGGTGGCAACTGGACAGATAGACAGGAGGTGGGAGATATTTTGAATGGAGCAGGTTGTCACAAACAAATGGGAAGCCATGGAGAAGAGGAAGATGTGCTTGGGGGATTACACAAGAGCTGTTCTTCTGTTCGATCTAAAAGGTGACTTACAGAGGAGGAGGGAAAGCTACTCCAAAGCTCTTCTGAAGGGTGAAGAGGAGGTTTTTAACTCAGGACTGATGTGCAATGGGCAAGGATTTATGTGTCTGTTGGTAGGAAAGAGGAGAACCCAGGGACAGTGAGGTTATCGGGAGGGTGTGAGGAAGGGACTGTGAAAACAATACAGAGAGAGATTTAGGAGATATTTCAAAAGAAAAATTAACAAGGCTCTTTTTCTGGATGTTGTGGAGAAAAGACTGAGCTGGCTAGAAGAATTCAAATCCGGGTAACTGAAAAAAAAAAAAAAAGATAATATCACTCAGAAAAACCAGGCAGGTGAGATCCATGTGTCACATATCTTAGGTTAACTTTATATTAACATCTTTGCAGGGTGCCTCCTGTGTCACTTCTAAGGTGATGAGAAAGGAGTAGAGATGGGGCGTTCCAAGCTCATCTTTGTCCTATTAAGGGAGGGCAGGAGGTCTATAAATGGGAGAGAAGAGAAGCTAGGTAAGGCTAGAGAAACAGTCTGTTGGCCCGGGTTACCATTGAGCACAAATCCACATGTGGAAATCAGAAGCTCTCTTCTTTCAGAAGAAAGAAGGTAGTGGGTAGTTTGAGGGTATCCCACAGTGGGCCGTGCACTTGGCCGAGAATTAGGTATAATGATAAAAAAGACATAGTTCTCACCCTGGGGTGCCTGCAGCTCCATAGAGGAGACAGGCATTAGCCATATAATTATTACAAATAAATGAGAGATTATAACTAGGACAAATGCTGTGGTGCTGGGAGACCATTTAATAGGGTTTTGACCTATTCAGTGTCAGAACAATAGAGAAGGTCTCACAAGGAACTGCTTTTGTGCAGAGTTGAAAAAGTTGAATCTCTGGTGCTACTGAAGTCCCCATTTTTTGCCTTTTACCAACTGAAGCAATTGTGTGGAACACTGTCTACTTCTGGACTCCAGATTTCTCTCCCCGGCCCTGCTCTCCTGTCCCCACCCCCAAAAGTACACAATAAGTCGTAATCAGTTCTTATCCTGAAAGAATTCCTTTTTTGTTTTTGGGGGGCAGCATAATGTCAAAATCTAGCCATTTTCAAATGTTAGAGGGTTTTTTTTTTTTTTTTTTTAAGATTTTATTCATGAGAGACAGAAAGAGAGAGAGAGAGGCAGAGACACAGGCAGAGGGAGAAGCAGGCTCCATGCAGGGAGCCCAGTGCGGGACTCGATCCCGGGTCTCTAGGAACATGCCCTGGGCAGAAGGCAGGTGCTAAACCGCTGAACCATCCAGGGATCTCCAGTTAGAGGGTTTAAAGTATGGTTTTTAGTTAAGTCCCTCCACATATTTGCTCTTTGTGGGTGATACCAGCAGAGAGCCTGCAGTACGCTGGTGGGAGGAGAGAAACATGAACAAGTGTTGATGTTGACAAAAACCAGTTAAAAAATATTGCCTGGAAGGAGTTTTCTACCACTTTCTAATAACATGACTCACTTAGAAACAGGATCAGTTTCCTTTTCTTTTAGATTTTCTCATTTCCTTTGCTGCTACCCCACAGGGATGAGCTCTTCCGTCAAAGCCTGGCAAAACTTCGCGAGCAGCTCGTGAAAGCAAATACCTTGGTAAGGGAGGCCAACTTCTTAGCTGAGGAAATGAGCAAACTCACTGACTACCAAGTGACCCTGCAGATCCCTGCTGCAAACCTCAGTGCCAACAGAAAGGTAAGAGTGTTTTTAAAGAAAAGAGAGCAAAACATACAACAGTATATTCTCCAAGATAGAATATAAACCTGATATCCAAAGAATATCCATGAGGAGATCTTGATGTGAGCCAGAGTATTTATACTTTTTAAGATTTCCTCTCTTAATATTGTATGCCAACAATAGTAAAAAGTTAAAAAAAAAACTTCAATAGTTAAAGTTAAAAAAAAAAAAAAAAGATTTCCTCTATAGAATCCCCCCTCAAGTATACATGCTCTTAGATGTGTTAAAACTAGAAATAGATCTAAGTTCGGGGCACCTGGGTGGCTCAGTGGCTGAGCGTCTACCTTTGGCTCAGGTCGTGATCCTGGGGTCCTGGGATTGAGTCTCCCATCCGGCTTCCCACAGGGAGCCTGTTTCTCCCTCTGCCTATATCTCTGCCTCTCTTTCTGTGTCTCTCATGAATAAATAAAATCTTCTTAAAAATTGAGTAATTCCTCTTGCTTTTCTTTTTCCTATAAATGTTCCCTTCTGGAATGGGAGCTAGGTATAAGTTTTGTTACAGTCTTATTTTTAAGAGTGGATTCTACAAGAAAGGAAGACTTGTAGAATACCTTTCTTTTGTACACAGAACGGCCCTTTGCAGTCATTGGGAAGTTTACCATCATTTCAATTTGAGGAATTTTTTCTTTAAAGAGAAATGTCGAAAGAAAATAATCTTTCATCCATTTATATTTCCCTCCAGCAAGCAAGCAAGAAATGAGTCAGGGAGTACTCCATTAATCTTTCTGTATTTCAGTCCTTTGGCCAAGCAGTTCTTTGAGAAATTGATGTTAAATCCAGTCATAGAAGTGTTCATAAAGATTATGTACTTTTTGTCCAAGGATGCCCATCATAATGGCCTTTAGAGTAGCAAAAATTCAAAATAGTCATGATGTTGAACAATATAATAATTTGTCAGATGAGTGGTATATCCATATGATAGATTTCTATGTTTCCATTAAAGATCATGTCTGTGAGGGGCGCCTGGGTGCTCAGTCAGTTAAGCATCTGACTTTGACTCAGATCATGATCCCAGGGTCCTGGGATCAAGCCCCACATCAGGCTCCCTGCTCGGGGGTGGGGATGGGGGTGGGGGGTGAGGGGAGGGTCTGCTTCTCCCTCTGCCCCCTCCCCCTGCTTGCACGTGCTCTCTTTCTCTCAAATGAATAAATAAAATCTTCTTAAAAGGAAAAAAGTGTCTATGAGGAATATTTAACAACACAAGATGATCATAATATAAAAACTGGAGAGAAGAGATTTATAGTTTGGTTTCTAGTGATAAAAATAAAAAGCATGTGCATAGGTCTACACAGAAGATTTCATTAATCTTTCTGCAGTTGAGTTGAAAATAATCCAGAATATTCCCTAGAATTTTCTGTGTGGTAGAATTTCATCTTCCTGTATGCACGAGGCGTCTTTTTCCAGCTTGCTACTTGACGATAACCTACATTGCTCAAACAACCCAAAAAATCACAATAAGGTTTCTCTGGTTTGTTGTTTGTTTTTTGTTTTCCTTCACTCTGCAGAGAGGAGCGATTGTGAGTGAGCCAGCTATTCAGGTGAGGAGGAAAGGAAAGAGCACCCAAGTTTGGACCATTGAGAAGCTGGAGAATAAATTAATTGACATGAGAGATCTTTATCAAGAATGGAAGGAAAAAATCCCTGAGGTAAAAGAGACAAAATGTAAAGGAGATTTGACCATGTTGAAAGCACAGAGTGTAAGTGATACCACCATCCAAACGCGTGCGCGCGCGCACACACACACACACACACACGGTGGGAAGTATATGCAGTCATGCTTTGGACGTGCATTTCAGAGAAGTAACATAGAAGTGACCCTGAGAGGGGTCCTGAATCGGATCGGTCATAAAGCCTGTGACTCCCACATGAACAGGAGCTAAATAAAGAGAACACACAACATATTCTTGTTTGTCAGGGGTTTTTGCTGCATTTCAAGTGAACTGGAATAGAACAAAGTGAATCTGTGAACAAATAGAATCAAAGTGATCTGTTTGGTCAGTGTTTTAAAACATCCATGTGGATGGAATCGGCTTGGATTCTGTATTCATTCATGCTCTCCCAGTTGTGATCATGGCACGAGAGATTACAAAGAAGAATCTTAGAAAACACAATCCATTTCTGGGGATATTGGTAATGGAAAAGAAGCCTCGGTGAAGGAAAAATGAGGCAGAGCACAGGGAATGGAGTGAAAAAGACTGCACGTGGAGCGTGAGAGGGAAGAAAGGAAGGAACTATGGAGGAGCTCTCCACGAGGACATCCCTCTTGGAGGGATAGTCCCCCAGCTGTCAAGCCCCTCCCACAGGCTGCTTTTGTTTTATTTATGCGACGATTGCGATTTTACTTCTTTTTAATTTCTTTAGATAAATGCTTTCTTTTTTTTAATGTAAATGCTTTCTTTTTAAAAACATTCTTAAGGGCTAGTTTTAAATAATATTATCCAAGTTGATGTTTTGTTTCCTACTCATCTTCCTCCCTGCCCACCCTACCCATCAGGCAAAGCGTCTCTATGGGAAACGAGGTGACCCTTTCTATGAAGCCCAAGAGAATCACAACCTGATTGGCGTGGCTAACGTGTTCTTGGAGTGTCTCTTCTATGATGTGAAACTTCAGTATGCAGTTCCTATCATCAGCCAGCAGGGGGAGGTAAGGACAAGCCAGCCTTGGAAGAAACCATTGATTGTGTCGTGTGTGTGTGTGTGTGTGTGTGTGTGTGTGTGTGTGTAAGAATCCAATTTAAATTCTGCTTGAGGTCCATCAGGAAACTACAGTGAATAGTCAGGGTCACATTCATTCTCTGTTCATATCAACAGAAACTACCAAAACTAAATCATGGTTTCTTAAGAATATAAGATTAAAATCACATAAGATGATTATAACATTTTTTTTATTTATGGTTCACGGGTTTTTTCCTTTGTTTCAGTCAAATTAGAAATCTTTTGGAAACCAGATTCAGCTCTGTCCCCATGTTCCTCTGCCTTCATCTCTTACGCTTGTTAATGTACTCAAATTCTTTGCCGGCTCCCATGTAGTCTTCACAAGATATAACTGGGAGCATTATCTTTAAATCTAAGATATTCAAGGAAAACAAGCTTAACTCCTTTTTTGAAAAGCAGAAGAAAACAAAACACCTCACACTTCAGTTATTTACATGCATTGGCCTTATGTGGGCCTAAGACGTTTTAGAAGATATTCAGGTTCAAACTTTTTTATTTTTATCCATTTCATCAACTGATGTTTTTATTTTAAATTTAGTGACGTCTGTAGTCTTCAGTTTGCCCTTTCATAACATATAGAGCTGAAATACTTAGCTATTTTTTGTGATCCTTAGGGTAGGCCGCAAGTAGGATACCATTCTGGCCAAAGTGAACCAGAAAACAGAGCCCAGGTTCCCAGCTATGGTGTGGAAGTATACAGCTCACATTCTGTGTGGCAACCCCCCTGGGGACATGCTGCTCCAGAAGACCAGTGGGCTAGAGTTGCTTTGTCCCACGTGAAAAATGGGCAAAACTCCTGTGGCAAAGGAATTCAGGGTTTTTTTTTTTTTTAATGATTTTTAAATTTTTACTTAAATTCAGTTAATTAACTTAATGTATTATTGGTTTCAGAAGTAGAAGTCAGTAATTCACCAGTATTCCATAACACCCAGTGCTCAGTCCATTATGTGTCCCGCCAAATGCCCCGCCATCATCCAGTTACCTCATCCCTCACCACATCCCCTTCAGCAACCTTCAGTGTGATTCCTATGATTGAGAGTCTCTTATGATTTGTGTTCTCTCTGATTTTGTCTTTTATTTTTTCCTCCCTTCCCTATGATCCTCTGCTTTGTTTCTTAAATTCTACATGAGTGAAATTGTATATATGTCTTTCTCTGGTTGACTTGTTTCACTGAGCATAACACCCTCTAGTTCTATCTACATTAATGCAAATAGCAAGATTTCTTTTCTTTTGATGGCTAATATTCCATTGTGTGTGTGTGTGTATAATATTATATATATAATATATATACACGAATCTTCTTCCATTATATATATATAATACATACACTATATATATATTATACATACACATATTATATTCATATATAATATGTATATATATATGAATCAAATCTATTCATTTGTCGATGGACATCTGTGCTCTTTCTGTAGTTTGGCTATTATGGACATTGCTGCTATAAACATTGGGGTGCAGATGTCCCTTCGTTTCATCACATTTGTATTTTTGGGGTAAATACCTACTAGTACAATTGCTGGTTCATAGGGTAGCTCTATTTTCAACTTCTTGTGGAACCTCCATACTGATTTCCCAAGTGGCCGCACCAGCTTGCATTCCCACCAACATGTAAGAGGTTCCCTTTTCTCTGCATCCTTGCCAACATCTATCATTTCCTGACTTGTGAATTTTAGCCTTTCTCTCAGTCAGGTGTTCTTAAGCTAGGGTCTGGGTGGCGCTTTGAGTGTTCCATTCATCCCTCTGAAATTATTTTAAAAATGTATCTGACTCTCAAAAACATTGAAAAAGAGCTTGAAAATGATTATTTTCAAACTGATTTCTCCTGTTCCCCTCTTCCCCCTCCTCTAACTGATTCCTCCATATTGGTCTCGCTTATCCAGTACCACTGACCAATTTCTCAGGTCTGTGCTGCCAATGCCAGTTGCTATGTGAAAGTTGGGTCTAACCTGCCTTTAAAAATGAGGCTTACTATTTAAGATGACACAGCACTGTCAAAATATGTGTCACCTTTACAGCTCTAGCCATTGCAACCCTAACCTGTGGCTGAAAGATAACTTGGCCAGTTACAGCTCAGGGAATGCCAACTGCAGGATAATTCTTGTCCCTTAATTCATTTCTATGCAACCAGCTATAAGAGAGACAGCACTAAACTATGCCTATCCAGAGGACCACCAGAATATGGAGGATATTTTAAGTCTTTGAGGGAGGCAAACTGTTTTAAAGGAACGGTTTCCTTATAACTTGTTATCTTTGTACTTGTCAATCCTCCTGGGATAGGTCTCATTCCCTAGGGGAGCCTGCCATCACCCTGCTCCCTCCTCCCCATTGAGTTACATACCTATTCTCTGCTCCCAAGAGAGTGGACACTCCCATGAGCCTGCTATGTCTTCCCATTTACTTTTTTTTATTTTTTAAGATTTAATTTATTTATTCATGAGAGAGATACAGAAAGAGAGGCAGAGACATAGGCAGAGGGAGAAGCAGGCTCCCCACAGGGAGCCTGATGTGGGACTTGATCCCAGGACCCTGGGACCACGACCTGAGCCAAAGACAGATGCTCATCCACTGAGCCACACAGGTGCCCCTCGGTTTACTGTTATAAGTGCAGAACTTAGTGTAGTTCCTGGCACACAGCTGATTCCTGGATCACTTTATCGCATAACAACCCGCACAAATCTCTGGACTAGTTGTCTTGGTATTCCCATGAGGCAAGTATTTGATCAGAGGAGTTAAACGAATGAATATATGAATGTGGAAAACAGACAACTTCAAGTAGAATATGATAGCTGGGTGTGCTCAGTTCTTGGGCTGCCTGGAAAGAAGGACGGGAACAAGGCTGATTCCAGAAGGCAAGTGGCAGAGAAGCAAATGGCTCCAAGTCAGACAGGGTGATTGCAGGGGCAGGTGAGGGGATGGACTGGCCACAGAAAGGGTGAGTTCCCCATCGTCAGAAATGGCCCAGCAGGAGCCCCAGGGCTGCTCCCTGGGAGTGTAGTAGAATGCTCTCTGTCTTAGGTCAGACTCCACAGGATGCCTATCAATGCCCAGACACTCTGGTCCCCACCTCAGGTTGCAGGGCGCCTCCATGTGGAAGTGATGCGAGTGACAGGGGCTGTCCCAGAGCGCGTGGTGGAGGACGACTCCTCGGAGAACTCCAGCGAAGGCGGGAGCCTTGAAGTCGTGGACAGCAGCGGGGAGGTCATTCACCGAGTCAGGAAGCTGACCTGCCGGGTGAGAGGACGAGATGGGTAGGCGCCCATGAATGACCCTGTTCATCCAAAGCAGTTCTACAGAAAATCTTAGAGGAGATTTTCTTAGGGCATAGTAAACATTAAACAGTCTGATCTTAAGTACAACGGTGGGCAGGACTCTTTCCAGAAGTAGAGCACACTTCCTGAGGCCAGTTGATGAAATTTTAAAAGCCCTTGTGCATTTAGCATGCAGGGAGTGTATATTGTTCAGTGAATCAGGCTTTTCCAGCAAGGGTTGCATCTGTGTCAGAAACTCAGTCACTAGGAAAATTTAAGAGGATGTGTGCCTTTGTTGCCAGGTCCTCATGCTATCGTCATGGTTCTGGTACAGACCTGTTATTGGCAGAAACCTTCATGTGCCAGATATTTTTCAGATGTCAAGTGGATAACTGATTTCTGTATTTCCTCACTGACTCTTAAGTTTAAAATACTTGAAGTAAGAATGTATACTTTAATGTTATCTTTCTTTCTTTTTTTTTCTTTAAAGATTTTTTTATTTATTCATGAGAGACCCAGAGAGAGAGGCAGAGATACAGACAGAGGGAGAGAAGCAGGCTCCTCGAAGGAAGCCCCATTCGGGACTTGATCCCAGCCCCCAAGACCATGCCCTGAGCCAAAGGCAGATGCTCAACTCCTGAGCCACCCAGGCATCCCTAATGTTTTTTTTTTTTTTTTAAAGATTATTTATTTATTTATTCATGAGACACAGAGAGAGAGGGAGAGAGAGGCAGAGACACAGGCAGAGGGAGAAGCAGGCTCCACGCAGGGAGCCGGACACAGGACCCGATCCCGGGTCTCCAGGATCACGCCGCAGGCCAAAGGCAGGCGCCAAACCGCTGAGCCACCCAGGGATTCCCCCCTAACGTTTTCTTTACGGGAATTATAGTGCATGTTTTTTTTATTGTTGTTATTTTATATCTCTTTAGGTAAAAATTAAAGAGGCAACTGGGCTGCCCTTAAACCTCTCAAATTTTGTCTTCTGTCAATACACATTCTGGGACCAGTGTGAATCTACAGTGGCTGCCCCGGTGGTGGATCCTGAGGTGAATTCCCCTCAGACCAGGGATGCCCAGTACACCGTGACCTTCTCTCACTGTAAGGTACGGGCACCCTTACAGAATGAGCTGCGCGGGAGGCAACCCGGGTGCCATTCAGAGCTCTTCTTATAACTTAGAAGTCTCCTCCTAAGAATGTTTAAGGAATGTAATATGTGTGTTGGACTTTTTAACCTCAAAATGTTCTTCAGTACAAATTCAAATGGGAAGTATTTAAAATAGAGTCTGAAAGACCTCTACCTGAAGTCTTATGCCCGAGAGGTGGAATGGCCAGTGACAGTTTGTACACCTTTAGATAAACTTTCTATGCCCTACAACTTTTATGTGTGTTGTCAATACATGTTCACACACAAATGGGCATAGATACAGTCTCTTACCATCTTGAATGCATAACTTTTAAAGTTTTTATTTATTCATGAGAGACACACAGTGAGAGAGACAGAGACATAGGCAGAGGGAGAAGCAAGCTCCCTGTGGGGAGCCTGACGCAGGACTCAATCCCAGGACCCTGGGATCACAACCTGAGCCAAAGGTAGATGCTTAACTGCTGAGCCACCCAGGCTTCCCACATGTATAACTTCTTGCAAAAGTTTTTTTACCAAAAATGTCACATTATTTGTATTGTAGAATTATGCCTTTTAATATATGTGAACCTTTTTTCATTCTTTTGAATGTGGTATAGCATTTCAGGCATAGCATTCTGATGTGCCATATGAGGTTTTAAAGAAAATGTAAATGAACAAGGCGAATTTCTGGTGACTGCTGGTTGTCTCTGTCTTGTGGCTATAAGCTCCCCTTCCTGACTTTCACGTCAGACTCCCCATGGGTTGTTTCTGACAGACAGATGCTACCTTCTGTGTAATTTTGGTTTTCCTTGTACAATCCTTCACAGATACTCCAAACCCCTTCCTTTGGAAATGGTGCTTTTTCTTTCTGGCTCTACACATACCAAATTTCACATAGGTAAAGACTGTCAAGTCTTTCTTTTTCTGAAAACAAATAGTCCAGTTTTTTTTCTTTCGCTTATATTCACCAAGTTTGTTTCTCAAAATCCCTATTATTTTTTTGTTCTTGTTGTCTGGATACTCTGAAATATTCCCCATCTTTCTTTGGATCCACAAAGCTGTTCTTGTAGAAGGATGAAGTCTGAATTTTAAGTACATTCTAGTTAACAACTGGTTTGATAAACACTAGTCGCAGAGTCCTTGGATTCACTGCATGACCCTGGGTTTTTTCCATCAATAAATGTGTAGATTGTATTAAGTGATCATTAGTTTGTTTTCCTTCTAAAATTCTGGCTCTGTCTCCAAACTAAATAGACAAGAAGGTAAGTAGTAGCATGTTCAATCAGTATAGCACAGGTCTTTCCAGAAGCCACAGAGTTGTCTTCCCCAGAGATTCCAGTAAGATGCTGCTGGAAAGAAGCTCGGTGTGGCCCCTGCCGCTTCATTCAGTGTGATTTCCATACTTTTCAGTCCACGCAGCATTCACTTCCTCACACTCCTCTGTCTGCTTTTTATGATGAGCTGGAGTGGGAGACTTTCAGAGTAAGAGCACAGAATCATGAAGTTAATCATAGGAAATTTAATTCTATTTTCAGTCTCCCAAGCCAGAGCAAGGAGCAGTCAGACGTTCTTTTTTTTTTTTTTCCTTTAAATGATGTGCTGATTAGTTTATAGCCTTGGGAGTTCTGAGTGGTCCTGCAGAACCAAGAATGCAGATTCCCTTCTGCACCCCACAGGCACTGGAATGTGGGACAGGACACATTCCTCAGTGTCCACATTGATTGAAGAAAGAAGTCCATTAAATCATTTCTTCCTCACTAGTATGAAGAGCTGGTATTTTGGGGTTTGTTTGTTTTTTTTCTTTTTTAAAGATTTCATCTGTTTATTCATGAAAGACACAGAGACACAGGGAGAGGGAGAAGCAGGCTTCCTGTGGGGAGCCGGATGTGGGACTCCATCCCAGGACCCCAAGATCACGACCTGAGCAAAAGGCAGACGCTCAACCACTGAGCCACCCGGTTGCCCCTGTTCCGGGTCTTTAACACAGCACAGGTGGTTTTCCAGTTGGGATTCTGCAGACTAACAGCCTCCAAAGTGAATCTCTATACAATCAAAAGGTAACACGGAAATTTCACAGATTGCTCTGTGAGTGATTCTTGCCGTTCTTCCCTTGCTCCCGCTTATCCCAGGACTACGTGGTGACCGTAACAGAAGAGCTCCTGGAGTTCCTGTCTGACGGAGCCCTGGCGATTGAGGTGTGGGGCCACCGCTGTGCTGGGAATGGCAGCTCCATGTGGGAAGTTGACTCTCTTCATGCAAAGACGAGAACGTTGCATGACAGGTTCGTACTTGGCTGGGCTGGATGCAGGGTCACAACTGGCACCAGGACAAAGGCTAAGGGGAGGAGTCCCCAGACCTGTCTCCTCCTTTGGGAAATGGGAAGGATAAAAGGAACTAGCAGGCATGGAAGACATTCAATGGCGAAAGGAAGGTCTTTTCAACAAACAGGACTAAAACAACTGCATATCTCCCTATAGACAAAACCTACTTTGATCTTGGCCTTCATGATACACAAAGCTTATTTTCAGATGGATCAGAACCTTCAATGTGAAAGATAAAACTGTAAAGCTTACAGAAAAAAAAAAAAAACCAGAATATTTCCCCTTTTTTTCTCCCTTTTATAGAACAACATTTATACTCCATACCCAGCTACCAAGGAGTACCTGTTGTGCTGTGGGTAGTGGCTATGGATGCCAGGCCTCTCTGGCTTCCCACCCTCTGTTCCATGATGGGGGTGGTGGTCAGAGAGGCTTTGGGGGCCACGCTGCTCACGTGGTGAGACACAGACTTCTTAGGGCCAGTCTCATCATGTGGGTCCCTGGGAAGCACAATCTTCACTTTGAGGCCCAGCTCACTCCATCTGAGCTGCACATGGCACACTGCAGTGTCACATAGCAGTTGACAGCGTCCCCATGGAGAGTCAGCAGGCCATCCACAAACTTCATGGATATAGCCCTCTGCCCTGGGAGTTTCCTAGATACCACAACCTCACTGTTCTTTGGCCCCACTCTCCATGATGGACCATGGCACAGCATTGCAGGCCCTCCACACAGCAAGGCCTCCTGGGAGCTGGTCATGCAGAGACTCTGCCTGGGTCATAGCACACAGACTTCCCATGGCCACCCTTCCAGCATAAAGCTCTCCCCTGCCCTCAGGAAAGCCAAATCTCTGCTGAACCACTGCAGTCAATTCTCAGATCCACCAGCCCTTTTTGCCAAAAATATCATGCATCCTGGTGGCCAAGATAATAATTTTTGTTCTGGTTGTGTAACTTGCACCTCAACTCCAGAGTAGCCATCTTCAGCCAGTTCCTGAATGAGAAACTCGTTCATTTCAGCTTTGAAGGTGCCTTGGGCCCCAACTCCCTCTTCTTGGAAATTTGCCCCACCATATTGCCCCGCAAGAGACCTTCTTATAAAGTTGATCCTCTGTCTCTTCTGTGATCCAGCAATCCACTTCTAAGTATCTCCGCAAGAAAAATGAAAACATAAGTCTGTAAATAGACTTGTTCACAAATGTTCTTGGCAGTTCTTTTTGTAATATCCCCAAACTGCCAACAACCCAAAGGTGTGAGAACGTTTGATAAGCCAATTGTACCACTAGTCACGTAATAGAATATTACTCAGCTCTAATAACAAGGAAAAGGACTATAGCTCCCCATTTGAATGAATCGCAAAAACATGATGCTAAACCAAAGAAGCCAGACCTAAAAGAGCGTACTATCCTTCCCTTTCTGTGAATTTCTAGAACAAGCAGAACTAATCTCTGGTTATATGGCTGCTGTGGGATGCTGTGGATATTGAATGGGAAGGCCATGAGCAAACTTTCAGAGGCACATGGTGGGGGTCCTTACAGAGGTGTGTGCATTTTCACAATTCATCAAACTCAAAAAAAAAAAAAAAAAAAAAAAAAACAATTCATCAAACTCTGTGCTTGATATCTGGACATTTCACTGAATAAAAGTTATATACCTCAATAAAATAAATACAAAAGATGTATACCATCTGGTTGTTTTGAGAGGTAGATAAGAAAATCTACAGGACACACATAGCATGATGCCCAGCCCATAGTAAGTGCCCAGTGGATAGCGGTTCATTCTTACTTCTCATAATGTCCCTGGACGGTGACACTTGTTCATTGGAATGTGTTTTCACAGGTGGAATGAGGTAACACGAAGAATAGAAATGTGGATCTCCATATTGGAGTTGAATGAGCTAGGGGAGTACTCTGCGGTGGAGCTTCACCAGGCAAAAGATGTTAATACGGGAGGCATCTTTCAACTCAGACAGGTACTGGGCTTGCTTTTGCTTGTTGGGTGTTTCCTTTGGGTCCCACGCTTACACACACTTTTTGGGAGTTCCCCAATTATGTGCCTCTGTATTCCCTGATTCTCTTCCCTTTCTTTACCCTCTTCCCACACTCTGCCATTCCCATTCCTGGCGCTCATTGGTGCATCATGCCCCCTGCCCCACCCCCACCTCTACAGGGTCATTCCCGGAGGGTGCAGGTCACTGTGAAACCTGTACAGCATTCAGGGACCCTGCCACTCATGGTCGAGGCCATCTTGTCTGTCTCCATTGGCTGCGTCACCGCCAGGTCCACCAAACTGCAAAGAGGGCTGGACAGTTACCAGGTAAGACGAACAGATTTGGAATAGTATGTACGAGGCTTGGCTAATGCAAAGTTAAGGCAGCAGTGATCTTGATGGAGACTTTTGGGGAATATGACAACTCCTTTTCTTGACCTTGTATCTGCACCTCTCCCTTCAAATTTCCATTTATTGCCTTTTTACTGGATTTTAAATACTATACCAGCTTAGTGTCCAGTAATAATAATTGTATTTGTAAACATACATATGAATGCTATGTTCCTCATTTACTTTACATAGATTTCATTTTCTGTCTGGCTCCAGTTATGTTGGATATTTAAGGCCACTTGTTAACTGGCCTGGTCCACTTTTATTAATACAAAATTGCCCCCATACACTGGCATAATTAAGCAGGTCTTTGAAAGCTTTTCTCTCTTTCTTTCTTTCTTTCTTTCTTTCTTTCTTTCTTTCTTTCTTTCTTTCTTTCTTTCTTTCTTTCTTTCTTTTTTAATTAGAAGTTGTCCTCACGATCATTTTTGCCCATTAAATCCTTTTTTACTAATTCTTCTGTTCTCATTTTTAAAAATTGACCGTGATAGGGCACCTGGCTGGCCCAGTTGGAGGAACATGGGACTCTTGATCTGGGGGTTGTGAGTTTGAGCCCCATGTCAGGTATAGAGATTATTTTTTAAATAAACAAGTATTTTTTTTTAATAAAGAAGTATTTATAAAAAGTAAAAGATGAAAGGATCTAAGAATTGATCTTCATATTACCAGTCACAGCTCTTTATCACTTTGTGAGAATAAACTTTAAGATTAGGAACTTGTGGGGATCCCTGGGTGGCTCAGTGGTTTAGTGCCTGCCTTCCGCCCAGGGCATGATCCTGGAGTCCCGGGATTAAGTCTCACATCGGGCTTCATGCATGGAGCCTGCTTCTCCCTCTGCCTGTGTCTCTGCCTCTCTCTCTCTCTCTTTCTCTCTCTCTGTCTCTCATGAATAAATAAATAAAATAAAATCTTAAAAAAAAAAAAAGATTAGGAACTTGTCTGCAGTGGCCAGGAAGAAGACATGTACTTTTGCTTAGTCCCTGGTTTACTGTCAGGTATGAATTAGGGACTGGGAAAATCAGCCCATTGAATTCTGGCTCCCTCACTGCACATGAGAGAGAGAGCTCTCCCTGCTGTGACAGGAGGAAATGTTTCTTTGTGGAGTCTGCATGGAAGCCCAGCCCGTCTTGAGAATGATTCATCTTCTGTCTCAGTTTCCTTGGGCTCCCTGGCATTCAGGCAAAGACAGCATTCAGGCAGAGACCGCTCTGAAAGCAAGAAGGAGCATTGGCTTGGCCTATGAGGCCTTAAGAAGGCATAATTTTGTCAAATACCGCCTTCTCTGTCTCAGGCCAAAATCGCCCCTGGTTCCCAGAGCCAGGAAGAGTATGAAGGAAGGTATAGGACAGTCTGCTATTTTAGGGCAGCCTTCTCACCCAGATTTTTCCTCATGTGTAGGGTAGGAAATTGGGTTGTATGGATTCTCATCCCTGCTGAGTCCCTCACTCGGCCTCCAACTTTGGGGGTGGCTGCAGGGCCTGGTAGAAAGGTCTCCAGCCTGGAACCAGGGGGCCTGGATTATCTTTTTTTTTTTTAAGATTTTATTTATTTATTCACGAGAGACACAGAGAGAAAGGCAGAGACATAGGCAGAGGGAGAAGCAGGCTCTCTGCAGGGAGCCCAATGTGGGACTCAATCTCAGGACCTTGGGATCCTGCCCTGAGCTGAAGGCAGATACTCAACCACTGAGCCACCCAGGCACCCCAGGACCTGGATTCTCAAGTGTAGCACAGCCTTCCTGGTTACCTTGTTGGGATCATGCAAACCTCGAATTCCCCTTCTCTCTTCTCCAGAATGATGAAGTAAGCTGAATAATTCCCTGAGATCCCAGTCTATACTAAAATTTTGTGGCTTAATAAATCTCTAATCTTAGATAAAACTTTGAATTTGCATCCTTAATCATGACCTATGAAACAGGTATCATCAGCTGACTACATATTCCCATTTTAGGAACCTTACAAAGATTGATTATATGCACTTTTAAAACCACTCTCCTCCTGAGTTAAAACTGATTTTTGAGGGGATCCCTGGGTGGCTCAGCGGTTTAGCACCTGCCTTTGGCCCAGGGCGCGATCCTGGAGTCCCGGGATCGAGTCCCGCATCGGGCTCCCGGCGTGGAGCCTGCTTCTCCCTCTGCTTGTGTCTCTGCCTCTCCCTCTCTCTCTCTCTCTCTCTCTCTTTCTCTGTCTATTGTGAATAAATAAATAAAAATCTTAAAAAAAACTGATTTTTGTCAAAATTTGAGCATTACTTCAATATTAGGTATGCATTTAATAAGTTAGTTATTCAAATGATAGTAGTGGTTTCCAAACTAAAACAAAAGTTCATATTTGAAATCTATGCAGAGAGTAAGTTTCACTGTATTTTTAAAGCACTTTTTAAAAAAGCAGTATATTTTGAAGTATATTTACGTATGAGAGTAATGTAATTATATTTTTAAAGCATTTGGGGGAAAAAAACAGTTTGTCTTTTTACTCCTAGACCATTTCACTGCATGTTTGAGTATTACCCCTCCAATAACCATATAAAAAAAAGACGATTGTTATGTGGGCCAGCATTCCTTTTGAATAGAACTCGCCACTGTATAGATGGTTATTCCCTACAAATAGGAGTTCCTCTATTCTTATGTCTGAGGAAAATAGTCCCAACTAAATCCTTTTATTTTCAACATGGTGATTTTGTTTTGCCAAATGTTTTTGTCAAAATGGTTATTTTATTACAGTTATTGCAAACTCTTGCCATGGGTTTAAGACAGTTCTGATTTTTCTCAACTGATTGGTGTGATGCTAGTATAACCAGTAGTGGATAACAGTAGGTCCATATATTCAACATGGCGGGCTGTGATCTTGTGGCAGTAGTACAAGGCACCACCTTGTCTGTGAATAGCCTGAGGCTCCCAGTGGGCTTTCACTTGTGATGATTTCCTCCTTGCATGTGCTATAGTGCAGAGAGGAGGACGCCAAGTGGAGAGACTCACAACCTGGCTTCCAGTCCTGACTCTACCACCACTGTGTGATCATTTAATTCTCCAGGAGCCCTGGCTTGCCTCATGGCTAAGCTAAGACGTTGAACAATAGAGTCTAGTTTTGCCATTTTGTCTAAATCCATTCCAAATCTCAGATAGCCCACCCAGGAATGCATACCCACCCTTCACATAACAATAGGGTAAGGCCTGGCCCAATGATGTTGATTCCTAGTCCCATCTAAGAGAGTTCTTGTTTTATAAATGACTGTTTTCTTTATTAAAAACATAATGAAACAAAACTCAAACTCAAATTCTTAATTATAGACAAGTGAATTAAATCCACTAAGCCTTTCTCACAATTCACTTAAATGTTTTATTATACTGGTGTTATGTGGTTATGTGTGCTGTCCATTATAATGTGAGTGTTACGCTTAAAGAATTATTTGTGTGCTGTTTGAGAAACAAAATGCATGTCCTTTGTGTTTATTTTTTTCCTACCAGAGAGATGATGAGGATGGTGATGATATGGATAGTTATCAGGTATCACTGCTGCTGTCATTCTGTGGCATGGGGCACAGCTACTGCTAATTGCCAGCATCTGCAAAGCAGAGGGCAGGGAGGAGGAAGGAGGACCATCGAGGAAGAATACGCAATTTTTCCCTCGCTCTGGACTTGCTTTAAACATAATCGGGGATACGATACTCTTTCTGTAGATTTCTCTGTCCATTCAAAATTTGTGATCAAATACTGCACTGCTGCTGTGTCATCTTGAATTACCTTGTAAAGACTTTCTTCTTTTTTTTTTTTGTAAAGACTTTCTAAGCAAGACCATTATTGCTGTATTAAAGTAATGATTTTAAAAATCGTGCAACTATCCATCCATAATCCTTAAGTAGAATTCTATGCAAAACTGCGCTTAGCTCCTCAGCCAAGAGAGTAGTATTGTTCTAATACGCTGTTTTAGTTTAAAAGTCTCTTGCTGGATAGGAAATTGAAAACATTTCATGCACGTTGCTTAGCTGTGGTTAGCCAGTTTCCTTCTCGCATTAGGACCAAGCTTAATTAACCGTAACTTGGAGAATTTAAATCTCAGCCTTTTCTTTTGGGAAATTTAGAAAAAAAAATGCAACTGCAAACTTGTATCTAGTCAGCACTGGCTGGCCTGCTGCCATGGAATGTGGAATAAAAGGAACAGGCAAGGCAGCAAATCCGGGTGAAGTGTTCTGGGTTCTGTCCCCAGGCTTTGTAATGATTCTCCAGTTTTCCCAGGGTGCTTTCCTGCCTGGAAACCGTGGGTACGTTGTAGATAAAACCTCAGAAGTCCTCCGCTGTCTGCTCTTGATGTCTTCAGGGTTAGACTGGAATTAGGCAAGTCAGAGAGCGTTTTGAGTAGAATTGATGGGTTTCTTTCCCTCATACCTTTACTAAGAAAGAAAACAAACAAAAACTTCAGGGGAAATGCCAGTCTCCCCTTGGATCTCAGCAATGCCATTAACTAACGTCCTGCCGCTGTGTGTGCGCTTCCTGCCGCGTGGTTCACGGTGAAGTCCCAACAGCTGCTTCTGGGAGTTCTTAAAGCATGGCTGACTGCATGTTGGGTGTTTGCATGGGTGATTTTTGGTGAGCCTTATGGTAGAGGTTGGAGGTAAAATCTTTACAGCAAGTTTGAAAGGTTCTCTGCTGATCTATTCTTTGCATTTTAGAAAATACATGTTTTCAGGCCATTGAACGATAAACTATAAAATGCCTGTGTTTTTGTGTTTTGGGTTTTTTTTTCCATTCCATTTGCTTTTCCATGGTTTGGGCTCTGTTCATGATGTCCTTCTGCTTGGAATCACACATCCTTCAAGTGAATAGCTCAATTTAAATACACACACACACACGATGTAAGAATCATCCCAACAGCTGGCGTAGTTTGAGCTTCTCTTACTTTTAAGTATAATTATCCTTTTGGAAATCCAGGGGCTCTGATTTCTGAGTAATGGGTTCCTCAATCAGCATGCTGTGTTTCTGAGGTCTCTGCTTTCTTGCATATTAATCACACAGCAATGTTCAATGGCCTTTCCTAATGAAAACCCTCCTGATCAATGTAAACATCTTTGTTAAAAAAAAAAAA